>NW_008795037.1:908471-909481 GCF_000699145.1 Aptenodytes forsteri
CGCCCGCACGCGGCGGCAGACAATGCGGGACCCCGGGCCGGGCCGGGCTGGGGAGGCCTGTGGGTGCGGTAGTTCCCTGCCCATCACCTGATGCTGTGGGCAGGCGCAGCCGAGGGCTGCAGGAACTACAAAACCCGCCAGGCAGCGCGCCTGGCAGTCTCGCTGGTGCAATCCACACCTTCGCACGCCTCGGGGCCGGGGTAAACGCTGGCAGGGGCGGCTGCTGGCGCTGGCTTAAGAAGGATGGTTTTACCCGGGACTCTTCCGGAGCACTAGCGCGGGCACCTCTGTTGGGGAGAGGGGTCTGCAACGCTATTCTGATGCAATGGTGGGATCTATTGCTCCTCTGGTGGCATCGCAACGCTGCAAGATCAGTTGTAGCCACTGCAATTAAGTTTGCAGGATCTGGACATGGGAGGATCGAGCATGTACGTGTAACGGTGCCAGCTCTTCGGCATTTCTTCTGACTGCCTCTCTTCCTCGTGCGCGTCTTACTAGCTCCCGGTTCTGATTACAAAATACACCGATCCTCAGCACTAGTATCCTTAATCTTGCTTTGGGAACTACCTGAAAGAGCATGCATCGATTTGTCTTGGTTGCCAAGCAAACTGCGGCAAGCCTGGGCTGCAAAGGGCCGGGGGTCTGCCGAAGCGGAAGGGAAGACATGGCTTTGCGCTGCGCGGCTTCGCTAGCGGCGGGGCGGCAGCCGCGGTGTCCCCGGCTCCCGCGGCCGGCGCGGGAGGGGACGGTGCGCTGGAGCAGCGCTGCCAAGGCCTCCGCGGTGAAGATAAACGAGAAGGCGAGCAGGGAGAAGATCCTGACGCTGGAGTCCATGAACCCCCAAGTGAAGGCAGTGGAATACGCAGTGCGGGGCCCCATCGTCCTTAAAGCCGGCGAGATCGAGAAGGAGTTGCGGAAGGTGAGGCAGGGGCGGCCGGGGGGGCAGGGCAGGGCAGGGCAGGGCGGACTCCCCGCCGCGCCGCGCCGCCCGCTCCCGCGGCGTGCCCGCC
>NW_008795037.1:909852-938229 GCF_000699145.1 Aptenodytes forsteri
CGCCTCCCGACCCTGCCTTGCCCGGCCCGGGCCGCCCCCGGCCTCGCTCCGCTCTGCTGCGGGACGCCCCCTCACTCGCGCCCCTTCACAGGGGAGGCGGGAGAGGCGCAAAACAAAGAAACCCGCCCTCCGGCTACTGTTTATCTCTTGTCACTGATAGCGTAAGGCAAACACAGTATACCCCCATAAAGTAGTGTTTACATTTCTTCAGCCACTTTGACCCTTTGCTGCAATCCCATGTCCTTTGTGTTATACAAGAGGGTGACTGACCGGCTTTCATCATACTGATAGAGCGTTTAAAACATCCATTGCGGTTTTAGAGATACTGCCTTCGCCGGGGCAGGGAGACACCTTTGAAACCGGCGGTCTCCGAACACGTGAGATGGACCCAGCTCTGCCCAGGCACCGCTCCGCAGGCTCATCCAACACCCCTCTGCCTCCGGCTGTCCCAGAGCCGGAGAGACTAATGCTTTCTGAGGAGACCACCGACAGTGTGCTTCTCTTATTTAGTTGCAACGCTGCCCAAGGTGCTTAGCGCTTTTAGGAGGATCGCGCAATAAAGCCTGATACAAGATACAAGATAGGGTCTGGGCCAAAATGTACTGAATAAAGCATCCACATCAGTCAGCGCTTACATTTTGTTCTTCATATTTTTCTCTTATTCCTTACCTTAATATTAAGACTTAGCATTGGAAAAAAAAAAGCACCTTAGCAGTTCAGGCGAGGCACCACCGACAGTGTGCTTCTCTTATTTAGTTGCACAAGTTGAGGTGCTTGAGGACAAGCCTTCAGAGCACAAACGCTCGGTAACGCTGCCCAACGTTTTAGGTGCTTAGCGCTTTTAGGAGGATCGCGCAATAAAGCCTGATACAAGATACTCCTGAGGGTCTGGGCCAAAATGTACTGAATAAAGCATCCACATCAGTCAGCGCTTACATTTTGTTCTTCATATTTTTCTCTTATTCCTTACCTTAATATTAAGACTTAGCATTGGAAAAAAAAAAGCACCTTAGCAGTTCAGGCGAGGCTTTTTGCTTGTACTGTTCACATCACAGCTTCCCCTGTCAGCGTGAGGACTCACTCACTTTTGTTTTGAATAAAGCATCTGGCATAGTTACTATTCTATGGTTTCAAATATTATTCTCTACCTTTACTGCTTTAGAAAGTCTTGCTAATATGTTATTACAGGTACTGCAAGACCAATTTGATTAGTATATGTAAAGTGCTTTGAACAAAAACAGTGCCATAGCAATGCTAACGAGAAGAGATTATTTTAATTCTTTGGTCTTTGTTTTACTTGCTTCCCCTTGTTTTAGAAGGTGAAGCATGTTTTCAGCTCAATGAGTATTATATACATCAATTACTTATGTCTAACTCAATAATTATTAAAAACAGCTTCTTTATTAGAATTCTACTTAAAAACTTCAGAGTGGTGATGGAGCTTTCATTTCAGAACATTTGTTTTGATTTTTGCCTTAAAACTTGTTTATAAAGGTGTGATTGACTTCATGCAACTAGGTTCTCTAGTGGGTGCATTTTCCAGAGCATGAAATCTTCCAGTGTTCTCACTGAGTATGTTTGTTTTCAAGTTAACATCACAGGGCAGGAGGTATTACTTGACAAAACAAATATAATAGGATCTTCACTAACTCCTCCCAACTCCCCTGCTTACTTCAGTTACCAGCTGAGTCACTGGCAGAGAGAATAATCTTATGTGCACTTTTTAAAAAATGCAAGACCAAGTTATTGCCAATTGCTTTAGTAAAAAATTGTTATGGCAGGTTTGTGCCCACTTATGTGGCATTTTCCATTTAAAAGTTTTTCTTCTTGAACCAGTCTCATGGAATATTATCAATGGCTACCAGCATTCATAGACATGTGACTATGCTCTTAAGATGACTAAAGCAAACAAAAACCTCCCTCTTGGCAGGGAAGGAGGGCAGTATTAGTGCAAAAGTTGAGACAATGTATTTGCAGAGAACACTAATCAACTTAAGGAAGCAGCTGAAAGACGTTATTTTCTTCCACACTGCTCAAGTTATTCATTCCTCTTTGCTTTTCTGATGAAAATGCTGTTATTCCTTCTACTGTTTAATCAAACTGTCTGGTAAAGTATACAGCCTTGAGTAGTATCTAGGTTCCTTGTAACTGAAATATTGTAGGTTATCTAAATGTCTATTTTTTGGTCTAAAATTGACTTCTGTGTGATCACAGGTCAATGGCACTTCTTTGTTTACTTTTAATTAAAACTGGACAACTACTTTTTTCATCCCTCTCAACCTTAGCTCACAGAGTTAGGTCAACCACTGCCACCAGAATTAACACTGCCTGATAAAGAAAAGAGGCTGAAGCGGTTGTCAGAGAAAGGTGATGCCCCACAGCATCTCCAGATCCATGAGTACTCTTCATTGACAGCAAACGGGTTGCCCCATAGCAACTCTACTACATAAGATGAGGGAGGAGCTTTGCACAAGCATGAAAGCATGGACTCCACAGTATGACATGGAAGCGCCGCACTGGCTGGTAGTAGCAAGAGCAGGCAGAGATGAAGCAATGATATACCCACTACTAAATCTGCATTTGTCCTGTTCTGCTGAGATGCCTTTGGGTCATTTGTTTCTAAACTAAAAGCATCTTAAATGCAGACATTGTCTAATCAGATGCAATAGAGGCTCTCCCTGTTTAAACTTGGTTCAATTCAGTTAGACTTCATACTTGTGTAACTTATACAGCTTGTTATGTAGATTATAAAATAGCTACTTGAAGCTGTTTGCACAGTATAAGCTTTCGTCTTCTTTGAGTTTTGTTCTGCTGTCTCAGATTCTGAATAGCAGTTCCTCTGTTATTCTATCTGGCACTTGCTTCTTTTGTCTATTAACTGCAAATGATTACAACAGGAGCTGTAACTCCACAGTGCACATAGAAATAAGGACTATAATGTTACTTGAGAAGTCTCCGACTAAACAACTGAAGGGATAGTTCTTTAAAAAAGTAAATAAAAATGAGGCATTAATTTCAGCTAATGTGCTCAGGATTAAGCCAATGTAAGTGACAAGTTAGAATACTCTATTAAAGCAGAATAAGATTGATTGCTCAGGAGTACAGATGGGGCATGCTGTACTTGGACTTCGTAAGTTTTGTTGGCCTGTGACCTGTATTCATCTAGGTGAAAAATCAAGGTTTTGATCTACATTAAGTCTTTCCAGCTGGAAATCTTTATGCAAAATCACTTCCTTGAATCACTTCTCTGAGTATTTTTTTTTATAATTTTGAAATTGCATCATGCTTCAAAAGTGAAAACCTGATTTCTCTTCCCCTTTGCTAATGGTAATAATCAGCTGATTCTGGCTTACTAAGGTGATGCAGGGAGAAGGAACTGACTTCAGCCATTTTCCTTGGTGTTTCTGGAAACTTTTTAAAGCAAGCTAGAGTACAGGCATATTTTAATAAATTATTATACTCTCAATAGAACTCAAACAAATAAAATCCTTTTTCTATCCCCTTTTTTTTAGACTTGCTAACAGATGGCCACCGTATCAAGTATTGACTGTGATTACATTTCAGACTAGAAATTTTAGCCTGAACGTGAATTCAATACAAGAATAATGTAATCTCTGGACAGAGCCCTTCTCTTTACTTAATCAGTAATAACAAGCTAGCTTTATCTTTACATAGGCAGCACACATACCTGATGCTACTTTGCATTCATGCTAATTTTAACTGATCTTGTTATGGGAAGTCCCTTCATGTCTGTTACTCTGACATGTCTCTCCACTTACACTCTCCTTTTTTCCCCATTTCCTGCTTAGGTTTTACATAATGTCAAGTTCTATGTCAGGTTAAGTTGGCTTACACACACTTGCAAAGCATGTGCATATTAAACAGCATTTTAGGATCCACAAGTCAACTCATGTAACATTGGAAAATGTGCCTGGCTTAGTGTAAGTCACACAACATTAGGTCCCTGTTCAAAACTTTCAAGTTACTGAAATAGAATTGTAGGGCAGAAAGGGGTAGAGGGATGGTATGCTGAGATACATTGGTAGCATGTAGCAAGTTCCTTCAGATGAGCACAGGTGGTTAGCATATTCCATCACTGGGTCTGGAGCTACGTGCCTTTAATGGCAATACACAGTCTCTACACATTGAAGCCCATTTTTTTTCTGTACAGCCACTGTAGTCTGACTGACTTTTACAGTAAAAGAGTTGTACACTCATCTCCTGTGCCCATGTTTTTCATTTGCATAACTATTGCAAATAGGTTCTTGTTGCATGTTTATTCTTCATGTCACTGGTTCACTGCCTACATTTCTGTTCAGATAATAAAACTATCAAAATCCCTATTACTTATGTAGCTAGAATCTCAGGTGGCTTTTGCTAAAGTATTTTGGTTAAAAGACTGTAGAGCTTTTCTTTTTCTTTTACTAATTCTTCAGGCTTTCAAATTGAATAGAAGAAATTCTGACTTAGAATCCAGACTTAATTGTAAATGTGAGTTGACTGTGTCCCTGGGAGTTGTGGAAAGATAAAACACAGTTTAGACAATGACATGCAGAAATATAGTTTGACATGCCAAGAAAAAGATACAAGATTGACTGGTACACCCAGTAATGAAAGATGTTAAGCTTAAATTACCATCCTATAATTTTCTGCTTTGAATACGTGACTGTGTGCACACTAAGAAAGTATCTTCCAGGCAAGAGCATTTGACCTCATTAAGACAGAACTGTTGTTCCTCAGTTGCCTGTACATGTTGCATATGGAAGCGAATCTGTAGTAAAACCCATGGTTTTTAACAGGGCAAAAACTACTGCACATGAAGATGAAAGAAAACCAGTTTTAAGAGTACGATTACCAAAATCCTATGTTCAGAAGCACACAGTCCACAAGATCCAGTTGTTTGATCTTTTCTTATTGAATACAGTAGCAAAATCTATTCCAAAATAGCCCTTTTCCAATAGGTCTTCAAGTTAAGAGGGTCCTAATGTCTAATATCCTTCTAAAGAGCATTATTTTAATTCTGTCATTTACAGTCACATTAAAATCTAGGGCTTTATTCATATAGGCAAAATTTCTGAATGCAAATGCACTTTGAACAATGTATAGGGCAAAAGTCACTTGAGGACAACTCCTGTTCTGTAATCCCTGAATCAGATCTAGCAATTAATGATCAGCCCCACCGATTTTCTCATCTGATATTAGGGGGCATGCAAGCCATCACTGCCATTTCAAGTCAAAATCCAGAATTCACCTTCTCCTTCCTTCCAACAACAGTTCATGTCAGCTTGAATTACACATCCATAACACAAACTCAAAGCCTTACTCTGTGGTAACAGGTCAGGTTTATTTTTCTGCTGTGAGCTGTTTTAATAAAAAGATTGGCATGCTAATTTAGGCCTTCAAGTCACTATTAGTTAAGGGCCTCTGGGTAGTGCTTTCTTGGCCCTTTGGGGGGAGGGGAAGCAAGCAAGCAGTTTGGCTACTACAGCGTAGATCCCAACTATGCTGAAATGTTTGGTTTTGCCAGCTCTCTTATTATACAGCTTGTTTGTGCAAGTCACAGCAAAACCAGACTCGGCTTGTGCTAAGGAAATAGCACAATATTTTCATAGTGTGATGTTATTGCCTGATAACCATCAAGAGGAGGTACAAAACAATGGCAATGAAAATGAAACAATGAGGAGCAGCCAAGAGTGGACAAATTCTGAAATTCAGAAATAGATGAAATACCACGTTACTCTTCTGGGATTAAAAGCACCTCACATTTTCATGGCCTCCTCAAGGGAACCCTTTTCAACTCTTTCCTATCGCCATTACCGAAGCTAAATCACACAAGCCTCTCTACAGACTGAGGGTTTTCCTTTGAAATTTGCTGAAGACTTTAGCAAAGACAGCTTTAGATCAGTTTGCACCCTTCTTTACTCTTTCTGGGCACAATGTTATTTTGCATTTTGCCAGCATTCTTAGATGGCACCATTGTTAAGGGAACCTCCAGGCATACTAAAACTCCTAAGAGACAAACCAACTCCTGGCAGTGCATTCCTTCATGTTAGTTCTTTGGGATAGTGTATGTTCTGGCATCATACAGTTTCTTTGATCAAATAATTCTCCCAACACTTCTTGCATGGCGACTCTCTCCTTGAGAGACAGCTCATCATTTCATATTGTACTCCTTGCCTGCTGGGTTTCTTGAGGCTGTGGGGATGTCTAGGGGAAGAGGAATCTTCTCCAAACGTGGTTAACAACATAAAGATTTGTATTGACTCTGCACCAATGAATTGTGGTTCACATACGAAAATCCCTTCTCCCAACTTTGTTTGATACTTAGAACACCAATAGAATTGTTAGAATAATCCTGTCTGACCTGCTTCAGGTTTCAGAGGCTTTTCATCCGGTCTCTTAAAAGACTGCATTTCCTCTGAGAAGAGGAGAGTGACAGAAGTAACTGCTGAAGGAACTAATTTCCAAAGAGCTTATTCCAAATCTGGGAAGATTCCTTTATTCCGTTAAAATCCTTTCATTATCAAGAAGACAGCAACTGAAAAAAAAAAAAGAACACATTTATATTTTCTGCTTTACATCTGAATTTGAAAGTGCAAGATGGCTTCTTCAGCTTTAAAAATGGCTACTACAATTAGTCCCTTTGCTAACAATTTCAAAAGAATGGCAGAAGATTGGCTTTGTTCCCAAGATGAAGATGAATCATATTGTTAGGACAGTGTGAGGTGCCACCAAAGGCAGAATGCTGTAGCAGTGGTTGTTTTGTAGGGATGGGGATTGGGTTTCCTCCTTGATGTGGTTCATACCCTCTTCAGTAGACATGAGTATCAATCTGGTACTTACTGCTTGGGAGTTTGTTATTAGAGCTCCTGTTCTGCAAGCTTCACTTTTCCAAATCTCTGCCTGCTGGCAGAGGCCAGTTACAATCCAGTCAGACTGCCTCTAGAACACACCTTGAAAGCCTGCCCATACCGGGCGGGGGAGAGACTATGAGAGAGAGAGAAGTGGGGTGGGGGGCAGCTCTGTATCACTAGAAGAAAGCAAAACAATTCCAATGGGCTAGTTTCTGCTCCCGCTGTATGTTCCTTGGCTTGCCAGGGACTTAAATTGTCTCAGCACAGGCATGCTGCCAACATGGTCAAAGACTGTTTAGCCTTCTGCAGTGAAATAAATCTTGCTCTAACAAACTATGTCCTGTTGCAGCACTTTTCCTGCTGTTCTACAACCTGATGTTGAGGTTATCAACATCACATTCACACTTCCTCCTTTCATACAGATCTTTTCATAGACCTGCCAAAAAGTATTTGACATTAATCTTCCCTTGGATACCCATGCACACCAGTGCCATCACCATAGGAGAAACCTTGACACAAGGAACCAGTGACTAATGCCACTCTGTCTTAAGGATTTAAGTAGAATTCTGCCTTGAACTCATCTGCAGAGTCATAGGCACTGTCTAGACTTTCCTTGATGCCAGCTTCTGATATTCTTGCTTTGAAACTTTGACTCATTAGCGTTTGACACTTGTTCTTGCCTGTTACTGTTTCCTGTTCCTTCTTTCTGAAATGGTAAGATGGGACTTTTTGTAATGGAGGAATCAAAACTAAATCTGAACAACTTCTGATATTCCTTCTTTCCATAGAAAGACTGAAAATCAAGTAATAGAAAAAGGTGAGAAAAAACCTAAGTAGTCATAACAATTTTTTTCTAGATTTCACTAGGAGGGGATATAGTGAATCTCGTGAAGACAGTTCTAAACAACTGCTGATATTAACTCATTGTCAGAGAAGGCAAAGGCCCCAGTTATTTAAAAGCATCTCTCTTTTGAAAGACAAAAAGGGCAACAGCTTTTGTAGCTGAGACCAAGATACACGGGTTAGTCAAGAGGACCACGGGCCTTTAAGCAGGTATGTGGGAACAGTGTGTACAACACAGAAAACCTAATTGTTCCTTCTCTTCCAGGATTTTACAGTGAGATAACTGTTATGTATGTTTTGCTATTTTCTCCAGATCAATCATTGTAGTAGCAAAGGCAGTGTGGGGTTTATGGAGTAGGTGATGATTATATACTTGCAGTTGATGCCCAAAGGCAGTGATGGCGTAAACACTGAGTTTGGCACTAGCAGAGATCTGGATGGTATCAATGCTAATAAGCTACAACATTATTTACAATAAACCTGACACACACACCAAAAAGGTCTGTTACCTTTGTTGTAAAGGCTGTACCACTATAAAAACTCCAAAGGTACGTTATGAAATGCAGTGTACTTTTCAGCATTTCACTAACCAAAGCAGCAACTATTTTTTATTGCAGATCACAATAGTATTTGTGTGCAAAAAACATCTAATTTGTCTAACATATTGTTTTGTTTGTTCTGTTTTTAATCTGGTAAAACGGGGTGTTTCTGTTTCATCTTATTGCTGAGAACTGCTATGTTTTTTCAGACTGCCTAACTTAAGGCATCCCTTATTCTTTAACAAATTTGTATTACTGTGCAAATCTAGTGAGATTGATTCAGTTTGCTGTAACAAGGACCAAATGCAACCAAAATCTGTGGGAATTTTTCTTAATTTCACACAAACTGAATTTGTTCTCCTTCTACATGTATCTTTCTTTTCCTGCTTATTTGTAAATTAGAATGAAACGATATTGTGCTATCAGTGGACCCCAGATAGCTTGATGAGAACCTAATTCTAGCTGTTTGCATTTCTCATAAATTGCTAAACTACACCCTCAGATACCTGTAATCTTTATCTGGCATCTCTATTCCTAATTCTTTATTTAAGGTTGAAATACAACTCTTACTTAGGCACTCACTTAGATCAGCAAACATAAATGACTTGATGGAGTCAGTGTGTCACTTTCTATTATTTTAAGTGAATGTTTTTTTCAATTCCTGCTAAATTTAAGGCCATATAAAATTGACCCTTTTGAGTCAGGATCACATAAGTCCAATTGTCTTGTTTTAATGCCATTTCTAACTACCTATTTAATTTCAAAAGAAAAACGTAAATGCTATCAGTTATATGATGGACTGTATATGGATCTGTAGTGGGGATTTGAATCACATTATCACATATCCTCTCAGCCATATTATGCAGCTGTAAACCTCCAAATCTTGGCATACCTGGGAATTTGTATCCCTGGTGACTACTAATATTTTGGTCATTGTTATCTTTGCACATCTGGGTTCCGGTCTGTCATTGAAGTCCAACACATAATCCATGGTAGAAAAGCAAAAATTAGTTAAGACTTGCTAGCCACATATTCTGTATCCAAAGCCAATAACTTGCTGTAAATACATGGGCCAGGAAGAGGCTTTGTGAGTTCAGTCCACAGCCAGAGCAGGTTATTACATGTAATTTTGTACAGAAAACTAATCAGTCTAATTTTGCAGTTCATTAGTCCACATGAAAATTCTGTCACTGTTAGAAGGCCTCCCTACTATCTCTCATACTTAAATATACATTATAAAAGCTATAAATTTGTTTTTGCCTACCTCATTTATTCTTCTTGTAATGTTGGTCTTTACTTTCAGTTAATCTTTTTTATTTAAATCAATGGTGTTTTTTTCTACCAGTCAGTTCCTTGCCTTTTTTTCCCTTATTTTATTTTGCTTTTTAAAGAGCTGTGATTGCTAATCAACATTCATCAACTGTTTTCCCTCTGTTCTCATGATGTATTCAGTTCCTCACAGGAAAAATGTCTGTCTGTTCAGATTTCAGAGATTAGGAAGCTTTTAAATATTCATGGTGATTATTTAGCACTTCTGCTGTTTATCATATAAAGCCTCACTATGATATACTTCGTAAAACATCTGTATATGGAAAAGTGGGATCATCACACAATGAATATTTAATCTAAATAGAAAATAAATACGCAAGCAGTATCTTTACTCTTTTTACTCTAAAAAGTACTAAAGGTCTTGAGGTTTCTTTTGTTGGTGGATTTCTCAAATGTCCTCAAATCTTTTTAGCTTCTTGACTGATCCATCCCTCCCTAAGATGTATCAAACAAGTTGCTCTAATACTGACAATTCAAAATGCCGCTTTGTCATCTTTCCTACTTCAATGTGTAGTTTCCAGGCAAGTCAATCTCTTACTTGCAGCTAGCAGAAAAAAAAAGCCAGCCTATCATTTAAAAACGTGTCACAGTCAGCATCATTTCTATAAAGCATTTAAGATATACTGGCAGTGTTGTATAAGAAATGCATTAAGCTTTACATTAAACACTCCGTTCCGAGATTAGGCACTGTTTAGTTACAACCATATGACAGATACCAAAAAAGAGGAATTCTTTATCATCTACTTCAGCCCTAACAATACATTGTGAATTATCTCTTTTTAGGGAATCAAAAAACCTTTTACTGAAGTAATTAAAGCCAACATTGGAGATGCACATGCAATGGGACAGAGGCCAATCACCTTCCTCCGTCAGGTAAGAATATTATAAAATATTATTCTTTATTTTTTATTAGATTACCAAGAATGCCTTAAAATGTCTGATCTGTGTATTAGAATAAATGATTCCCTCGATGCATTTAGACTTAAAATAGTTCTTTCATAAAGAATTACAAATTTTGATTTCTGAGATGAAGTCCTATACCTTGCTTGCTGAGTGTCCTCTTTCAACACAGTAGCTTTCCTTACTTTTCAGATCATTCCCCATCCATACTTTCTCCTGCCACTTCTCCTACGTTATCAGTCAGCACATTCATTATCAATAATGCACTTCAAAAAAGAAAGTGGTTGTCTTCAAAGAAAAAAGCAAATGCCCTTCTTCATCTGACAGTATACTTTAAGTTCTGCACGCAGTTGGGTGCAACTAGTTGTACTGTTGCTGATTTTGCACATTTTACCTCTGGGCAAGCTAATTGGTAGGTTAACTTTTAGGAAAGACTACAACAGAATCCACATTTGTACATTATTCCTAAAACACAAGCAAGGTTTAAAACTAGTGTTATGCTATTTACTGAGCATCCCTTACACACACATGTAAAATCCTCAGTCTATAATAATGTAAATTCAGAGCAAACTGAAGCCGTATCAAACTGGGGGTCCAGGTGATGAGGTTATAAAATTGAGCTATACAGCAAACTGTCAGCAAAATAGGAAGACCAGAGCTTCTTACAAATTATTCAGATCCAATGTTATTAAAGAAAATACTGGGTAAATGGAAAATCCTTTCTCCCCATGACTGTGTGCTCACATGGATTAATTCTTTAGTCATTGTCCCACAGGATGACAACAGCCTATCCATAGTACACCATGTAAGCGTAAAAAATGAGAGAGAGACTGGAACAAATTAAGCTGATCTCAAGCAAGACCTCTAGATTCTTTGTGTCTTACATTCCTTCATAAACTTAATTCTGCTAGGTCATGTTTCTACTTTTACTATGTTCTATATCACCACTTCTTTTTTAATTAAAAATTTCCCACAAATTCAAATTAGTAATAACTATAAGTTATTTTTGGGAAGGATTATTAGAACATGCAACTGGGACTTCAAAATTTGATCATATTTCTCAGTTCTGCTCCATATTTAAACTCCTGATTTCTTGTCAATAAAGTGGGCTAGTAATACACAAAGAGTGGAGGATAGAGCTGTTTAGAGATAACATATGAATAATTAACTGAGTTTTATTGTGTTTGCACTATGCATAGCTCACCTGGACTCCAATCTTCATGGTCCGTAATACAAATGGTTAATAATTCTGTAACTGTTTTTATCAGCAGAACTTGGAACCCGATAAGATTTCTTCACTTCTGTAAGCACTACCCTTAAAAAACCAACTGCAAACTCTTCATCAATAAATCTTTGTTTTAAATTAGCTAGTATTTGTGATCTTCATTTCCAAGGAAAGTTAATAGTAATATTACCAACTTAAAATAACCATTGAGAAGTGGCCAATTTACATTTTCTTGGAACTCTAGGTAGTGGCACTGTGTACATACCCAAACCTGTTGGACAGCCCAAGTTTTCCAGAAGATGCCAAAAAGCGAGCCAGACGGATCTTGCAGGGTTGTGGAGGAAACAGCTTAGGTAAGCGTCTGTTTCAGTTGCTCCTGTTGGTATTAGAATCAACAAAGGTAGTTTCAATATCTGCAGTGCTGAAATTTCTTAATCGTGTTTTATATGATTACAAGTCAGATGGGAGATGGCCTAGGGCAAAATGATAGGGGGAGAGTTCACGGTGTGGCCTACTGATAAGCAGTGACTGATAGTGCAAATTTTTGATGAGACTTGTCACAGAAGAGGACAAGATGAGGATTATACAGTTATGGAGCCCTCACCACAATAACATCTGGGCATAACCCTAAACAGAATGCTGAGCTTTTTTGTATTAGAAAGTAAGTGGCGGAGAGTACTAGTGAAGCTTTGTTACTGTTCTTATGACATCTGTTAATCCTGGGCTCTGACAGCTATGTCTCCTGCTAAGCCTAGGTGGGGCTGTTTACAATTTTATCATCTCTAGATGTTTCTCTGCCAAGGAGTCTACTGTCCCTGTAATGATGGTATCAACAAACAATATATGTCCATCTCAGCTGATCCAGTTCACAGTCCTGTATCTTAATTTTGAGCCATCAGTCCAAGTATGTTTGTCAGGATATGAACTGGGGTATCAGAAATTCGGGTACCAAGGTCATAATGCTCTGCAAAGGGAAAGCTACACAGCTGAAAGGTGGTAGCTTTTTACTTAGCCAAGATAGTTTTAACTGAAGATGTCAAAGCCCTATTTCTCCAAGGTAAAATAACCCTTGAAAGAACTAAAGAACTCTGTTCTTTAACCACTGTTCCTGCAAGAGTATACACGTAATATACACATAAATAAGTACAAACTTTGCATATTCAGTAGAGAGGAAATGGAAGAGACAAATTCTTTATCATCTAGCAACTGTACTGCCTACTTGTACCTGGGAAATGCCACTAGAATTTCTACTCTGCAGATAGTGTTGCAGCTGCTGGGTACGGCAAAGAATCTGGCACACTTAATTACCTTCTTTCAGGTAGGCTAACAGCGACATTTCAGAGTACGTATTAGAGTAATTGGCATATTTCTTAATCTTTGTGATTGCAGTGCCTATTTGCACTGACGTATTTTGAGAGTAGGTGCTGTGAAACTTAATAAAATAAACAAAACCTACACAGTTGTTACGTTAGCAGTATTTCAGCCTTGGACTATTCCTAACAACGCAGCCTAATACAGAATGCATTTTATCTTCACCTTTTTTGCATTGGTTTTGTTTCTATATGTAGAACATTAAAAATACATTTATCAAAACTGAGAAGTTCCTCTAGCTCCATGAATTCCTTTCCTGGCTTACTTTAGAACAATTATTCCATGTAGTACTAGTTGTCACGTAAGAGTTACGGGGGATACATTTGAATTTTGCCTCAATCCTTCTTTGTAGTGATTTTCAAATTCAGGGACATGGTAAGAGCTCTCAGAATGCTGGGTCTTGGCCCCATGCTGGATTGAAATGAAAGGAGTTCAGCCTTGCGTGATATTTCAGAAATATGTTGACTCTGTACAAAATCCCCTTTTCAGCAGAAGATCACATATTTCAAGTAATTTGCGTTAGCTCAGTAGACACAAAGTAGGAAGTAGGCCGGAAACTTGCAATATTCAAATAAGGTGATCATTCTGAATACACCCTTTAATTTCAGTGGATGTGCGGCTGAAGGGAAGTTACTCCTATCAGTAGTCTGACAACTTACTGCTGTTCTCTTCATGGCTGAGAAGAAGAAATTGGCTTTCTTGGGAAAAAGCAAAGGTCAAAACCTGATCCCTCCATGTAGCTTTAAGTGCTGTGTTGTGTTCTAATAAAACCTTATTTTCAAAAAATTTGTCAGTCCAACACAGAAGTGGCTTCACTACATATGGTCAAGCTATTTGAAGTGTTGTACCCACATCTATACTGGCCTATTTAAATGTATTAATTGCAAAGTTGATATGAATGTCTTGACCTCTGGATATGAACTAGAATAACCTCATTTCCAATGAACGTTCATTTGGCAAAACCCTACTCATAGTATTGAGTTTTGCTACTCCCAGACCATGTATGAAGGCTCAGATATGTGCTGAACTTCCATTGTGTTCAAATACTCTGGGACTCCTTTGACATCACTTACTTTGCATGTGGGATAACTGTCATATCTTTCCAGGCAGTTGAGAAATTTACCCCACTCCTATATAGAAAAATATCTAATATATGCACATGCAGCTTTTTGGGTTGGGTTTATTTATTTGCATCCCACAGTGCAAACAGGTGGGTTCTAGTCAGAGCTATCAGTTGAATACAATTAAGTGTAGAAGACCTGAAAACTGAATTCAGGTCTTCTGTATATCCTCACTGAGTCATGGGACTCAGCCCTCAATGGAGCACCAGACAGAACGATAGCTTAGGTTTGTTCTCCTACTTTAACAGCAGCTTCCTAGCTGTGGTCCAAGACCCATTTATAGACCCAATATAACTTTTAGTCCTGTAAAAGTAAACGCTTAGGACATCAGGGAACTTTGTGCCCTGAATTACCATTTTGTCCCATGCAATTGTGCAGTACTTGCAAAGGTTCTTTGTCTTTATAAATTATGCTTTCCCAGAAGTATTATCAGGCAGACTACTAGCATATAACTGAGTGATGAGAGTTAAGTCAGGCACAATTATTCCACTCCACCCAACAAGCAAAGAAGATTCTGCAGCTTCATGACAGTGTTCTAAATCAGATGTACACTTGTCACTTCATTGTCTATCAGTCTTAGGCTTCATAGCTTGAATCCATTCCTCACCTTGGCTTAGGCTTATTTTTACTCTTTATTTGTTGCACATGCTCAGCAGTGATGCACACAGACATCTAACTTCTTACTTTATTTAAGATTATTAGTTGTGCTCTGTAAACTGCACGAGGCTTATAGATTGGGGTGATCCTAGGTGTTTCTGCTACAAGTAACTGCAAAGCAGTTGTGGGAGATGCTGTGGGGGGAAAGAGAAGCAGTTTAGGATTTTTTGGGTTTCAGACTGTGGGAGAAAATGGTGTTATATTATTTTCATATTGCAAATAGAAATCTTATTTTTGTCATGGATTTGAGGAAGTTTTTTTCCTTTCTGTTGCACATGCTACCTCTGTTCCTTGTTCCCATTACTTAAATAGGTGTTGGTTGACATTCTGAAGTGGTTTTCAATATAAAGCAAGCAACTGGGAGATAGTAAAGATGGGATTGCTGTCCCAGTTTGCAAAGTAGCCTTTAAATCCTACTTTTTACCAATCCAGTATATTATTTTTGTATTTTAGTGATACTTGTTATATTTGTCTAATTCCAAATGAATTCTTTTGCTCTATGAACAAACCAACTCCCTTTCCTACTCCTTGGAAAAAAAAAACAATCCTGGGGATCCAAAGCCCTCACATATACAAACTACTTCATACAATACTAGCTCAGGAGTTTTGCTAGCAAACAGAAAATCTGATGTTCATTGTACTCAATTCTCATCTCATTCTCTATTTTTCACAGGATCTTACAGTGCCAGTCAAGGTATAAATTGCATCCGTGAAGATGTTGCTTCATATATTGAAAGAAGGGATGGAGGGGTTCCTGCAGATCCAGATAACATATATCTTACCACTGGGGCAAGTGATGGTATTGCTGTAAGTGTTAAAACTAAACCTCTTTCTTCTTGGTATAAACTATAATTTATCAGTTACCTTTGGAAATACAGAACTCTGTTGAACATCTGGTTTCACAAACTCCTGTGAGTTTGACCTAACAGATACTGAAGTCACATTAAGTGGATATCCAATACACCCAATTATGTTAAGATGCCAGCTAAGAAACAGGCGCACGGAGACAGAGTCTCTTAATATACATTAACTTGTACCTTTTGTAAAGGTAGTATAAACTACATAGGTGCCTAAATATAAATTTAGGAGATTCATACCATTCAGACTAAATAATGGTGTCCTCAGTGGTTAAGATACATAAGCACTGAAAATTAGAGGGTGTGAATCAGTGGCAGAGAGAAGAGGGAATGACCTCGGAGGTGAGAAGTCCCAGCAGCTCTTCTTCCTAGTAAACTCTCTGCTAGTGCAGACTAATGCCAATGAAAATCCCAAAGATCTATTTCAGTAGCCAGGTCGTTTGGGAAAAACTTCAGGTTTTGGCTTCAACCAAGGTTCAAAGATGGTCCTCAGTTAAGACAGGAATAACTGTCTCTATTAGATTTTTCCTTTACACAGACACATTTACTGATACTACAACAACCAGCAGTTCTTTGCTTTTATTAAGGCAGCCTTTTATAGCTTCTTTGTAAAAGTTTTTTTTAAAATGACATCTAGTGGCAGAATTCAGAATGACAATGTTCTGACACAAACAGTTCTCCAGATGTCTTTAGTAAATTGGCTTTCCAGAGTTTATGATGCCAAGTGTTACACTGGCAGCTTGTCAGGAATGGCAGCGTAGCATATCAAATCTGTACCATGCTTATTTGATTTCACCAGTGATGAAAAGTCAGCAGTACAATGAGTCTCATTATTTGGCACTTCCAAGGATAAAACAACTGTTGTTTCATAACTTGGGGGACAGAGGGTGTTAAAGAGTTTTTAAATTTGCATTTGGTCCTGATTATACATTTTGGATGCTTGGTATTTTTAAACTAGTGGTGGGTACAAAATTATGCTGATTATAAATCATTAGCTTAGCAGCTGAGTTAGTATGTGATGAGAGGCACAGAAAGGCAGATTTTGTTCTAGAACCAACGAGAAACTTAAAGGATACTGCTGTTATATCTGAAGAGATATTTTTGGGTTTACACTATCAATTACTTGTTGATAAGGATGCCTGCTTTGATTGCATCTGTACTTCGGAGTTCTCCCTTGATTATAAAGGCAAGAAATTCCTCCACTTCCTGCACCAAATGCACTCTTTTATTTAATTCACATGTAAAAAGCCTACACATAGACACACGCAGACACATAGACACACGCAGACACACAGCCATTGGGCACAGGTAAATCCTCTGGACTGACCTTAGCACAAGCATTACATTTCTGTCTGTATCTTCTGGGCATAAACTACATATGATACATTAGATTTCCATCCCAAGACATGCAGACTTTTGGTCTATTACTTGAAAATGAAACCATAATGTGAGTCTCTAGCTTTGTTCCCACCTGGCCACAGTTGCTCCTAATCTAAACCAGCTCTCTGTTCCAAAGGGGAACCTCCAGAGGCCCCAGTTCTAATTTCTGGTTTTATTTACTGGCGTCTTGTGTTTAGTGAGATAAAATGAGTGCAAGGCAACAAGCAGCAACTAGCTGAGGCTTCTTTGCTTACAACTGGGCACAGTAGAAAAATCATGATCTTGATATTCCTGTTTCCAACCTCCCCTCTAGTCTTGTGCTCAGAATGTTGTTCCTAAATTTTGCAGTTGATCAGACATGAAGCTTTAGAAGCCATGACATGCAGAGGAATTCCATTAAGCTTAGACCATCCTCACTCAGCCAGTAACTTAACTTGAAATAAATAAATGCCCTTTGATATAAGAAAATGACTGTATGCTTCTAGAATATAAATTTACCTTAACTCTAGATCTTTTAAGGAAGATCAGTAACTTATTCTAGAGTATACTATTAATTCTGGTGTGTGACTTTTTTTTTTTAAATTCCTACTTCTTCCCCAGACAATTTTAAAGATCCTGGTCTCAGGAGGCGGAAAATCCCGAACAGGAGTGATGATCCCTATACCACAATATCCCTTATATTCAGCAGCCATATCTGAACTAGATGCTATCCAGGTGAACTACTATTTGGATGAAGAAAATTGCTGGGCTCTAGATGTGAATGAACTTCGCCGTTCCTTGAATGAAGCTAAGGCATATTGCAATCCAAAAGTCCTCTGCATCATCAACCCCGGAAATCCCACAGGTCTATAGCAATTTTGTTTAATGGATGGGTTTTAAGACCAATTTTTTTTTCCCCCCTCTTTCATTCATTTGACATTGCAGGCAAATCCTAAATACATATCAAGTATGTAAAGCTGAATTCTAGAGATCAGTGCTCTAAGTAGGACAGTATGTCATACTTTTAGAAACTTATTTTCAGTATCGTGGAACTCCAGGGATTTGGGAAGAGAGGAGGGAGCAGGTTCACTTCACTGGATCCCATTTGAAGCCACTGCTTCCACTGAACTTCTGCAGACTTGTGGAATGACTTTCAGTCACTTTTGGTCTTTATCAAAGATCTTGTCTCTGACATGGTCTGTAGCCTCTTGCCTCTGAGAGGCAATGACTACAGATACACTCTGAACTCAGTGGCAACCACTGCCTCCCCCAGAAGAATTTAGGTTTTTGAGTAGTTGATGTGGATTAGTGAGAAACTAGCTCCCACTTAACCATCATGCATGTGAGTATTTCAAATGATCAGTTATACACAGAGTACTCTTAATAAGTTATTGATTGATTACTGTATCTCACACTTCCTTTGCTTGAGATGGACTAAGTTACCTTGAACCATAATTCCTCCAAAAATGTTCCTTAATTTCACACTTAGTGAATTGAATTCTAAAATTCAATAGCACTTTTCTGAGAAAGAGGGCTATCTTATGGAAAAGCTAGTGGTCTAACTAGGTCTGGGTGAAAAAATTTGTATATATATGCTCCACTAACTTTCTTTTTGCTTTAAAAATCAAACTATAGGACAAGTGCAAAACAGAAAGTGCATTGAAGATGTGATACACTTTGCTTGGGAAGAGAAACTTTTTCTTCTGGCTGATGAGGTAATGGAATATTCTGTTCTCTCAAAAGCACAGCTAAGAGTGTGCATACGAGGTGTAATTTTGTTCCATGTGTGGTATTGGTATTTTTTAAGTACAGGGAACAGATTCTCTGTTATCATATTAAGACATGAACAAACATGCAAGATTCTTAATATCAGAGGATTAATATGAGAGGTGGCTTGATCCAGATTTGAACTAGAGAGAAAATGTAGGGGACACAAGCAAGGAGACACAAGGAGGGACTTTGTTAGAACTGACTTAAAAACCTATGTGATACCCAGACCACTTCAAATGAAAGCAACAGAAGGAAAATCAATTTAAATACACAAGTAAAGGTTAAATTATACAAAGAAGCTCACTGTTCTTCCAAAGGCTAAACTGTTAAGTATGGCCACATGAGAGACAATGTATCATTACAGTAACTATTACTTAACAAAGAACCTTGTGTCTTCTAACAGCTTTAAGTTTTGAGTGTTACTACTGTTTCTTCAGTTCAGATCTGGCTTTCTAAAAGGCCATCTTTTATCCTTAGTTGGGGGAACAGAGCACATTAATGTCTTCTGACTGTTCAGGTTTACCAGGACAATGTGTACTCTGAAGGATGCCAGTTTCATTCTTTCAAAAAGATTCTGTATGAGATGGGACCCGAGTACTATAACAATGTTGAGCTGGCCTCTTTTCACTCCACCTCTAAGGGATACATGGGCGAGTAAGTCTGCTTTAGTTTTTTTTTAATTTCACCTTTCTCATTACTCTGGTTGGACAGCTATTTCATGTTAGTGACACGAAGGTAATCCACTGTCTTCTATTAACTAAAAACTATTAAGAAAAGGAAAGCAAGCATTTAAAGCACAGAGTAATGGATTAACTCAGTGGTTTTCAAAGTACCAAATAATAAGTGTATTATTTTAGACACCCAATGCTACAGTTCCACAAAGGTGAAATCCTACAGTCCTAAACCGGACCTGTGATAAAGGAAAATACCTTCTCCAACATTCAAGGGAACAGCTCAAGAATCACTGGGATGTTTGATATTACAAATGTTTGGGTTTGGTTGTTTTAGGGAGGAAGAGATGGAAGAAAAAGAATTTTCTGATTAAATGAATGCTGCTACAGCCATGTGCTCTTGTTCCGAAGAGCAAACAATCCGAGTTAATCGTTAACTTGCCTAACAGGGAAGCTGTATCTACACGATTTTCTCTGTATGGGATACTAGGGCTTAATGACATATCGTTTGGTTCCATCTTAAAACATTATCAGTATAGCAGCTGTTTCAACAACCTGTATGCTACATATTGTAAGATCCTCATTAATTGTCTTTCCACTTCTGCAGTTATTTTCATTGCTTTTCCAGTACTTATACACTTGAGGTTAACCGATCTTTTCTGTTCACTTTAATCACAGATGTGGCTACAGAGGAGGTTACATGGAGGTCATTAACTTGCACCCAGAAATTAAAGGACAGCTTGTTAAGCTGCTTTCTGTTCGCCTTTGTCCTCCAGTCTCAGGACAAGCAGCAATGGATATTGTAGTGAATCCTCCAATACCTGGAGAGGAATCTTATTCACAGTTCATAAAGGTCAGCAATAACATGCTTGTTCTTTTGTGCATTTCCAAAAACCTGTCCTAAGTTTTGTGGACTCAAAATATGCACAGAGACCAGTCTTCTCTCCTTTCTTCTCAGACAATCTTGTAATAACACCAATTTACAGAACTATGCAGGGTATTTTAAATTAACTCAACATGACTACCTTGAAAAATATTTTTATTCCTTTTATGGTTCCTTTGTTTAGGAGCCAAAAAAAGCTAAGATATTACCAAATCAGCTTTCTTGCTGATAAATTCAACTTTTCTCCTGAGTTTAGCATGACAAAAGAATTATTAAATAAGATTTGCTTTTACTAAAATCTAAACAGGAATGTAAGTTCAAATACAATTATAAAATCAGCCTTGTTCTTAAGTATCCAGTGCCTCTATATACTGAACAACATGGTATTCTGTATTAAAGTATACATATAGTTTCTCACTTGTAAAAATGAAACTGAATCTGGCTTAAGAAATTACAGTATTGAGTCAGACCAAAGATTCAGGTAACATGGTCTCCAAAAATATGCTCAGAAGGAATAATGTAAGAAGAGGGCATGCAGATAGAGACTTCTGCAGGTTATTGTCTATCTACAACACTTTGTAGTTGTATCCTGCTAATGCCTTTTTGCATGGCTGTCTTTAAGAGTATGACTGGAATTAGGAACATCATTTGCTCTAATAGCTCAGCAAAGCCCTAAAAGTGCTGAGTTCGGGGAAGGCTTCTTGAAGCATCATAGTTTTCTCTCGTGTTTTTATTGCCACTTCAAATATGTCAAACTGAACACCTTCCTTTTAAACAGGAGAAGGAGTCTGTTTTGAACAATCTTGCCAAAAAAGCCAAACTAACAGAAGACATGTTTAACAAGGTACCAGGAATTCACTGCAATCCACTTCAAGGAGCTATGTATGCTTTCCCACGGATCTTTATTCCTTCCAAAGCCATTGAGGAAGCAAAGGTCAGTCAGTCATTTTTACCCCAATCCATTTTAACCCTCACACACTTGTGCCTGCCACTTCGAATGATGAATTTTTATTCCAGAGATGGAGTAAGCTCATGTAGTTACAAAAGCAGTACTTCATGGACTACGTACGATCTTAAATATAACATGACCTTTATTTTAAGAGAGGAAAACAAAACAGAGCATTTCATCACAGTGGTAAGGCTTCCAGGTTGAGAATGTTACCCAAGGACGTTAGTGTTAAATAGATTAAGTCATAGGGCGGGCAAATAGCTGGACCTGTGCAAATTCCAAATTGCTGCCCGTGCCTGGGTTAGGTAGGCCAGCACGTGCAATGGGGATTATCAACGGCAGTGTGCTATTGACCCTGCAGAAGAAGCCCCCCCCATTCAGCAAGTGTGGGAAAGAGGGAGGGAGGTTTCCTTACAAATTTTACTTCTGTACAATACCTTTTTTTATTTGGGTCAGTAAGCTACATTACTAAATGGTAAGTCTTTCTGTTCCTAACTAAAGCTCTATTACCTAATGTGTAATATTCATTTTTTAAAGGGAATTTTATCAGCATAGCTAAGGACAAAAATAGGGCTGTTTTTCAGCTGGTTATGTGATTAGGCATATAACCTGCATGTATTTAAGAACTTCCATAGTTAATCAGGGGACTTTCTAGTCGGCAGATAATTTAGGGGAAAAAAATAGTAACTGCCAACGGAACTGGAACACACCACTCTCAAATTAATTTCATCTTGTCAAATGTCAGTGGCCTAGATTTTTGTAAGTATAATTTTGAGACTTTTGACAAAAAGTTACAAGCAAGTCAAGGAGAAAAACAAAAATATCTAAAACCTTTCTTTTGAAGCGAGTGTTTTGTGTAGGTTCTGCAGCCTTGTTCCTCCATGAAGTACTGTTATTTAATTCACAGTGTGAACTATCCCATTAGCAATTGTTCTTCATCTTCTTTAGTAAATAGAATAAGAAACTAATAATGTAAGATAAGGTTCCAGGAAGAAAATCCACCATTAAATTCTATATATTTGGAATATTTTGACTTCAATAATAATTCTAAAACATCCGTTCCCTTAGGCTCATAAAATGGCACCTGATATGTTCTATTGCATGAAACTTCTGGAAGAGACTGGAATATGTGTTGTACCTGGAAGTGGATTCGGCCAAAGAGAAGGAAGCTACCATTTCAGGTACAGTTTCTGTTTGTTTAAAATCAAATGAACTGTGATAAGCTAAGTAACATCCCAGAACTTTCTCTTCTGATTAAATATAAGGATTTTTATTTCAGTTTAGTTTTGTCTCGCTTTCTACTGGACATTTTCTGTGGACTGACAGCTAGGTTAAAGACCTGATCCGCTAGACGAGCTATTCAGGTTTTTATGGTGTTTTCACAGCTTGCTGACATAGTTTTATTCTATTTTTATACACTGACATTTGAAATGCCTTCTCCACAAATACAAACAATAATAATAGCTTATACTCTAATCTTAAAGTTGGCTAAGGCATTACAAAAATTGCCCTGCTTTCTTCTGGGGGGAGGGGGGATTAAACAGTGTTTCCATATGGAGAAACTGCGTGAAAGATGCAGTATCTTCCCTTTAAATCTGCTCTTTAAACACGCTGAATAACTCTTCGCTTTACCAAAACAAGATGTTGGACTAAATCTTCTAATACCAAAACTGTGAACATAACCTCTATTGCTCTTGCTTCCAATAAACAGCACTTTACTCCAGCTGAGCCACTGATAGCTAGAATTTATCATGGAATTTAGTCTTGTTTGGTCTGAAGCAACATAACAGAGGGTACCTTTAGCCATGCAAGTTCTGCAACACAGATAGCTGGGTTAGATATCTGGGTGCATGCAGCTCCAGGAAAAAGCTAGTGTGAGTCCATTCCTGTACCAGTGTGGGAAAAACATTTTGTTCTGTAGTTCTTGCATACAGTCTTGCATACATACTCAACGTGATTTTTAGATTATGCAGAAGAAGGAAAAAAGGGACTAAAAACTGCAGTGAGGGATGTTGCATTGCTTTAATGCTTCTGAATTAAGTTTTCAGTTCAAAAAGAAATGTACATTTACTCATAACTGCCCGCCCCTAAAGCTCAAAGAAATGAGTATAATTTGGCATAACTGCCCCAAAAACGGAAACTGAGTTGCTGTTATTTCTTACTGATAACCTTCTTTATCACTCAACAGAAAACAACAATTCTTTAATTCCTATATATTAACCAATTGAAACAAATTGCTCTAGTTTAATAGTATAGTTCAATTACAGCAAAAATGCAGAAAATAAGAGAATCACATCAGAACAGCTATTAAATTTAACACATTACTAGCTGAGATTAATCAAGATCTGTGCAAAGATCACAGTTTAGTTTGTTTTGAAGATAATGTGGGTTGGTTTTTTTCTTCCTCTAAATACTATTTTTCAGAATGACCATTCTTCCTCCAGTAGAGAAGCTGAAGATCGTACTGGAGAAAGTGAAAGACTTCCACATAAAGTTTCTTGAAAAATATGCATGAAACTACTGTGGCTTTTTCCCCTCATCCTCCCCTTCAAGGCGAATGCAGAAAATGAACAAAGATGTGCTGAGAATGTGCTCTTCATCTAATTTAACTAAATTCAAAATAGATAGAACCAATCTCAGATACTGCTACAACTTATTGGACTATTAAATTTAATGTCTGGTATAGAAGATGTTGTTACACCAACTGTTTTTTTAAGGGGAAGGGGAGAATGTGAAGAAAGTGGTGGAAGAAAGAGTCAGTAAATGATTTTGTGCCTTGATTGGAAGTTACAATTGTGAACTTTTGACTCAGTAGGTTGAGGAAGGGAGTTGCTCATTAAAATTACTACTGTTGCGTGTTTTTTTTTACAAAACAGAAATGCCAAGAGCAATTGTTTAGCTAGGAACATGCTTCCCATCTTAAAATTCTACTAAACAAAAATTCAAAAGCCTATGTTATAGTATTGTTTGGTTTAATATTTTTTGTTGTTGTTAAGTATGAAGTGTTCTCCAAATCTGAGTAAGCGTGTAGGTACAGCGTGCTTATTTAAAAAAAACCTTTGGCAGGTGTGTGCAGATACCTCTGAACTTCTGTTAAAAAGAAATCCTGCCATCACAGCATAATCTGAGTGGAATATACAGTTTTGATCAGAGGAGTGAACGTGGTGTCTGCTTGAACCCTGTTTTTATGAAACCGAAACATAATGAGGAATATTTAGCTTCTTATTCATATGCTATTCAACACATTATTCCAGCGTAAGACGAGAGCACTGAACACTTCCTCCCGTAACAACTCCAGGAGTCTCCTGTTAACTCCTATGTTTTATATACACAGAACAAGTTACTGTCTCAAAGCAAATGTGAGTACTGTCAATCCTTTCAAGTAGGGTAAAACACAACACTATTTCAGAATCGCTTTATCTATGGAGAACATTTGTTTGGAACCACGTGACTGAGAGACCCATTAGCTGGCCAAAATCCAGCTTGAACTGGCAGGGACTAACAAATGTTGTTACCAGGAGAAATGCTGGGGGTGGTTTCTAATGAAGGAAAAGGTATTTAAAGGAAAATGTCTTGCACCAAGCATAAAGATAATGATAGTACAGCTCACTCTTAAATCTTCCACAGTCATACTGCTGGCTGAATGATCCTGAGTGCTTATTAAAACCCAGCTAAACCAGGTTGCTATCTAGCAGTACAGCTGTATTACTCTACTAATCTATGCTAGTTTCCCTGCACAAAGAAAGAAGGCTTCGGTTTCTCTAGGGTTGGAAGCTGGACAGCTGCTAGCACTGATAAAGGACATAGCTTCCAGTATTCCAGTATTCCAGCTTCCAGTATTCAGCCATGAAAGCATTAGCATTTGTCAGGCTTAGGCTTAGCATTACAAAGTTTATTCATTAAGAATATGTCATTTAATCTAGTCGTTAATTTTAAGTTATTATTTAGAAGTAAACTCATTTTAATGTCTACTAGCACTTTGTTAGGCTGTCTTTGTAGCTGGTTCAACATCCTCTGCTGATCCAGGTTACTAAAGCCAAGGGCTAGAGAATCACCATATGGATAAAGCATGTGCCAATCTATTATGTGTGGAAGGCAAGAGGTGTTGCCAGTAACTGTCCTTGCAACAGCAGCTACTAGTCTATGACATAGCTACTATGTCTGTGACATAGCATTAGCAGTTGGTGTACTTCTCACAGTTCCTTACTGAAGTCTGTGAGAAGAATTTAGTACTTCTCAATCACCTGGCAGTGGTCACAGGTTCATAAAGGAAAATGGCACGCTGCTACACAAAATTACTATGAAGACTTGGAGGAAAAAAAAAACCCTACACTTTTATCCTTGGAGAAATGGACTTCTTGGAGGACAGCAGACTGAGAACACTTACGTTGTTACTATCCATTAATAAATACAACCTTTTATCTGTTAGCACTCTCCACTTGGCATCTTTAATATGCACTAATAAAACAAATCCAGAAAGCAAAACCGTAGTAAGAGGTCAGAATATGGATGTAAAAATAAGACAAACAGCACTTTCCTATCCTAGGAACGTGTCCAAATCAGATCTGGCTTTGGACTTGTAATGCAGTGTAGGTTGAAGCTAAGATCTAACAATGGGAGTTAGAATATTTTTTTATATTTTTGTAACTACAGCTTTTTCATGGGGTAGTATTTGTAATCTAATAAGTCAATAGATTTTATATTTGCCTTGCATTTGCACCTGATACTTCTGGAAAAAAATGTAAAGGTTTACAAGTTTCTAATGATAATTTACAGGTGTGAAAGGCTTTTTGTTTTAAGTCAGGACAGCAATTCTTACACTTTTAAATAAAAATATAATGGCATAAACTGAGTTTTTTCTAAACACTCTATTATGGTGCCTTTTATGTTTCTGACATTATAAGGGATAACAATTTGTTCTTGATGCATCTCATATGGAAGGGTGGTGATTTCTATTGTCCATCCACAATATTTGTATGTACTGTGATAAGGTTAATGTGCATTTTCCTGTAAAGCTAAGAAAAGAGGCTTATTTTCAATGTCTTTGAAATATTTCATTAATAACAGACAATCCTTACGTTCAAATGCATGCTTCTAGGTTTGATTTTCCTACAGGTGCTCCTTATAATGGTACTTCAGATGCATGAGACTTCCAAATAATAAAGCACATGTTAAAAAAAGAAGTAATAGTTCTCCATTTCCTATGTCACTGAAGCAACGCATGCTGGATTGCACTATGAGGCATTTAACTTCATGTTCAAACTAGTATTTACTTTAATCCATGTACCAGATCACTAATTTCTGCATCACTCCAATTTAAGGACTTGAAATTTGTCAAACTTGTTACCACAAAACTCTTCCCTACCAACACAGAACTGTACATAGAGATGTTCTTAGGCATATTTTATGCTCATAATTAATCATCTTTTTATGTAAGGAGTTGTAACCAGGAGTTAAGCAAGCCAGAATTCTTTCTTCATAGAGAGGATCAATCAGTCAGTTAAAGCTGATCAACTGTGGCCTGAAAGCTTTGGTGAGGGGTTTGTTTGCTATTGTCGGTTGTTTCCTTTTTAAAAAACTTCTTACACGGCTCGTATGAGATTAAACTTACAGAGCAACACAATCTTGTCTTTTTGCAGTGACGCCTCAGAATGACTTTGGTGTTGTTTGTTTGGTAATTCAAAAGAAAATGAAGTTTAGGGAAAGGGAAGCTAGCCCTGCTTCCCTAAACATACATGCATATGCCAGCACCACTAAAAAAAAAGCAAAAGCAGGCTATTCTCTTCTTTGTATCACCTATTTGAGTGTTTTCTGGAGCAGAAATATTTACCTGGTTTTTCGGGCGAACAGGTTGTTTGTTTTACAAACAAGAACATGGTCTGATATAAAATGGTTATATTATGAATTGTCAGATTTTTACAGCTTTTTTGAGTGATGTAGGCTGTCCCATCTGGATCAGTAGATAAGGATACTGTGCCAGGCGCATATGATACAGAAAAAGCTATTAACTTCATAGAGCTTGCAACATCAACTACATACACTGTGTGAAAACCACTAGTGTTTTAAAATATTATCTAAATTCCTTTTTACACAGTTCCTTTGTCAATAAAGAATACAGGTTTGATCATTTGTACAAAACCCAAGATACTCATACGTCTGGCGTGATTTTTTATTTGGATGCACGTAAGATTCTGCAAGGAATTCTACTTTTAAAGATACGGCTTTGAATGTTTTTATACATTCAATACTATGTGTAGTCATGCCTTTCTAACGTTCCACATTATTACATGTTTATTAAATACTCTCTTCACCTGATTAGAATTTACACAACCTGTAACCATTTGCATCAGGCAGAACAGGTTATTCACTTTGCTAGCTTTGAAGCATTGCATATTCTGCACACTGAACAGCAGTAAAATAGCTAAAACCAAACCTCAGCTCTGAAACAGGGTCCTTCCTATACAGCAAAAAGGTTTCCCAGTACCTGTCCAAACCCTGGCAGCACAACCGCTGCCTGCCCCAGGCCCTGGGCCTGCGTTCGACACCCTCCGGCGCCGGTTACTACTCACCCCCGGCATGAAAGGGGTCATCTGCCCTACCACAGCTCCTCACGTGCCGAGGTCAGCAGCAGCCGCTTCAAAGCAATTAACAAAAAAGCACAATTAATTTTGTTCCACCAGGACAAAGCACGTGTGCGTGTGGATCTACATAAACCTGCCCAGCTCCTGTCAGGACGCGAGGGCCCCGGCTTTGCGCCTGTCCGGCCGTGCCCAAGCCCATCTCTGGGCTTGGTCCCGAGACGAGGGACCCCAGGATTCCCACCCTCATCGCTTCCCCGCACCCCCTTCTGAGAGGAGAGGCCGGGGACCCCCGGGGTACCCTCCCCAACACCACCCTGCCAGCTCCCGCCCCCCAGACCGGGGCCTCCCGGGACGCCCCCTCCTCTCACACCCGCAGCCCCTCACAGGGGGCCGGAGCCGCCCGCTCCCGCCGCCCCGGAGGGTGTGTCCGCCCGGGCCCGGAGGAGGAGGAGGAGGGGGGGGGGAAGG
>NW_008795037.1:938924-944486 GCF_000699145.1 Aptenodytes forsteri
GCGGGCGGCGGCCCCGCGTTCCCCGTCCCCCCCCTCCATCCGCTTCGCCGCGGATCTGAGGCGCAGCTCTTGTAGTCGCGGGCCTGCAGCGTCTTTCTCGTCAGCCCGATGGCGATTTTCAGGCGCTCTGACTCCCAAGTCAGATTACCCCGGATAAAACATTATTTTATCTTTAGTTTTTAATGCGGCCTACCGGTGCTTATACTTGGAAATACGTAACACACATGGCGATAAAAGCCTGTTTTGTGTTAAAGCCAAGGAAAATATCCAGGAAATGAAGAAAGAGCTTGATTCGCTTTTGCAAACAGCTGAGAAGGCGTTTACGGTGGAGCTGCTGAAGATGCCAGTTGCCATCAGGAAAATGAAAAGAAAAGACCTGCTTAGTAAGTGTGCATGGTCCTGTATTTGTGAGGGATGCAGACATCATTACAGCGTGATGTACCCTTGACTAATGTGAGAAAAATCTGTAAACTTGGTGACTTCTATGAAAAAGTTTGCTTTGTCTGCTGAATATTTTAAGCTAATCAGCAGTGGTATTGCACTGCAGATGCTCAGTAAGCACTCTTGTTCAAGTAGACTGACCTGTGTAACACAGGGTATAGAATTAGTAGGTAACAGTGTATAGAGAGTCTGGAGCTGCCTTTTTTTGTGTGCTCTTAAGTCATCTTATTTAAAGCTTGAAGAGACAAGGAATGATTACAAGTCTAGTATTTTCTGTGCATAAAGACTTAAGCGCTTCTTTCCATCTGAATCTGTTCATCCTAGCCACAGAGATTATTTTGTCTTTCTGTTAATTTGAAGTCTTCTTCTGCTGAGCCTTTCTCTTCTAGTCGTTTACCTGTGATGATGAGTGATCACGTTTGATTTTAACCTCACATTTATGCAGCAGTTTAAGCTGTGGTGTACAGTCAGCATCAGATGTATATTCTGGTGAGAACTGATGTTTTTGGAATCAATACCTTGCAGCTGGAAATTGTAGGGGCTGCACAAATATCAAACCTAAGACTCTTGAAGAATTTCAGTTTACTGTAAGCCTTTGCAGAGTATGTATTTCGATGTCTTTCTTGAAAACTATTGCCTAAAAGCATTAGCTTTCAGCAGTGCAATGTATGGGGGTTTTTCTTCTTTGAATTCAGGTTATATACTGTGTGACTACGCTTAGTAGCCTTTCAAAGATTAAACATACTGAAATGGCCTAAGATTTTCATTGTTTCGTTGGAGTGACTATCCTACAAGACTTGAATCTTGTTCAAATGCAACATATATGCTAGCTAAGGCTAACTGTTTACGCAACTGTAATCCTGAATTACTTGTTCAGCTTCATAGCCCATAAGATAAGAACCTGCAGATAATAATTATGCAAGTAATAGTATATAAACAAGTTATACTTTCTTGAGTTACAGATTTGCGAGGAGGGAAGGAAGCGGCTCTTGCTGCTGTAGTGGTAAGTGTGTGTTTTCAAATTTTATCACAGCTTACAGAATAGAAGTCTTCTCTCCCTGCTGTAAACATTTGAGACAAATGATTTTGTTTGGCTGTCTGTTTAAATAGAAGATGATATGAAAAGACTAGACAGCCAGCCATGGTGCAGTTATGAACATTACCTAAAGCTTCAGGGTCATCTGCAGGCAGAAATCCAGATGTTTCTGAAAAAATAAACTGGTGTTTAGCCAATCCCATGTCTATCACTTTCTTTTATGGCCTTTTAGTTCACTGCCTTTTGTAGGAAAATATGCATTTACTGGGCAAAATCAGTTGACTTTCCCTTGTCGGATAAACTTTTTTTTTTTAGACTGAGTGCTCTCTAGAAGACATACCAAATCCAAAACTGGTGAGGACCAACAGCAAAAAAGGCAAGTCAATCCATTAATATATAGCTTGGTCCTTAAATTTTTTTTTATTGGTTTGAACTGAGCATTTGTACAGTGAGTGTTAAGCCTGAAGGATACAAGAGGGAAAAGTGTATAACTAGAAGTATAACATACAGGTCCCCCCAGCATTCAGTGTGGAGGATCATGAGCTATGCCACTGTTGAGGTACTTTAAAACATGAGAGAAGAGTTCCTGCCCTTTGGATTTATCACTGAAAATGGTGAGAAGAGACAGATTTAAGTGACTTGTCAGTGCTTTACAGTATAGCAGAAGAGCTAGGAAAGTCACCCCTATTTTCTCATAGGTTTCCCTTTGATCTCCTGCCCATTGAGGTTTGTAAGGAAAATACCATTTCTCTTCATACTCCAAAATATGCAATAAGAAGGACACTACCACTGAAATGTCATCATATTTTGCCTGGGGGTTGAAGGGTTATCTAGTGTCTTTTAACTGTCCCGTGTGTCACAGTGCCTGTGACGAACACACATAGTTTGCTTTGAACTCTGTCCCAGGCGAATGACCATCGGATCACAGAACTGATACGTAGCTGTCATTGGATAAATAGGCTTCAAACAAAGGAATTGGGAGTGGTGTTTTGTGCTCTTCGAGTTTATTTTCCTTGTCTTTCTAATATATTTCTAGTTAAGGTAACTACAATTGTTGAATATGAAGATGCCAAGCATATTTCTGCAAAGAAAATACCGAAAAAGGTAAGTTTATTCTGAACAAACAACATAAGGGTTTAATCAGTTCTGACCTGCTATGAACCCTGCTTGATCCATGACCAGGCAGGCCAGTGGCCTGCTGTTTGTTTGAAAAATTAGTTGTTTTAAATTCAACATATTTTAAGTTAAGCAAGGCTAAACTGTATAGTAAATTAATTTCATAATGAAATAAGTTATCTGCACTTCTGGTAACTCATTCATACAGACTTGCAAATACTGGCATAGTCATTCTCTCTTGACTTGCCAATAAATCTTGATGGTTTGAAGAACCATTTTTTATTGAAACTTTTTTAAAAAAACCCTCAACTTCATGTTTTAATACATGCTTTTCTATATTTGAATGACTTGTGCATTCTTGTCCACCTTGATCTCTAAACCAAATAGCACAGGTGTATTAATTTACCACCTCAGTCCATCTGTGCAATGCAGTGCCTCAGCCAGACACTGAAGTATGTAGCAAGATGACAACAAAGACAAAAAGATTATACGCAGCGTTACAGGCATTAATTATAAGAGGACTTACAAGTTGGAAGGGTGTATATTAGAAAGGTGGTTGTTTGTACAGAACTTCAGTATGAACAAATATGTTTTGGCATTATGAAACTCTTGTTTCAGAATGCATATTTGCCATTTTATATATATGTAGAAATATAAAAAAGGCAGCACTATGGGGCTTAACTGTTCTTTTTCAACAGGGAATTCTTACAGTATTGTTCCCTGGAAATATCCGTCATTTTGCCTTAAAATGCCACTTCTTTTAACTGCAGTCTTAAATATATTTTCAGGTTTCCAAAACAAAGTCATTGGTTTCATTGGCTTCTGGTTTAAATAGCAAACTGAACCCTCTTTCTAGGTAAGACTGACTTTTGATAGCTTATTTAACTCACTTGAACTTGTGAATGCTGAATAAAACACTTATCAGATAAAGTAGCTGAGATTTGAGGCCACTAGGAATACATCTGATAAAAGGTGTTTTCCATAACCTGAATCAGATGCATTGTAGTGATGTGAACCCTGAACAAAAAAGCACCTCTAGCTGATGAAGGGATGTAGTTGTATCTCTCACTGAATGGTGCACAGTTCTGAATCTATGTAATCAGTATAGATTTCCAAACAATGCTTAAAGAGAGTGTGTAAGGGAAACATCTTTGTTGCTCTGTTAAGACTAATGAATTGTTCTGTAACAATTTTGCCCTCATACATAGCTGAAAGGGAGGAGTCATTAGCAGGAAAATACACACTTGCAAAAACACCTTAGAGCTACTTAGAGTCATGATGGACAAAATTCAAGTCTCACTATAAGATGTAATGAATTAAAAAAATTGGTGGATAACTGCATGAAATTTTTTGAGAAGCTCCCGCTACACCTACAAGTGTGCATACTTGTACTCACTAGCACTTATTTTGATACATTAAAATTGTCTTCAGAGAAATGCAATTTAAATAACGTATCGGTGTTTAATGTGCCTAAAAGAAATTTAAAAAAATCTTAGACAGGTTTAATTACTTTCTTAAATTGGGATTATAGTATTTTTGGCTCAAGAAAATCAAACTAGAGAAAGCTGCTTTGCCTGAGGAAGTCTTAACGTTTCAGTCTTTGAAGATTGCTTTTATTCAAGTACACTAACACTGTGCCAAAACCACATGCTCCTACAATATCTCAAAAATGTGTGTGGGAAAGGGAGACAAGAGGAAAGAGTGAAAACTTTTGTCATCAAGATTTCTGTGAACTGAGTTAAAAACCAAAACTGGAAAAAAATTGTTCTCTGGATTCAGGTCAACCACACAGGACAAATATCCTGAGAAGTTATCTAGAAAAATTAATTCCTGCTGAAAAAGAAACTTCCCAAGAAACTTTTTGCACACTCAAATAGAAAGCTGTGGATGCTCCCTTAATTATACCCAGCTCGGGTATTGCAGCCCTCTCTTATCTACTAACATAAATTATCCTTTCATTCCCCTATGGTGTTAGGTCCCATTATATCACGTCTACCTCAGGAGGACTTCTTCACATGTATATACACTAGATCTCTGTCATGAAGCACTTCAACCTTCTCTAATTCCCTAGCTGTCTATCCTCATCCTAGCTAAAACTCTACAGTAGATGAGGAAATAAAAAAAAAAAACACCCCAAAACAAACAACCCAACCCAACCAAACCCCAAACCAACAACCACTTTTTTCTTTTGCCTCTTTTTTTTTTTTAGGTCTGTTCACTCTTCTGCAAGTGTGACTGAGGTCGTTAAGTCTCTCGCTTCTGATTGCAGTGCCACAAATTTCAAAGCCATGCCAAAGGTATCTAAAAGGTAAGGAGTTTTCTGCTTGTTCTTAATAAATAATTTTGTTAAATACCAAGACACTATATATCTACATTAGTATCAATCTAGATATCAATCAATCATCATCAATCTAGATTTAATAGATCTTTGTGATCTGCCACTAAATTTGGTAGCGGGGATGCGAACCAGTCACACCTCCTGCTTTGATTGTGGCTGTTAACTTATGTTCTCATGGAGGTACAGGGTTTGATGTCATAACTAAGACAGTTTAAAAAAAAAAACAAACCAGATTTAGAGTATAAATTCTACTCCCACCCACTGTTGTTTAAAGGTATAGTTTACAGCTTAAACTAATTCTCAGAGCCCAAGCTTGATGAAAATGTCACCAATACTGCTGTGTTTAAAAAAAAAAAAAAAAAAAATCCAAACCCCCAAAGAACCCCAACCAAATAAATTGACAATCAGTTCTTTGCATATTGAACAGATAAGGCCTTTTTTCAGTTGTTTATCATTCTCCATACATGACAGAGTTTGTTTTGTGTCATGGTTTAACCCCAGCCGGCAACTAAGCCCCCCACAGCCACTCGCTCACTCCCTCCCCGGTTGGGATGGGGGAGAGAATTGGAAGGGTAAAAGTGAGAAAACTCGTGGGTTGAGATAAAGACAGTTTAACAGGGAAAGCAAAAGC
>NW_008795037.1:944659-962162 GCF_000699145.1 Aptenodytes forsteri
AGAGGCAGAAAAGGCCTCGACTCTGTGTAAGCACTGCTCAGCAGTAACTGAAGCATCCCTCTATTATCAACACTGTTTCCAGCACAAATCCAAAAAAGAGCCCCATGCTAGCTACTGTGGAGAAAATTAACGCTATCCTGGCCAAGACTAGCACAGTTCTGGCAGAAGTCATCAGCTGAAGTGAGGGGGTGAAAAACTTAGTAACTTAAGTGGGTCATGAAACCAGCAAGTGGCTTAGTTTCACCTTGGCTTGCTATAAATTTCAGAGGCTTGTTTCCATGCAGAAGATACCCAAATCTTACATTTTTTGAAGTGGAATAAGAACAATTGTATCAGGAAAGAAACTTAGGAATTTTGTATGGCATAAGGCATGCCCTGTATCTCTGAGAGCTAGCAGCTTTGGTATTTCTTGATATCTCCCTCTGTAGTAGACAGATACAGCACACATCTTATCTTAAGCCCTGAGGCATGAAGTTTCCTCTTTCCAAAACTATAAGCATTCACTGTTGATATCGAAGAGCGGATATTCTTGTTACTGAGTGGTCCAAATATCAGCTTGCTCACTGCCCTGTAACACAGGCTTAGAAGGTTACAGCAGTGTTGTTTCAGGGTCATAAAATGTTACCTAGTGGTACTAGTAAATGCTGCTGGTGGTTGGATTTCCTGTAGTCTTCCGGCAGAACTGGAAAAACTTAAACATGACTGCCTTTCCATTAGGTATGCTTGCTACTACTTGCATTTGCTTCATGCTTGAAAATTTCCAGCAGAGCATAGGAAGTTAACCTCAGAGTAACATTTTTATTGTATTCTAGTGCTGGACTACAACAGACTGTCTCAAGAACTGTAGCTACTGGTGGAAGAGTTCAAGGCATGTTACTAAGAAGTAAATCAGTACCCCAAAATAAAACTGTTCCGTTTGTAAACATTCCCCTGGCTGATGGACAGGTATCAAACCTTTTTTTTTTTAAAAAAAAAAAAACAACCCTTTTCATCTTACAGTAGTTGATAAACGTGAATAGTCTGATAGTGATAGCTCTTGCTATTCCTAAATGAGCTGCTGCTAAACAAAAGGAAAAATGGTTACTAAAGTTTTGCAGTGTAGCAGGGAAGCACATGATTTTCAGAAAAGCTGGCCGTGCAAGTAAAAACTTTCAGAGTAGTTTTTCTTAAAACTGTTTCTCTTCATGTTTAGACACTCTGTACGGCTGGTGGAGACCTCCATAATATTGATGTGCAACTACTAAATCAAGATACAGTACAGCATATTCATAACTTAGTGGTAAGCTTAAACTAGTTTTCATCTTACAGTAGTTGATAAACTGTGAATAGTCTGATAGTGATAGCTCTTGCTATTCCTAAATGAGCTGCTGCTAAACAAAAGGAAAAATGGTTACTAAAGTTTTGCAGTGTAGCAGGGAAGCACATGATTTTCAGAAAAGCTGGCCGTGCAAGTAAAAACTTTCAGAGTAGTTTTTCTTAAAACTGTTTCTCTTCATGTTTAGACACTCTGTACGGCTGGTGGAGACCTCCATAATATTGATGTGCAACTACTAAATCAAGATACAGTACAGCATATTCATAACTTAGTGGTAAGCTTAAACTAGCAGGCTTACATATAAATATTCAGATACCTAGTCTCAGGTTTTCATGTGAGATACTGCCATGAATGGAAATTCTAAGTGCTTTAACCCTTCTGAGGTTAAGCCTAAATTGGTTGGTATAAATTGGAGGGAGGAATAGGGCAAGGGAGGAACAGGGAGGGGAGAACTGCTGCACACAGATAATGTGTAAAAGTAAATGCACTTAAATAAGCATGTGCATTTTGGTAATTGCCTGGGGGACAACAGAAGCCTAAACTCTTCCTTCTAGATTGCTCTGGTGTCTCTCCTACCATGTGAGCAAACTCCCATTATCTATCTCATATTCAGAGGCTTACAAAGCTACAGCTAAGTTTTGATTCTTGTTATAATCTGTCTATTATTTTATGTCCCTTGCTGAGTAAGAACTATACTTCTGTTAATTCTCTGCTGCAATTGAATAGTAACTGCCTTACCTTTGGTTCAGGGAAGTAAATTGTTTTGAAGCAGAATGAAGTTGAACAGAACTTTGTAGCACATAGTGCCTGACTCTTCTGAAGATGAGGGTACCTGGGCTTTTGGATGAAGTAATGTGCAGCACTAGAAATCTATCTAGACATAAGAAATATTAATCCTTTTACAGTCTTGCAGGTATTTAGTCTTGAATGCAGCCATATGAATTAAGCTAAAGATCTGGAAGCAGTTGTATTTTATAACATGGACCTGCCTCTGTAGGTAGAGAATGGGGGAGTGCTTGCTCACTGCTTGCTTTAGCAATAGTGACTTTTCTCTTTATTCTTCCAAGTTCTGTTGGGTAGCTTGAACTAAAATGATTTTTTTCCCCCCTTAGAGTGAGCTGACTGTACTATGTGGAAAGGCAACAGCTAAACCAAGTTAATGGAACTGTCTTGTGACTAGAGAATGTTCATGACAGCTCTTGCTTGCTGCCTCTGAAGTGTTTAGAGAATGTCTATAATGTCTTAATAAAGCTGTATAACTGCCCAGTAAATGTTTTTATATAAAAGCTTACAATGTGATGTGTATTATTAAATTCCTGTTATCTCTGTGAAGGATACAAAAGCAGAAGAAAATAATTCTACTTTTCCAACCTCTTTATAAAAGGCTTAGTTAACATCTAACCTCAGTTCACAGTAAAATGAACAGTAATAGGTTGTATGTAGGAAATAAGTTTTAACTCTGATATTCTAAATAGGACTCTTTTACATAACTATTCATAAGTATAGAGCTCTTTAGTGTCATTCTTCCATGCATGCCACAAGCAGAATGTACTGTTGGTTTACTACTCATGTTTAGTCTTCTCAGAATCTAACTCTGGAATTAAGCTGAAGTGCAAGTTTCTAAATTCTTGCATAGCATTTTAAGGCATGTAACTTTAGTTCTGTGGTGACATATATGAATCTGACACAGGAATAAAACCTATTTCCAGTCTTGTGCTGTGATGTAATGTGCAAGATGACAGGTAGTAACCCAGACTTACTGTAATTTGTGGTGTCAACCCAATTTTTCTAGTACTTATGTACTTTTGAGTAACTTGTAGGACAGGCTTTTAACAACATCTTTCCAGGTGAAGATGCCAGTCCAGCAGTCACAATTTTCAGAACTTGAGGATGTACTTGGCTGTTACTCTGCCAGTGGTGATTTCAATTAAAGTGTTTTCACTGTGGTAAAGGATGGTATGAAAGACTCCTACAGTCTTTAAACTAAAACATTAGTTTAACAATGAAATCTAGATTACTTTTTCTTCTGTTCTGCTTCCACCCTTGTTTCACTTCAGGAAACAAAGGTCACAAGTTTCAAATAAGGAGGGGAAAAAAAAAAAAGCTGTCCAAGGCATGGGAGACAAAACTGGTAAAGAATATGAAGTCAAAACACTATGAAACCTAGTTTAAAACTATGCTCTCACTTGGTAACCAGAAAATACAGGAATAAACCTCTCATTCAGATTACACATGAAGCTTACAGAAAATTCATGAATAGTTAGTTTTGTAACTCAATAGTTTAACCTGAATTAACATCCATTTTCCCTTAAATGGATAAGAACATCACATCAATGTGGTATCAGCTTTTGATTATTGCAGGCAAATGGACATTTCAACATGAATGATTTAACTATTCACTCTCATACTACACTAACCAAAATTGCAATGCAGTACTGAAACCTGGAGCTTCATGAATTTTTTTGAAAAGGTACAGTGTTAGGCATGCTTTGCAAGACAGGCCAAGACACCTTTTGTTGTGGATCTCAGTTGGGGTTTAGGTATGATGGTAGTCATACTACAAAAATAGCTGCTAGTGTTTAATCCAGCCTGCTGCTGTTAAAGTATTTTCTGAGTTGCAATTTAGAGATCAGCTTTTTTGTGACTAAAAGGCTAATACTAAGCTGGGAAAGTGTTTCTGGGCCCTGACACCATGGGCAAATTCACAGGATGTACACTGTAATGAAGCACAAGGACTCTTCAATCAACTGAAGTCATTCTTATGAATTATCACCAAGCTAGGAAGCCTCCAGAACTCCCTTTGTATCTACAAGGTTCCTTTTAAATTTGGTAAGAGAGGCACACAATTAACTGCCCCACACCTTCTCTACAGTGATTGTTTGAACTTCATACTTGCATCAGCCTAAGACTATAATGGAAGGTTATGGCTTAATATCTAAAATACAATTTTCCTATTACATCCTATTTAGAGGGCTGAAAAATTGCTGCATATCCACAGATAAGTCTTTGACATGTTTCATTTTTTCAAACAGCAGTAATCTTTCTTCCACTGATTACTTCTAACTTCTTTGCAACATCTTTTATATGAACAGGCACCAAACCACTGTCAGTATCTTACGAATAAATATTCACTGTGAACACTTCGGTAAATTAAATGCACTCAAGAGGACAGAGAAGACCTTCTATGACAGTCAACTTTAGGTCAGTTTTAGATACCGTACATGCAAAAATAGATATGTCAGCCAGTAAGGTAGACAAGACTTCCTGAGTTTGTTTCCTTTCAGCTTCTTGAGGCCAATATTAAAGGTATTAAAGAAAAAGTGTCAACTAAAAAAATGGTTCTAACACAGCTCTGGTGATCACATTTTCTTCCTCCCCCAACATACAGAATACTCATTTGTTTATAGTACCACCTCTAACATAAGTGTTTAAGTTGCAGCTGTTTATTACTGAGAACACTCAACTAATGTTTATTTGATTATTCATAGGACAGTCACATTAGCCCAGTTAAAGCATTAATAGCTATGTTAAGCATTAATCTTCATCAGTAAACTACTAAAGTATTAGTAACTGTAGTAGTATATTACTTGCAACTTAAATACTGAAACCAAGACAGTATAGATTGTGAATTTATGTGAAGTTTTTCTACACTACAACTTTGTAAAGGGATACCCTCTTAGTAGAGCAGGAGATACACATAAGGGCAATGCTGAAGAAGTTACCACTCATTGAAAGATGCTGCTGTCAGGAGCCTAAATTAATGCAATCTCAGGACTGAAACAGAACTAGACTAACTCACTCATGCAGTGATCAGCTTCCCTCCACACCTTCACTTCAGCACACTATCCAAAAAGTTACCATGAATCCCTTCCTCTCTGCCCCTGAAAAAAGTAGTTTGAAAGCAAGGAGTTAAAACATTTAGAGTACATACTGTTTCCCAAGGAGGTAAATCCTAAAGCTACTACTTAAAAGCAGAAGACAGGCATTTTAATTGTTTAAGCATTACAGGTTAACATGACTGACTTCTTGGAGAAATGAATCAGGAGAAAGGATCAGTATGAAACCATGGCTTCATGAAAAGCAACCCAAAGTTTTAATAAATGAAAATAAAGATTCACTAGATGAGAATGCCACAGCATAAGAAGTCAATACTGAAATACAGGTCAAACAGTATTTATTCTTGCATCAGTTTTAGAGTCTATAACAAGGATGTTCAGCAACACTCAAATGCCAATGCCTACCCAAGCACATGGAAACCCTTGGAGTTTGTCCCTCCAACCTATTGGTAAAGTGTCAACAACTATCTGAGCAACAACTAAACAAGTCACACTTCAGATTTGTAAAGAAAAGTAGAGGCATCTTTCAAGTTCCTTGCTTCAACAGGGAAGGAAACCTCACTATAGAGAAGCAGCTTACCAACCAAAGTTCACGCACAGTTCCTTAACATTGTAACAAAATGCTTAGATAACTAACTGTACCTGATAATTATTTAAGGTCACATTTTTGCTTTCTTGTAGTATTTTTACCAATTAAAAGCATATAAAAAGGAACAGAACTGAAGCTGGAGAACTTAATGTCTTAACAGCTAAAACAAAGTGCAGACTACTGGAAAAGTAACAAAGCCATCTACATTTAATATGTTCCCAGGTCAAAAATTTTTGTCAAGTACAATACTAATAATCTCTTTACAAACTGTGTTAATGCAACCACAAGTTGCCGGGCATAATGTTCATTTTTACAGAGATTTTTTAGAACTGGAAACATTTCTCTAGGAAGTCAGGCTGAATCAGGCTTTGAATTGGATTCAAAGGCTAAGAGAAAGATGCCATTATTTGGGGATTTAATCATGTTCATTTGAAAGGTTTTGTTACCTTCTGATTGTACTCGGATATCCTTGTGTTTTCTTCATACAAAGGGGACATGCCTGCAGCCTTCCTCATGCCCATTTAGTCATATCTCATTTCAAGAAGAGACTTTTATATGTGGCACACAATTGTTACCTAACTGCAACCTAGTCTTAAAGCAGCTTCAGCCTCCCTGTGTTTATAAAATGTCTACCATCTACATAGTCTCTTTGTACACAGAATAGTTAAAGCCACTGTAAAAGTAAGAGTTACAAGGCAAAAGAAATATATTATACACCAACTGCTTTTATTTAATTTCAGAAACCGTTCACAAGATGGTAGAAAAAACTTACAACCACTTCTAATTTAGTCTTCCATTGTTCCCAGTCAGCTCTAAACCCATTATGTGCAAAGCCCATTTACCATGCATCTAGATGATAGATACAGGCTATGAAATTCTTTATTCTACTTGTAGCAGCTTATGCAGGTGCAGCCAAATACCAAGCCTCAGGACAAATTGTACACAAACTTTACAATGTAGAATTTGAATTTAAAATATGAAACTTAAAATCTACACAAAACTGGTAAAAATCAAGCACAGATACGAGGACAAACTTAAAACCCATGTGAAAAGGAGTCTCGTCTTCCTTTCAAGTGCTTTATTCTGCTACACAGTCAAAATGAAGATGTAAGCTTGTGGTTAGTTTAAATTACACTCTGTAGATACTATAGACCAATTTAAAAGTTACACATACAGCAATAGATGTCCATTGGTTCATCTGGATTACTTATACAATCCAGCTGGATTGTTGAAAACAAGTCAGGCAAAATTTGAAAGAAAATCCTTGTGCAACTTTTTAGACAAACGTTTACTGATGGGCACACTGTACCCCAGGTCCATGATGGCTGCTTTCTTCATCAGAACTATCGTTATAAGCTTCACGTCTCTGGCCACCACCTGAACCACGAGTGGTATCAAATTCCTGAAGATCTACCTCTTCTGCATCACCAATTACATTGGGAAATTCTGGTCTAGCTGGCAGAAGATCTTCAAGTTCCTGCCCCAAAAAAAGAAGTGTATTCAGTACTGCATCTACAACTGCTAAATAAAGTGAGCAGTTTCCCACAACTTTAAGACTCCCCCTCTCAGAGCAGGATTGGTTTAGAAGTCTAAGCTGATGTAAACCGTGAAGTGCATACTCATTTAAAAGTATCCAAAATATTTGTATCAACTGGAAGACGCCACTTAAAGAAAACCAACAGCTCCACATATCATCAACCAAAAGTGCAATCAGTAAATACAGTTGCACTCTGAAAACTTATCACACAGCAGCAGGAAGATTCTTCCTCCTGCCCTCGTCTGCCTAACATCTGCACAGCTCTTAAACGTAGGTTCCATAAATTCATATTCCAATGGGTACTTTCAAGTTACACGTTGCCCACAAACAGCGTTACAAGAACAATTGTACTTGCATCTAAATTTAAGCACTGAAAGCAAGCACGTGAGGAACAACACACGCACTTCGCGTACACTGTCAAATAAGGACCACCACATTTATGCTTGAAAAACTACTTACTGAAAGCTTTTCTGGGCTAATCCAGTTATTTTCAGGAAACTGAACGTCAAATTTAATGTAAAGATCCCCCTTCTCAAAAGGATTGCGATACTGTGGCATTCCTTCACCTCTGACTACGCGAACACAACCTGTAATTCAAAGAGAAGTAGGCTGGAGAGTGCTATTTCATAACAGATCTTCCTCTATACAATTCTCTTCATTTCTCTAGCCTAGGTTCAGTTAACAGGACAACAAGAATGGGACTAAGTGTTCAAGAATCACAAAAGCATAGTCAAAGAAGTCCTTATCAGGTCAAGCTTACCTGGTTCAATTACTTTTCCAGGAGGATATTTAACCACAATTTGACGTCCATCAAGGTGCTTAAATGTGAACTGAAATCCACACAGTGCTTCGACAAGTCCAATCTTGTGTGTCATATGCAAGTCATTCCCATCGCGCTGGAACACCTAAAAAACAGGGAGATATCTTTTCTAGTCCTATAATCATATCTCCACAAGACTCATTATTTAGAATTTATTATTATTTATTCTTAAAATTCAATGTCAGAGCAACAGCCTTTGTTCAAAGTTAACTTGATTCTGTTAATTCAAATAGCTTAACATGCTTGGAAAGTTTGTGCATGCTCGGAAAGTTTGTGCCTGATGAAAGCATCATCTAAGATAAGGCAAACCACACTATATACTATGATGGACGGTTCAAACTGAACAAGAAGGGCTGTATAGCAGCAGTGCTCTCTTAGCCCCAAGATCTTCTACACAAGCAACCTATAAACAAAACTTGTAACAGTTTGACACTACTTTCCCTGCACCAGGGTACAAAACCCCACATCTTTGTTTCTCAACATTTAACTAGTCATCATGCATATCTGCTTCAGCCAACATTATCTACAGCAGGGCTTTGATCAATTAGTCCACAGCTGTCGTAAGTGATCTTTAAGCCATATCACTCAGGATTCTTAATCAGAGTAAATGTAAGCTTTATCCACTGGCAGAACCATGACTCCCACCTCAAGGGAAATTTTAAGAACACTAAAAGTCAGTCTAGTTTTACTCACTAGGACACAGGGAACACTATTTTCCAGAACTGTTAATACTGTAAAACTAGATGTACTTCATTAGAGGACTAAGACAGAAGTAGCATCCACCATCTGGTATTTGATGCCATCATGCACATCTGACTGTTCTGTATGCTTACAGACTGTTTCTCCCTTATCATAGTCAGAATCAACTGCGATGCCACATTTCAACCAGTATTACAGAAGAAAGAAGAGAAGAATGTGTAAAGAGCTATGCAAAACTGATTGACAAATTAGCAGTCCCTGACACAGCTTTGAAAAGCTTGCAAAGTACCTAATTTTCAGATAACCAACATTATATCCTTAATATGTGACTGGAATTTAAATTTGTACCCAATGCTATTCTTTATCTCGCAACAGAACTTCCCCCACCACCATTTCATTCAACATTTTTTCCAGAGTATAACACACAAACTATTTCTTATTTCAACATAGTAATACCTGGCCTTTCTAAACAAAAGCATTCAAAAAAAAAAAAGCAGCAGTCACCTGAACTCTGCCCTAAGGGAGTTTTAACACAGAAAAATATAAAATTGCAATATTTAATTCAAAAGTGCAATGTATATACTCCAGAATACAGTAAGCATAAGCTTTAACAAACTAGAATAAAATAATCGTGGTTTTTTTTTTTTAAATGACTCAGTAACATCAGCATTCTGTGTTATATTTCCACAACCACAGCAGCAGAGATAGAAAGCACCATCTCCAGATTTTAATAGGAGTTCCCTGCCGTGTCACAAGACATTGGAAAAAAAAGCAACACCTAGCATTTTGTTAGTGTCACAAGCAAAGCAGATTGAAGTTAACATCCTGAATGGCTCTTCACTGCATCCATTGTATCAAAGTCAGCCTGAGCTTACCTGAGAAAGCTACCTTTTATTAGCTTTAAGAAGCACCAGAATCCAGCATGTCCTCTGGCTACAGGCTTGCAAAGTTTTTTCTGGCTCACCATGAAAGCCATGTTACTTGCTATAAATCTATTAAAAGCTATTCACCATCTCTCCCAGAGCTGCAACTATATGAATTACTTTAAAATGAACAGCCATCTATACCACTTAAAGACTAGGATAAAAGGCATTTAAAATATAAACTCAAAAGCATTACCTCATTCTCTTTTTCTTGGAGTAAGAGGACAATATCACCTGGTTCCACACCTGGAGCCTGATCTGCTTCTCCACTAAATGTAATTCTTTGTCCATGTTTCATGCCTTTGTCTACATGGACTTCAAGTATTTTTACCTCTTTGATCACCTTCTTCCCTTCACATTTTTTACAGCGGTCTTTTTCATTAATTACTTCACCTAAAGAAAGACAAATTTTGAGTTCAGAGATTTCCTCATAATTGCATCTGATTCTGAAGACAAACTATTTTACAGTAGGCTAAAGAATACATGCAACACAACTAGTAATTTAGATGTTGCTTTATGAATTCCTCACAAGAGGAAAGCCAGGCTTAATTTACCCTAGCTGGAAGAGGGGGAAGAAAAAATAAAAAAAAAAAGCGGAGTGGGAGTGGGTGGGAATACAAAGATACACATAACCTTCCAAGCTGTCTTATCAAGGATTTTGAAAAGTAAGAGTGCTTCAGAGAAAGGCAAAACAAGACTTTGTCTATAGCTCCTAGTGTTCCTTACATCTTAATTTGACTCCTGTATCCTTACCACTCAACTTACTATTCTTAAAAAAAAAAAGCCTACTTTTCCATTCCTTGTTATGCTGGAGGATGACAGCTGTAACAGAAAGGATGAAGCTAAAACCAAACTGAAGCATCTCCCCTCCCTTAAAAGAACACAAATTTCAAACTATTTCAATTAATTTGGAAGCTTAGTTCCACTTCTGTTAACAACAGTGAAAAAAAGATTACTGGGTTCTGTTCATTGACAGCCACATTTTGCAGTATACCACCACAACGAAGTACTATGTAAATGCAGCAGTAGAACTAGAGAGTCTTGCATTCAAAATGGGGGGAAGAGATCTGGTCAAATCAAAGTTTCATGTAAGAGCAACATATAGGTTTTCCCACAGAAAGGATCTAACATTTTCTGACACATAAGGGATTTCACTTTCGTACTCTGAAACTGAATAGTTTTTCACATTGTCCGTCACCTCTAGCAAGGCAATTACTTTTTCCAGCAAAATAAAGGATGACTATCCAAAAACAGCTTAAATTCTCTGTTCTACTTCATCTTTATTGTTCAAGTAAGCTATTGTCTTAGTAACTAAAATATTAGGCCACATGCACTGTACAATTTCAGTACTTATTTCCAATACTGCTCTAAGTGTTACAAGCAGATGCACTTGGCTTAAGACCTTAAACTTGCCAGCTTACACCACCTTTCTGTGAAACAAAGCATAACGTTATGATGCAGTTGAAACTACTAAATATGTAGGTTAGGTATGTGAACTGTGAAAACAAGATGTTCAAGACAACATCATTTATGAAATGTTTTGACTAGTCACAAAATACAACTCGTTGTAATTTCTGAGTATTGTGAAGAGTAAAATAATCCACAAGGTGATGTTACTACTTTGCAAACTGCGGAAGATGTAAAAAGGAATCACATGAAGTGCAGATCATGTGCTGAACTTGTTCCCCCAAATGCAACCAATTCAGCAAAAGGTATCTTCTTAATTTGAAGAAGTTAAAATCCAACTTTAGGTTTCCATTTTTAACCTAAACCTGTCCTTGGATATTAGGAGACTGCAAAAAGACAGTAAGTTCCTAAAACAACAAAATCTTGGTTTTTACTTTAACACAAGAGTAATAGCAATAAGTAATATTCACATCTAAGTGTTTTTAAAAACAACCAATCCCTACTGTTCAAGCTTCCAGGCTGCTTTTCAGTACATTAAACACTGTAAATCTTGCTGTTGTTCCAAGTAAAATGATTTCTCCATGTTGACATCAGATTGAGAACCAACTGACTAGATGGGAGCAAAACCATCCTGCATAAGTTCCTCCTGAGATTTAACCAGGAGGTTGAATCCAACTAAATGCATTTAGTAACATAGAAGAGCTTGGCCTACCTTCTCCGTTGCAGTCAGAGCATACAGACTGCATCTGCTGAACCATTCCAGGAGCCAGCTGTCTGATCATGATACGTACACCTCTACCCCGGCAAGCATTACATTTCTGAACGGCTCCAGCCTTCCCTCCCTGCCTAGAATAGAAAGCACCAGTTGCATGAAAAATAAGTTTTTCAGAAACATATGACAAAAAACCCCCTACATCAGTAGGTTAACATGCCTAATTGCACTGCCAATTATAATTAGGTTCTCTCCTCCCCCCTTCCCCCCAAACAAAGCCCTTGAATAGTTCCAGTTCCATCAACAGTATCATTCAAGTTCAACAATTTTCTAGTCTGAGAACAGGCTCCAGTACATCAAACACTGATAAAGATCTGACATAAGAGATGCTTCATTACACTATATGCCAACAAAGCAACCAGAGAACTCAAAAATATAAACAAACTTACCCATTGCATGCACTACAAAGGACATTCTTGCTAAGTTGTAGCTTAGTTGTCTTTCCATTATACAGATCTTCTAAAGAGACTCTACAAAATAAAGCATTTCTCCTGGGTTATCATTTAACAACTTACTTTCCCCATGCAATTAAAATACTTGCCTAGGACAAATTAAAGAAAAAACAGATCTTCATAAAAGGACTAAATCTGCTATTAAAATAAGATTTTTAAAGCACCATTTTAGCTTTCACAAGGAGTCATTAAAAACTATTCCATACATATGAATATACACATGTAATCCTGAATATAGTTTCAGAGAAAAGCTGTAATTTAATCAGAAGAAACCAGAAAGGATTGCTTGTGTTTCTCAATAGGAAACAAGTTGATCTAGCATTTTAGGTTTTATTATATAGTCATAGTTGATTTTTTTTGTTTTGTTTTAGTTCTACCAGGCAGGTGAAAAACAAACCTCTAGACAGTCCTGACAGTATTTATAGCATGCATACATAAGAACACATACCACTCTATTGGGCTTTCCACACAAGATAGTTTAGTGGGGAGGGGTTAGCATGTCCCCAAGGCCACTTAATTCTTTAGATTTGTTCATGTTTCAATTTTTTTAGAAGCTCTTGAATACACTATCAAACTCCAATAACCTTCATATATTGATAGACGTTTATGAACACATTTAGTGTTTCTCCTAAAAGGGTTTGTTAGTGGATAGAAATTTCAACTCAATGTATTGAGAAAAGGTTGCCTGGCATCAGTGTTTACAAATAACAACAAAACCAAAGATAGTAATACAGCGTGCAGTACTAGCTACTAAACTACGCAAGCATGTAAAAGTAAACAGACTTTACTAAGGACAGTTTGCCAACCACAGGAAAGATGCAGCCTAACTTAAGAACTTAGAATGGACCTGCTCAGCAGGCAAAAAGCCAGTCATGACTGCAAGCAGAGATCTACAAAACACAATTAGATGTGATATTCAAGCATAGCTTTAAAAAAAACCAAAAACCACCAAAACCAAACCCACCACACACACACTTTGCCATTAATTATGCAGTTCAACTTTAGTTCCAGGTGGTATTATGCTAAGAATGCAAGTCAGCTTAAGTCCTTCCAGAGCCTTAGTACCTCTGCTTCCCTAAGAATCCACCTAATGAGTAATACTTGGTTGTTGAATGCTTTTTCAGATTAGAACTTCCAAACATAATTAAGGGGCAAAACCAAGGAAAATAATGCTAACAAGGTATATACAGGCTAATAACCAGGCAAAGCAAAGTATTAGGTAGTCTATAAGATTAACCAATCATGAAAAGTAACTCAAGATGACTGCCTTCTAGGCTACGCAGGACATGCAGGTCTGAAAAGTAGGTGCAGACTGCAGAGTATCTCAACTGAGAAGCGTATCAAGAATATAAACTAGCAGAGTCAAGTACTGATCAGGAAAGCTTGAAAGTACAAATTGCAGTATCAAGATACTCACTTGAGTGGATGCATCATATCTTCTCCTCTTCTTCTACCATTACGACTTCTACTCTGACCACCCATGAAATTGAACAATCCACCACCAAAGATATGGGAGAAAATATCGTCCATTCCACTGCTTCCACCACTACCTTCTCGAAGACCCTGTTCTCCATATCTATCATATAACTCACGTTTCTCTGGATTTGACAATACTTCATAGGCAAAGCTTATTTCTTTGAACTAGAAGAAGAACAGAGTCAAAACAATGCATGATAATTTAGAACTTCAAGGGAACATTTTACTACTGTTTCTTGCCCAGCATGAACACCCGGTTAAGAAGGTACACAACTGAACAGTTTTCCACCCTCCTTCTAATAGACTTAGAAGTCAGACTTGGGCTTAGTTGTGTTACCCCTTATCATAAAATATGACATTTTATTGCAAAACTTTGTTGACTTTGTTCTTTACTGTGCCTAGCATAAGACAGTTTTCTTACAAACAAAAAAAAAATCCAACCAAAGAAGAAAACCCCCAAGTACACAATATTGCAGTAGCCAACAGGCAAAAAACCCGAACAGTTACATACTAATGGCAAAGACTTCAAGATATGTTAGGCACTTAAAATACACTAACAATTGAGCAACTTACTAAAATGCATATTAATGTGTTTGTCCTCAAAACAAACCAATATCTTTTCATAGTCATCTCTGCTCACCTCTAACAACCATTAGAACTTCAGTTCTGTTAAAGAGAATCAGCTGAGTCAACTTAATTGGCATTTTTTTAATTGCTATTAGCATAACAAATCTAATTCAACCTTCCCACATATGTAATTTGTTTTATGCTACAGCAGTTTCAAGAACCTCCACACTTACATTTTTCCACATTGGAAAAACTTGGAAAACTGACTATCTTTTTCAAATACCTACGTAGATGCCAATGCCAGCTGACATCATCTTGGCAGATGAAGAGAGGCAGTTTTTCCCTCAGCATTACCTTCTCAACCAATTTGACCCAGCCAACTGCTGCATTTTTTCACGAAGTACACTGGTAGATTTTGAGATTGGGAAGAAGTAGACAAGACAGGGTTCCCTCTCACAATTACTATTTTTGAACAACTTGTAACAGCAAGCCCCCAACACCTGTATTTGGTCCCTTAGCTGCTACTGTAATAGCAAACTTCAGGAGTTTAAAAAAAAAAAAGTCTTACTTTGTCCCCTGCATTTGGATTCTTATCAGGATGGTATTCCTTGGCCAGCTTTCTGTATGCCTAGTTGAAAGAGGTACAAAATTAGTTTAAAATTTTGATTAATCAGTTCTTTTCTGAGAAACTCAAGTAGCATCTTCAGGAAGAAAGAAAATCTTAATAAAGCAAAGTAAGAAAATGAGTGTTTTGAAATCACTCATACATTGAAATGATACATAAAAAATTCTGACATTGCTATATGCATAAATTAACTACACTTGGATTTAAACACAATTATAGCACACAACAGCTAGAACTTAACTTACAGGAAGAATCACACTGGACTTTCATTAAAATTACTCACTCTATAGAATCCACTCAAAACCTACAATATGACAATTTAAGCTTCAACCCATTTGTCTTTCACCTCAAGTACAGCAATACATTAACAACAAAATGGCTGCCTCAGCTTCTCATTCAACTCTATCAGTCAATCCTCACAACAATCATTTTATTCTTCCTTTCCTATCAATAACGGAAGATTTAATCTCACTTTGAACTAAGTATATGAGTTACATGTGCAGAAACATACAGATCATTGCTTTTATTTAACTTATTGTTCTAAAACAGTAGGGGGAATAAGTACAGCCAAATGAGTCCAGAAGAGATTTTTCAGAATGGTTTTGTTTGACCAGTACTTTGACTCTCAGGACCATCACTTTTTCTACAGCAGTAGTTCATCTGTTTTGCTTATACTTTAGAGGATCAAAGCAAATAACAGGACAGGCAGAGACTTTTCCTACAGTTTCAGTTTTTGACAGTAAAGACCTCAACTCTTCCTCCGCTCCACCTCAACACACCCCAGTAACAATCAGGGGACAGATATTAATAAATTACATAGTATACAATTTTTTTTTAATTATACATATTAAAAAAGCTACAGTGATGCAACTGCAAACAACTGAAACACTGGTTCTTAGAATGGATTTTTCAAAAGCTCTATTTCTGTAGAACTGAGCATCTAAACTAGCTCTTTAGAACTACAACGTTAAGAGAGCTTTACACACAAAGCTTTACAGAGATTACAACTTTCCATTTTGTACTGGAACAAATATGATTCCTTTTTTGTGTCTGCACAGTTACTTCTCTTTACTGATTATCTTGAAATACTCTGTACTTCTGCATGCAATCAAGAAATAAAGTTTGATAAGGAACTAATGAAACAAAAATTGAATATTGATATTACAAGTCAAATATTCTAAACCACAGTAAGTGTAAATAACAAAAGTCATAGGTCTTATAGGACAAATTACCCATCAGTAACAAAGCATAATCTTCCACAAACCTACATGTTCTGTAATAATAATGGATTTTCCCCACATATTTTAAGGAGTCTAACCAAGGGAAAAAAAAAAAAAAAACAACAGAACACTAAACTGAAAACCTACACAACATTATCTCATCAGGAAAAAAGGAGCTTGCACGGTGATCTTTAAAAAGAGAGAGCACTCATGTCTTTGCTGATAACAGCATTCCAGTTTAGAGCAATTCTTAAGACTACCCATGGCCCAAAAGGAAGCTACCACTATTTATTTAATGAGAAACGGATCCAGAATCAAGGTCTACACTGGCACCATATTATAACTTCAGTAAAAATTAATTTAACTAATCAGTGTTAAAGCCTGTTCTCTCAGCCCCTTTTGACTAAGCTATTACCTATTTGTTTTCACCTTCCTATACTGTTGTATAGGTTAAAATACAGGATTGAGAGATCGCATGGATGCTTTATTAGTGACAATAAGATATAGATGAACTTCTTGCTGTTGCAGGCAGTCGGAAACTTTACATTCCATGGTAAGTCTAATCTATAACAATTAATATTGAGCAGCGCAGGTTATCTGAGTAGAAAGCTGCTGTCAGTTTTTCATTCTTACAGGACACAGATATCTTCAAGAGAATTCAGTAAGAAAAAAGATATTCTACTTGATTGTGTTCGGTATACACATACACAATCTTCTCACCGCATGCCTTCCACCTCTAACACTATTTCAACACTGCAGTTGCCTATCCCTGCACAAATTAGGCTACCACATGCATGATGGGTAACGCATAGTTGTTAATACCAGCACCACCCATCAGCGGAAGCAGGTCACTGCTAGTAAACTGTCTAGTTAATTATCCTCCCTCATGTGTAAATGGTCAATTTAGAAAAAAGTGATTTATACACTACAGAATGAAATGGACGTAATGAATTGTTATACTGATGACCGGGCTCCAAGTTTTCACCTCGCTTCTTTGTTTACCTTACCTTGTCACATTCGGCCAGGGAGGGATCAAATATGTGAGCAAAACGAAACCTCACTAAGGGCTACACGTGGGGCAGACAATGGCACCAGCTAGAACCTACTGGTCCTTCACGAGGATTTGTACACCCAAAAAGCCTTTCACTGGCTGCGAATACCGCTCTGCCGCGCGGGAGGGACGCGGCGCTGTGGGGGCGAGACGAGCGGAGTCCCGGTGGCGCCCGGAGCCGACGCGGGACCCGGCGGCGCCGGGCCGGGGACAC
>NW_008795037.1:962953-977512 GCF_000699145.1 Aptenodytes forsteri
GGGCGGCTGTCTGCCCCGAGCAGGGAGGGGGCGGCGCCCGTCCTGACGATTCTGACGGTTGAACCGGCGTTCCGGCAGAGAGGGGAGCACTGCACGTGAAAACAGTATCTTCAGCTTTCCCCCGTCATTTCGAAGCCTGAAATTGCAGGGCCTGCGTGCGTGCTTCCCCGGAGCCCTCCGCCTGGTGCGATTTCTCCTTGCTCCTGAAGTACGTCGCTGAAGTTTATGGGGCAAGGGGCACTCGTGCACCAACCTGCTGTCTAGCCTCAAGCACCAACGTATTTTTCTTCAGGGATGTATTGCTAAGGCTTCAGTAGTTATAAATAGCATTGGTACCCATCTGCTCCGTTTTTGTGTTTTGCTCCACTTCTGGGATCTTAAAAAAAGCACTAGTTGCTATGCTAGGCCTAAAGTGACTTAGAGGAGCAAAGTGTACTTCTGTGGTGCAGGGGCCCCTAGGCCCACCACTTTCAGCAGGCAACTAAAAAGCCCAGTTGTGTTTAATTAGAGGTTTGTTTCTTAAAGCCTGGCCAGGAGAGCAGCTACTGAGCCTTTCCTCAGGTGTGGTCTCTTGGTTGTTAGCCCCTCGTTAGGCAGGGGCTGCCAGAAGGCTCTAAAAAGCTGTGGCAGGCACCTGGTATGAGAAAGATGGGGTGGGGTCTCTGCAAGGGCAGAAAACCTAAAATAGTTTTCTAGCTGTTCTGTGGGCAAGCCCAGGGTGTGCCTGGGAGAGGGTGCTCCCTGAGGAGGTAAGCAAGGCTGAGCTCTGAGAAGAGTCTGCTGGGAACAGATTGGTGTGGCATGTGACAGAGAGTGTAGAAAAGGCACTTTGAAGTAATTCATGGATTTGTGGGGCAGAAACTTGAATAGGCCTCTTGCCTGAGGGGAGCAGGTCTGAGTGCTCAAAGGCTTCTTCCCTCATTGTCTGTAGGGGAGTTCTTCATCTTTAGTTCCTGGACACAGCTTGTGGTTGCAATGGCTGTATTGGGAAAGGCAGTCTGCTGGTGGCTTCTCTACTCCTTCTTAGGCTGGTGTTTATGGGGCCCTAAATTCTATCATTGTGTTTATTCAGTCTGGCATGATCTGATTTAGTAGATGATGGTAATACCTGCCTCTGGTGTTGCAGGTGTGGCAGTAGTCAAGAACTTCAAAGGAAAATGGAGACTAGTTTTGGAGGGAGAAAAACAGTGGCAGGGCAGAGAACAGCTACTGGAAAGACAATCCTGTGGACTGTAATTATTAGTCTGGTTCAGAGATGTGCGGAAAGAAAGGGAAAAAAAACTCATAAGGAGAGGTATGTTTCTTTGGTATTTTTGGAGGCTGTGTGTACAGCCTTTGGTAGTTGTATGGCTTAACATATGTGGCTAAAGCCAATAAGGCTTCACAATTTGGTTTACCTGTATTTTGCACTACTTGGCTTCATCTTTTATTTTGGCAAGGCTGAATTCAGCTACTCTAAGAACTGTCTGGCATGCATACCTGGCTTGACTATTTTGTATTGTGCTCACTTACAGACTGATATGTTTCTAGAGAAGATTTTTTTTTTGTCGTACAGGATTTGCTTTTTAGTAGGCAGTCAGGTAGGAAGAAATGTTAGGCGTGTGTGGAGGAACACTTCTTTGCCCTACAAGTCAGGCTTATAATTTTAGGAGTTAAGCAGAATCAGCCGAACTGATCTAAGTAGTGTTTAAAATACCATAGGATAGCATTTATATGTGGCTTTGCATTTAAAAAACCCAAAACTTAAAGATCTGAGAAGGTGAGCTAGCTCAAACCAGTGGGGTGCCATTCATATCTATGCCTGTAGGGGTGAAGTTCACCAAAAGTATGATTCAGCCTGGACTTACCCGTCTTGTGAGCCGAGTGGCTTGTTTGCAACTCAAGCCAGAATGTGAGCCAGCAGATTGATGGATAGTAGGAATGGTAGGTGAACTTGGTGTATCAGCTTGAGCCCAAGCTAAGGAGGCAGTTTGGAAGCAGTGCTTGTATATTTTCTTCTGCCTTGCCAAAACATCCTTGTTACTACAGGCCTGTTTTATGTCTTATACAAACGAACCATGCAATAAATAATAAGAAAACTCCTCTGGGATGAAACTTTATATTTTACTTTGAAGGGGAGCTAAAGAATCACAAGCTTGGATGATTACCTTTTTGTTAAATTAAAATGCAGATGAAAGGCAAGATAGAGTTTCCTCTTCCTGCGTACTGCTTTTGCCATTGACTTGTGAGTTGTGTTGATAGAACATGTTAGGCACGCAGCTGAAATGTTGTGTCCTTCCTCACTTTTTTGTTAACACTTGCACGTTGTCTTGGTTTTCTTTGTATGTCTTTTTCCATTTTATTAATTATTCTCCTCCTCCTCCAGATATGAGCTTATTAATTTAGTTTCTAATGTTGTTATTATTATACAATGGTGAAAAGCAGTTGCTATATGAAGTTTTGTTTGTTTTTAAATAGACTGCACAATTCTTAACTCTTTGAGGTATTGTTTTGGCCTTACACAGGCACTAAAAGGGATCATTCAAATTCAGTTCTTGTTTCAGACCTTTTTTGCATTGTTTATATGAAACATTGATTTCTTTTTTTAAGGTGAAGTGTTTTACAATGCTTCCTTAGAAATCAAATAAGCATTGATTATGTTTATCACTGGAGAATTGGAAAGAGATCAGTTTTATGTTACTGCAAACGAAAAACAAACTCCAAGTTTATTTGTCAAGTTTATTTTATGTGTTTAACATTGTCTTAACATGAAAATATGAGCAGGTGTCACTGATTCCTGCTCAAATCTAGTACTATACAATCAAATTTAAATTAAAAAAAGTGTTCTGTTTACCTACTCCTGAAGAAGAATGCAGTTACACTTTACAAAAATTACAGAGCCTACATGGCCGTTGCTCTGAACCTTTTTAGTATCAACTTTCAGATAAGGCAGTTGGTGTGTATTGTGCACTCTGTCTGATTTCTAGAATTTTTCAACTATGGAAAGAAAGCAAGCAAGCCAGTAAAGAACAAAGAACCTGAAACTTGTAGAGAATTTTAAGACTCGCTAACTGAAGAGCCTGTTAAGAAGTGAGCAGCTGCCTGTGCTGGCAGGTGTAGAAGGCACAACCAGGATTTTTGTGCCAGCCAGCTGTTCCCTTGCTGGTCAGGAAAAGCGCCCTGCCTGCCCCTACCCTAATTCTCCTGACCAGGGAAGCAGGCTTGAGTTTTATGATATGGTCAGAACAACAGGTTTGGTTTATTGTCCTGCCCCAGTTGTGATGAAACCTAGGGCTGGCTGACAGGTACCTCTGTGCAGCACCAGTAATACAAGTTGCATACCTTACTCCTTTTGCCCTTTCCTGGCCCTCCTTTTTGCTGTCCTTGCACCTCTGTTTTTCCATCCCAGTCTCCTTCCAAATAAACAACTCATCCCGAATTACTTATGCCCCATTGGTCCTAGTTTTGCTACATCTGTATGCAGATTTGGGTTACTTAGATACTGTTACTTAAGTAATCTCAGCCTTATTTGGTATTACTGATACGGTTACCTAGGTGCTGTTGGCCTTGCATGACTTTACTCCCTAAAAGGTCCCTAGTAGTCCCTTCCAATTATCTCTGATGTCTGGCAATTTCTCCTGTAACTCCCCCTTAAGCACCTGTGGGATCCAGCCACCCTCACAGCACTATCTATAACTTTTGTCACTGTCTCAGTGTTATTTGTAATTTCTAGTGATATTTTTTCATGTCATGTCCGGTAGTTTTCCACATCTTGTTCAGTTAACTGAATCTCATGCCAAAACATAGTGGCTGACACTTGCTTGCAACCCTAATTGAGCGTAGCTGAATAACTGATAGAAAATAAGAATATTAAATACTTGCTTTTAATGGAGTTTTTGTTCTTTTTATATATATAAACATTTAAGCACTATGCATTTTTTCATTACAAAATGAAAGTAGACATCAGCAAAGAGGGGAATATTGGCAGCTAATGTCATAACAAGCTCAGAAGACTGTACTGTAGGAATCTGTTAAGGGGGGGGAGGGAGACAGCTTAAGGGATTTTCCTTCTGAGTCAGCAAGAAGAAGAATTTACGTAGTTCCACATTTTTAAACCCCAAGTTATCCAGGCATGCCTTCATACAGGCTGTTGTCAGAGATCACAGAGCTCCCAACAGATCTCATGTTAGCAACTTGGGGGGGAAAGGGGTTCTTTAATTTCATCCTCACTGAAAGAGATTTCTGTGTGATGAACAAACGGTGTTCAGGGTTATGTATAGAATTTTTGAAAATTGGGAGGGGATCAGAAAAATCTACAAAGAAAATTCATCAACTTTATCTTTTCTCTTCCCAATAAACTCTTGGTCAGGTACCTTCCTCTGTGAGCCAGAGCAAGATAAATAGGAAGTTTCAACTCCAGTTTGACATACATTTTCTGAGCTAAAGTTATGAAGTACTAAGTTAGATTATCAAGCTGAATTTGTAATGGTCTTTAGCAAGGTGGAAAGCCTTCCCCCAAAAACCCCCCCCCGAGCTCAGGAGAAAGCTCAAAATGATTGTTATTTTATCCTATAGTAAGAGTTGGATGAGTAAAGAAAAAAAGGTGTGTGTACATAAAAAAGCAAAAAAGTGTTATATATGTGTGCATATATGTATTGAAAAATTGACATTGCAAGAAGTTTCCTTCTCCATTTGAGTTGTTGCTACTTGGAACCCATATCATTGGTTTCTTTGTAAGCACTGTACTAAGCAATGTCATAGAATAAACTGTGTATTTGCATCCGTGCCTATGTCTTAACACTGGATAAGCATTTAACACACTAAGATTCCAACTCATTATTCTAAATATAATTTTTGTTATTCTTTGACAGTATGATTATCTTATGTGTTTGCTTTGGCTTTTCTTGTTTGTTGTTCCTCATGTGCTAAAACTGTGCTTTGGGGGGATTTTTGTGGACTGCAGAGCTTATTGCGATAGGAGCCTGATACAAGTGTGTTATATGAATGTCAATAGCAAGGAAGTGTTGTGAAAATTAGCTTGGATAAGGAATCTAAGGTTTAGCTTTGAAACAAAAAGGAGTGGTTGTTTAGAAGTTTTTCTTAATGCCTTTTAAAGAGATTCATTTAAGACTTGAGAATGTTTGTGGGAAGTTTTCAGTTGGAAAAATAAACCTTTTCCAAGTTTAGGTTATCCAGTGAGAGAGAAATGCCATGTGGTTAACTGGCAAAGAGAGCAAGGAGTAAATAGTACAAAAATTTATGCACAATTCAAGTGTACACTTGATTTTTGACAAAATAATTTCTAAATTTTAAAAACATTTTTATTAAACACTCCCCCCAACCTTTGCTCTATTACAATTTTGGAGGAAAAGGAAAAATCATAATGCTGAAAAAAATCAGCCAGCCGTGTTGTGGTCTCTATTATTTAAATTCCTAAATGAGGTCCAGCTTCCTTCTTTTACTAATGTAAAGATCTCAGTGTTACTGGGAATTGTATTAGACAAAATGTTTTTAATAAGGTTTGTCTTTGGAAAAAGTGTTTTAGTTTATTAGGATGTATAGCACATGTACCAGCTGAGATGTGTGAGTAAGGCCCTTGACATAGTGTGAAGAGGCCTTGCCATCTGTTGTTCTCTTTAGTTATTGTGTGTTGTAATATAATGGAATTATGCTTGCATTCACTATTTTTATATAAGAATTTTCTTTTTTCCAGTGTGCAGCAAATCCAGTAGTATTTGATACAAAATGAGTGCCTGAGCTTGTAAGTATCTGATCTTTTAATTTTACTAACAACTTAAATTCACTTGCAGTTTGAGAACTCTCTACGTGCATTACTCAGAAGTCCTGCTGGTTGTGTAGACTTTTGCCCTTAACTCTGTGTGGAGTGGGAAACAAAGGCATTCTTAAGATAAAGGCTACATTTTGTAAAACACATGCAAAACCACAATCTCTGTATACAAAGACAGATTTACACAGGTGCTATATTTTAATGCTTAAAATTTGGATGCAACTAATGTTTACATGTTCTTGAACTATATGCTTTTAACAATCTGTCCTATTAGGTCCTGTTTGCTGTGCAAACATTCTCTGTGAAGAAAATATACTCTCCTTTACTACTTCGTGTTGTGTCTATTCTTTAATTGAAGGCCTATTCTCTACAAATGGCTTCACTTCAAAGGAGAGTAACAAGGACATTTTCTTGTCACATAAATGTAAAGATACTGTTGTTATACCTCTCTGTTAACATTTTTCCTGAAGTATGTTGCAACTGTTACAAAATAGACTAGGCCCTCTAAATGTAGGCTGAGAGGGTAACAACTGTGAAGTGAAGAGTGGTAGCTAGGTAGTGCTGAACAGACTACAAAGGTTTAAGCAAGGATGAAAGAAACCATTGGAGAAGGTAACTGGGGACAAACAGCAGTTGTTTAATGTTTACTTAGGAAAGAAGACTTACTTCTGAGAATCACCCTTAGATAATTCCTGCTGCTCTAAAGAACTTGCCCCAATTATGTGTTTTGGTTAGTGCTTTAATAGAGCACAGTAGTTATCCCTTTCACGAGATAACTGCTGTATCTCCAGCTGAAATGTGAATTGCAAATGAGACAGGAAAGGGGAGGAGTCCAGACAAAAGGGGACTGCCAAGGGAGTCTGGCTTTTTTGTGTGCAACTTTCCTATCTTTTAAATGACATTTAAATCACCTGTATTGTGTTGGACATGCGACCCAGCATATCAGCAAGGTATTGGAGATTTCTTCCTTTTTTCTTCCTTATCTCATCTCTGTAAGGAATAAGGGAATTTTGCATCTGATACCTGTGAAGAAAATGGTAAGAGAAAATACAGAAATGCTTAGGGCCACTTTGTTTATCTCTGCAAGTAGATACCCATTGCAACCCCCTGCAAGTTTCCACCAACATCCTGACTCAGTTTCCTCTAGCATAGCTGTCTCTAGGCAAGCACCTGCAGCCAGTTTTTTTGCATCTGTTGAACTGGAGATGGGGATCACTTACAAAATACCGGGGGGGGGGGGGGGGGGTGAGTGGCCGTGTGGTGCTCAGTTGCTGACTGAGGTTAAACCACAACACTACTAGAGGTCTGAGGCTTGAGAGAGACTTTTCTCAAGGCCAGAGCTCTTCCCGGAATGCTTTCTAACCATCTCTTATTAAAGCTAAGAATGGTTCCTTAAGATCATGTGCCAAAAAGACTGCTATCATCAGGTGGTATGCTTTGTCTTATGTTACATGCTAGTGACTCCCTTTATGAGAAGTCTGTGGTAAAGGACTTTAACTCCTGTCTCTTGCTGCTTATTGAAGCAGGAAAACTTTTTTCCGGATCTCAGAAATTTTCCATGTGGAGGTTAAGCAGAGGCAAACTGTTTCCGTGTTGAGGAACGTGCATATTCCTAGTACTGTGTCAGAAGATCAGGTAATGTACTGCTGAAAATAGTGTAGGGTGGCCATGCTCTCTTGCAGAAGTCTTCCTGTTCTGCCTTGGTTGTTGGAGAAGTAGTCATCCTAGTAAAAGAACAATTATCGTGGTTCATCTTGGATATCTTCAGATAAACTTCTGAACTTTGAAATCTATTATTTCTATCAGTAAAGAGACTAGTCCCCCTAAAGCAAGATGAAATGGGCATACTTTGTTTCTGAATAAAGTTGAAGTATGCAGCTCAACGAACATTCTTTTGTTTCTCATTTTTACTAGCAAATCTTGAAAAAAAGGGGAGAAAAGCCTGGTATCTAAAGTGCGGCACTCTTCCCAATCTAATTTTTGTTGTTGGTTGGCTTTTTTTTTCTATTTTTAGGTACTGTATGTGTTGTGACAGTTTGGGCTGCTGCTGCTGACCTTCTCAGAGTTGAATTCAGTTGCCTTCAGGTTATGAGCTTCCTTATCTTCTGGTTACTATTTTGTCCTTCTTAATTCTTGTCTCCTGTTATTAAAGGAATTATTTTCTTCTGTGTCTGTATTCTTGTAACTGCCCAGAGAGCATAGTGGTAGGTAAACAAGGGAGAACCAGCTTGCGTGTGCTGTGAGCTCGCCTCGATTTTCACTCCGCTGTTCCTGGGCCGCCTTTCTTGCCACTGGAGGGAGCTTTTGCTTGGGAAATAATCCTACGCCCGCCTGTAACGTGCCCCTACTTAAAAGTTTTCTTACAAAAAACCGAAAGAACACAACTAAAACCTTCACTTTTTCAAACTAAACGGTTTTCATTAAAATCACTCATCTGAAATTGTCTGTCAGTTATGACAGAAATATCAGGATGTTGAATTGTTTCCATAGTAACTTGAAAATAGGTGCTTAGGAACACAATCTACTAGACTGACAGTGAATTAAATTGGGAATAATTTTGGTAATTATAGTGAGTTTAGCGGGACTTCTGTGAATTCAATGAAGTGTCAGTTTGAGCAAAATCTGCTCCATACTGGCTGGTCAGACAGCTCTGGTTGTTGGTTATATTGTACTATGTGGGGAAACCTGTTTGAATACAACCCAATGCTTCCACTTTGGAGCTGGTAACAGAAATAACAATGAGAAGAATAAGGTCATGCTTTCAAAAAAAAAAAAAAAGAAGAAAATAATACAATCTTAAGCTTATAGGTAACGGCTGGAAAGGAGGAAAAAAGGTTTGTAAATGGCGGACAAATTGAAATCGGAGGCTGACATATTTGCCATACATCTTTCAGTAAAAGGAAAGTTTAGGTAAGTGCTGTGTCATGAAGAGTGGCAGCCAAAGCTACTTTTCGGTTTCGTTTAATGCCAAGTGTAACCATCTCTCGTGAGTATCTCATGAACATAGCTAGGACTTGTAACACCCTGTGTCCTTTAGTAGAGAATACAGCTTTGTGTGTCAAAGGATTTCTTCATTTCCTAATCCATCACCGAGGAAACAGGAAGAAAAACTCACTCCTTTAAGAAGTGTAGAGATTATCTCCTAGGGAACAAGAAATAACTTTATGAAGAGGCCTGTATCTCCTAGCCCTCTTTTATGTTACTTAGGTGATTGTTACATGGCATAGTTAATCAGAAAATAATTTTGAACTTGAACACCCAAAATAAAATTTTCTGTTTTCCTACTGGTCTCATTGGTAAGAATTAATGAAGACAACCTTTTCTATTTTGCAGTTCTATAAACTGTGAATAAATATTTTGTGGGGCCTTCAATTTAACTCAGAAAATGGAACTAAGGAACTAATTGGAAGACAGAGGAAGATTTCACCTGGTATCCAAGAAACACATTTGGCAATAATCCTGGGACTTCTGATTACTAGCTGAAAGGAAAAAATTATTTAAAGTACAGAATAGACCGAGAGAAGCTTTTTCTGTAGTATTCATAATTGTAGGAATGTTGTCTGTCAATTAGCAGAGATAAAGCACTCTGCTGTCAAACCACTGGATGGGGAAAAACAGAAATTATGGAGTAAAAAGTCTGAGGGCAAAAGATGATGCAGATTTTTAAATTCTGTTATTGTGTGTGTACATTTAAAAAATGGACAAAGTAACAATTTCAATAATATTTTAAAATACCCTATAGAAACCACACGGCTTATTTCTGGCCGTTAATATCAGCAGATATTTATGGTGGCATCCCAAGTGAGCTATGCTCATATAGTTCACTAAGAAATGTGACCTTTTGATTCTAGTGTTATGGTACGTGATTTGCTGTGGAAATTTTTACTTGTAGGAGGGTAGGTTAGCATCACCTCAGTAAGTATAATTTCAAGGGAGTTCAGGTATTGTGGACAGACTTTTAAAAATACATCTTTTCAAGAGAGTCAGCTTTACTCTTTCATCTTTCATAATCTATATAAAAATACAGCTAAGATTTGTGGACAGATCTGCTTTTTATTTTGATATTCCATACAACTTTGTCAGATGATTTAGATTCTGTACAGGAAAAGCATAGAACTAGTGTAGGAGTGGTTGCAGGCTGGCTTCCTAACTACACTTACTGAACAGTGAAGAAGAGCTTTTTTGACCTGCGTATGGGAATACAGTATGTGTGTTGCTAAGTGTGTGTTACCTTACTAAGCTTTAAAACAGTTTGGCTTTTTATATGGGGGGTGGGAAATATCTGAAAGCTCAGGGCCTTTCAGTTCTATTAGCTAAAACCAGAAACAATCACAATTAATCAAACAAACTGATTTTGCCCGATCAATAAAATTACAGTACCTGTAATGGCATGCTGACAATTAAGTGAGCAGCTGGCTCACACTGAGTACATTGATAATCTCAGAAATAAGATGCCCTGGTGGAGGTAAGGTCTCATGACAATAAATATGCTGTTTCTAGATGGAGAAGTCAGTAATGAGCCCAGATGCCCTCCAGCATTGCTCCAGCTCACAAACATTCTACCTTCAGCATTGCCTTTTCCTGTCAAGTGCAGGAACCTCTGGCCAATAACAGCTCAGTGCTCCTGACAGGAAGCATCTCAGCTAATGATATATGACAAAGGGGTATATACTAGCACTGTCATAACATGTAGGAGAAGGAGACTTCCTTGCCAGTTCTGAGCTGACAGAGAGGGCAAAGAGCCTAGCTGCAGCACAGCATGAGCTAAATCAAGTAATAGTTTTCTCCTACTACTGGCAAAAGCTGTATCAAAAGAAGGGTGATATGACTAGAGGAGATCAATAGGGGAGGGAGTCATCCCTTACAAAATGATTTAGTAATTCTTTGGAAAGAAAATGTGCTGTGTTAGTCCTGAAGACAAGGTATAAAATAGAAATAACTACATAAATGTGAAGGATTTTGGTTTTTCTTTTCTGTAAGTATTTGCATGAAGTCTTGCAAAGTTAAGAGTGTGCTTGGAGCATGCCTGCATATGTCTCTCTTCCCTCCTCCCTTGCCCCCCCGCTAGTTGGCCGGCAATGCCTTTTCTTAGTTACGTATCTCTGCTGAACAGAGATGAAATTACCCAGCTGAACTGAATATTGAGTAACTAGGCTGGCTCTCACTTAGGAGACTGTATGAGAACCTCTGTCTCTGGAACAAATGTATTAGCCAACTGTTCAAAGCAGAAGATGGTAATGTGGGTTGTAGAGTACTTTACAAGCAAAAGAAGATTTAGGGGTTTCTAAATTTTGAGTAAACACCTACCTCATAGGGTTGTGGTGTCCTAAAGAGATGAGAAATCATAGCAGACTGCTTTTTTTTTCTAAATTAGGATTTTAATCCTAGTGTCTGCTGCTATCCTGAACAGTTACACTGAGCTACTCAGACCTGTGCACTAAGATTCGCATCGCTTCTACACAAGCAGTAAATAACTTATTGTTCAGAACAGTAGTGAAGTGATTTAAAATAGTTATCAGGGTAGCTTAAGATCTCTTGCGCAGCCAGCTTCACTTCGTTCTTCACTCCAGCCCAATATCACCATGGATAGTAATAGCAAGATTTATGTCATGTATATTTGTTTTGTCTTACTATAGTCAATTTTTCTTCCAGTAAAAATACATCTAATAATTTAAATGTTCTAACCTATACACTGCTGATAAATTTATACTAACACTGTTCAGATTAAAATTTTGCTGGAGGTAATAATGGGGAGGGCAAGACTGAGCTTTTTTACATTTTACATTAAGTATGAGAAGGATTAAGCAGCTAAATGATGCTTCTGCTCTTGATTTCAAATACTGACAGTCTAATTTCTCTATCTATACTAAAGCAAATTTCTAGTTTGAGATTAAGATGTGTTGTATGTACCTACCTGAAAGCAAAAATTGACACTTACGCATCTTATTAATATTAATCAGTGAAGTCTTAAAATTTTGTAATGGATTAGGCAATGAGTAATTTTTCCTGTTTTATGCATGAGTAGGGTGAGACAAAGAAGCCATCTTAAGACTCTTTGTGAAGATCATACAGAAAGTCTTTGTAAGAAAAAGGAACTTGGCGAATATTTCCTGTTTCTAGTCCTGCTACTCTGAGCACTTGCCCATGCTATTTCTTTGTCCTAGCTGGTGAGAATATATACATACATTGAGCGTGCCTTCTCGGCTGCTTCAAGGAAAATGAATACATTTGATATATGTACTCCTTAGACCACACAAATGCTGCCCAGAATTGACCTGTTGCTTCCAACAGGTTCTGAATGAACCAAGCTTATAATGAAAATATTGGCTAGAACACTTTTTGCCAGTTATTCTCAGTCTTGGGGTTGTGATGGGTATGAATGGGATTGTAAACCCCGAAAGAACTTATACTGAAATTTTGGGGCAAGTAAGGTATCCATAACTGCAAAATTAAGGGTTTGTAACTTGGGTAAAAAGCCAAAAAGAGGACTGCCTTCTTTTATGGGGTTATATAGCTGCAGGAATCAAGGGTGAGTGGAGTGATGGTTCTGTATCCCCAGAAAATAGTGGTGAACAGCAGGACTGGGCATATGGTAGTGCAAGAGACAGCCCTGGCCACCAATTCCTCCTTCTGCTCTTTGTCCCTTGCAGTACTTGCAGTACTGAATTTTGCCTGCATTGGTGAAAAACCTTGAGTTGGTTTGGTGTATACCTATATTAGCAGTCAAAAGTCAATGCATGAATTTGTTAGATACCATGCACAAATTGTCAGTCAAACTAGACAACCATCAAAATAAAATGAGGACAGAAGAATCCAAAATATGCCAGGTATTTTGCAGTATGTAATTTCACTTTAAATAAATGTACAGATTAATGCACATCAGCTTCCTTTAAAATGCGCTGAAATGAGTTTAAAAACAAACCAACCTTCTGAATTGCAGGAAATAAGAGGAATAGCACACATAAGAATTCAAATGTGCTGAAAATTTTAAGTAAAAAATCAAAATCTGTAGAGCTACTGGTGTTGCATGTTAAAACCAGTAAGCAAACCATTTATGATATGGATATGTCCCAGAAATTAGCTTTAGATTATATTAAGTTATTATCTATAGACGTTCATTGTGGCAAAAAGGACCTGCATTTTTAAGAGAGATTTAAATATAGTGCCAGACTGGTACAGTGTCTCTCCTTTTCCTGAAAATACTTCTGAATGTGTTGTTTGTCTAGTTTATTAGTAGACTCTAAATTCTGTGCAGAACCTTAAGCTTTTGTTTCAATGCTAAAACATAAATCAAGCTTTGTAGTCTTTTAAATATCAAATTTTTAAAAACTCAACGTGTTTAATGAGAAGGAGTGATGTTATATAGATCAGATACTACATCAAGTGTGGTGCAGGACACTCGCTTGGTGAATATCACAGTTACATTGCAAAACTGCACAAACATAATAAAATCTAAATTTCTTCTCCTTCACATAAATCCAAACCGTAACTTTATATAATCTCTTATATATGTAATATAAAACCTAGCTAGTGTCAACTCATTATTGAGTTTCATGTAATTTAAAGTAGCTCGTTAGCTGGTTGATTCTTTGCCTTCATTTCATGTTGTTAGTCTGAGCAATGGAAAAATGTCAGAAATCTTATGGTTGTTTCTGGCATCCGAAGACCCTAGTGGCTTGGCGTCATCGGGAGTAAGATTGTTCTAGAATTTTTTTTTCTTTTTTCTGCTTAGAACACAGAAAGAAGTATATGATCTGAGATGGTATTTAGAACTTATTTGTGTAGAAAATTTGGATTTCATATAAAAATAAGTGTAATTGTGTACCTGTTTTGCATGTATTATACAGATTCCTCTTGACTGAACTAATAGCTGTGCTATTCATTTTTAGTTTAGTGAGGAGGTGAAGACTATAGAGATTATGATGATATTTACTTTTTTCCTGAATGTCATATTTTCTTTTAAATACTATGCAATAACCTTTCTTTCACTGTAGTTTGCTTTGTATGTTAAGGCAAAATTGATCCCTGAGCAGGAAGTTGACACAAGAGTTACATGCCTCTTAAATTCTATGTAAACTCCACCTGGTGCATGGGATTTATACTGATATTTTGCAAAGTGTTGAACTTCACCTTTAAGACCTGGTTAAGGCATTCTTAACTCGATATCAGTAGGCCACTTGTGAGCAGAGACACTGCTTAATAAGAGTTGAATCAAGCTTCATTTCTTTTCATGCTGAATTTCTTGAAATTTTGAATAGCGGTTGTAAACAGTAATCCCTATTTTCTCATTGTCGCAAGACTTTGTTCTCAACATCTGTTACCTTATACCTACCTACTGAAAGGGAAAAAGAAGGTATCATCTTTATGGCCAGGGCTGTTAGCATACTGGATCAGACTACCATTTTGTCTGTCCTCATGTCCTGTTTGACGTGATGCCAATAAATGAAGAAACTCCTGAAGAATGTGTATCCTTAAAGGCTGAGTTAAAATATAAAATTTGGGGATTTAATTAAAATTTGAAATTGAAGCTTTTATATATTTTTGCAATCCACTTACATTGATGAGTATTTTAACTTGGACTCTTATCTGTGCTGTCAGTCAGACATGCTTGATGTGCTTAACTGTTGGTATTAATAAGTTAGTTCCACACCTGAACTATCGTGTGTTCTTATGAATATAGGCCAATTCTTAAACTGTTTAAGGAGCTTCTCAGTTTTCGTGTGTGCTTCTACAGTGATGAAACAGGACAAGTTTTTCTGTTGTTGCACTCGCTTTTATTTATTGGCGTGGGG
>NW_008795037.1:978160-986097 GCF_000699145.1 Aptenodytes forsteri
AGATTCCTCTTGACTGAACTAATAGCCGTGCTATTCATTTTTAGTTTAGTGAGGAGGTGAAGACTATAGAGATTATGATGATATTTACTTTTTTCCTGAATGTCATATTTTCTTTTAAATACTATGCAATAACCTTTCTTTCACTGTAGTTTGCTTTGTATGTTAAGGCAAAATTGATCCCTGAGCAGGAAGTTGACACAAGAGTTACATGCCTCTTAAATTCTATGTAAACTCCACCTGGTGCATGGGATTTATACTGATATTTTGCAAAGTGTTGAACTTCACCTTTAAGACCTGGTTAAGGCATTCTTAACTCGATATCAGTAGGCCACTTGTGAGCAGAGACACTGCTTAATAAGAGTTGAATCAAGCTTCATTTCTTTTCATGCTGAATTTCTTGAAATTTTGAATAGCGGTTGTAAACAGTAATCCCTATTTTCTCATTGTCGCAAGACTTTGTTCTCAACATCTGTTACCTTATACCTACCTACTGAAAGGGAAAAAGAAGGTATCATCTTTATGGCCAGGGCTGTTAGCATACTGGATCAGACTACCATTTTGTCTGTCCTCATGTCCTGTTTGACGTGATGCCAATAAATGAAGAAACTCCTGAAGAATGTGTATCCTTAAAGGCTGAGTTAAAATATAAAATTTGGGGATTTAATTAAAATTTGAAATTGAAGCTTTTATATATTTTTGCAATCCACTTACATTGATGAGTATTTTAACTTGGACTCTTATCTGTGCTGTCAGTCAGACATGCTTGATGTGCTTAACTGTTGGTATTAATAAGTTAGTTCCACACCTGAACTATCGTGTGTTCTTATGAATATAGGCCAATTCTTAAACTGTTTAAGGAGCTTCTCAGTTTTCGTGTGTGCTTCTACAGTGATGAAACAGGACAAGTTTTTCTGTTGTTGCACTCGCTTTTATTTATTGGCGTGGGGATCTTTGGTTTCATTTTTGTGTTAGTTCTTGTACCCAAGGCCAGAATTTAGTCCAGAGCTGTATTAGTATTGTTCCAGACTATTTTTATCTGGAATTAAAGTCATGTTTTAGTTCACTTAAAGACCCCAAGTTGCACAATAATATGTATTATTTTATTGTACTGTTGTTATTCAGTGCAGGAAATAAATTTTGTGTTATCCTTTAAAAAGCTAGCACAATAAATCATTACAGTGGAGGAATCGTAGCTGGCACGGTCCATCTCGGATTCTCCAAAAATGTACAAGAATTTCTTACCAATTTCTTTCTTCTGCAATCATGAACTAGTATAAACATTGGAAGAAAGGAGCATGTTTCTTTCATCCTCCCTGTAAGCCCCAGGAAACACCAAAGAAAGTAAACTGGTAGCTAAAATGGAATGCAGAGCACTGAGAATTGCGGAAGAGTACAGAGGTAGAGTACACATAGTAGTTTTGCAGGCGAGAAATTTAATTAGGACTGGGTTTCAGAAGTTTAGACCTGTGCCTGTACCTAGGTACGCTTACATGTCTCGTGTGTCATTATAAACAAAATTGCCTTTAATAGATTTCATAAAAGCTAAAACAGCAGTGATAATTACCGCTTTGGTAAATTTGGACAAATGCATGAGTATTTACAAAAATAATTATTTGAAAAAATAACGGAATTCATGGTTCTGATGATGCTTTTAAAACAGCATTTATGTAAGGCTGTACTATCTGATCTAACATTGTCTAAATTATGAACAGTCTTGCAGTCTTCCTTGCTCAACATTGTTTCAGGGCAACCTCATTACTACTTTTCTGACCTTTGTCTATAGCTTGGATCTGAGATAATGTCCTGGAAGGCTTGGTGGCTAATACATCTTTCTGATTTAACAGGATTGCCTTGATGTTCCAGACTTTTTTGGTTTTTTCTCTGAGCTGTCCCATTGGCACATGGACACCAACACAGCACAAATTCAGTTGTGTACCAAGATATCCTAAACATTCTTCTTCTGCCAATTTACTGAGGAGAAAAAATATTTGGCCGATTCACATTGCTTAGTTATTAGGCTCATTTTGTGAAATCAGCAGCCTTGGTCTCTTAGAGTTCCAGGTCAAGGATAAAATAGATAACACAGATCAGAACTGAAGTGTGTGGACAGAATTTGAAGATGAAACTTGTATAGCACCCATCAGCAATTTGCCTGCTTTGAAATTGTCACTACATTCATTAGTGCTGAAAGTATCCTGCTGATCTGATATTTGAATAACTGAAGTAAAAATTATGATAAAGGAACAATCATCCTCTCTAACTTTCTGTAAAAAACTAGCACAGAAAGTGCATCAGTGGTTTGCATCTGTGTCCTTTTAAGACTGTATGACAGCATAGAACAAGAGTTGTTTCTCTAAGGAAACCAATGTCGGTGATTATAGGAATAGCTTCAGACTGTAAATCAAGTATATTCAGAAATTGATTAATGCTTTATAAATCTCTATTGTCTTGACAACTTTATATGCTAAAAGGCAATTCTTATTTGCATAAATATTAGTGGTTTAGAATTCAAACTTCTTGAAGCGACTGCTTCAGGGGAACGGCAAGATCCAATTGTGTAGTAGAGGTCTTTCATTTTAGCAGAGGTTGAATAAAAATACTGTACTGAAAACTACTCATAGGATTGCATCATTGAAGTCTGAGATATCTATAGATAAATGTTATAATTACCTTCTAGTATATTTATTTTCTGTCTGTTCCAAATCTGAATACATATCCTATCGGAGGAAAACAACTTGACCCAAAAAACTGTGATGCATTATTTTCTATGGCGCTCTCAGTCGCTGTACTGGGCTGCTAGGTCATCTGGGAAAGATGGGACAGAAAGGTCTCTTGTGAGCTTTGCAGTCCTGTCGCTTCTCACTGTGTACTTTACTCATAGCTTTCTCCAGCTGAGTTGCACAGACAATGACTGTTCCTATCTTTCTGCCCCTATGTGGACTTCGGTAACTGTTGTATTCTTGCTGAGTCTGCTTCAAATCTTTAAAACTTATTTTTCCAGCATCCTATAAATTCTAGATCTCCTTTAATTTGAATGAGGCAGGGAGGAAGGGGGTACAACTATTGCTGATAAGCTGTTTACTGTCATATGCTTTGTTAGTTCAGCTTCCTTCTTCTTGCATCAGTATTGTTTATGTGGACTTCGGTAACTGTTGTATTCTTGCTGAGTCTGCTTCAAATCTTTAAAACTTATTTTTCCAGCATCCTATAAATTCTAGATCTCCTTTAATTTGAATGAGGCAGGGAGGAAGGGGGTACAACTATTGCTGATAAGCTGTTTACTGTCATATGCTTTGTTAGTTCAGCTTCCTTCTTCTTGCATCAGTATTGTTTATAGCTTATTTGTAAATAATGCTGGATCAAGAAAAAGAAAACAGAGACAAACAGGAATAGGACTGGCTTTATCCACTTTTGCTTTAAAACATCATATATATTTTGGGGCTGCTAGTGCTTAGGGTACATTGTTTCACAGTGCGCAACTTGGACAGATGTGATATACGGTGCTTTGCCAAAATAAAGACTGTAATATTCAACTATCATCTCTAAAGCCTATGTTTGGAGGTTGGATAGAGTAGCACTGAGACAGTTTTGTTTTGTTGGGGTTGTCTGGAAGTAAAATTTTCAAAGTAATAGGGATGGGAATGTTATATTCGAACTATATTAGAGCAGCATTGGTAAAATTTGCTAGAAATGGCTCCTAGTAATCCATATTTTGTTTTCATTTAATATACAGTATAATGTAGAGGCATTCTTTTTACAGGAAAAAAGCAGAATCATGTCTCGTACCCAGTCTTATGGTAAGAAGGAATTTAGGGAGGTGAAGGGGAGGCAGGTGGTGCCTGGTTTTCTTTTCATTGAACTATTTATGTAGTTTTAGTAAGTAGTACTAAATGAAAAAAGCAGGAGACCCCACAACGTTTACAAATGGATTTTTACTTTTTGTGCAATTAGCAGTAACTATTTTGTTACATTGATCATGCGTGGGATGTTATAACAGAATTATAAACCCCAGGAGGAAGTAGCAAACTCCTATGACAAAAACAGTTATATGAGCAAAGCATCACTCTGATACTAATCAAAAGGATAGTAGTCATGTGACCTCTTGCTTGGAGGTGCAGGTAAGAGTAGAATAGGGTAACGTGGGCCCAAAATGCCTACTGACAAGAGAAGAAAGCCTTGTCCTGTGCCATATTTCCTCCTGCTCTCTGTAGAAGACCCCTCCTGCTAGGTTTTCCAGAAGCTGACAGATATGGGTGAAAAGGTTTTTTGTTTTGTCTTTGTTATATGCTTTTGCCTATAGGAGCCACATTATTCCATGATCCTGTGGAAAGAAAGAAAGCAGGTTCTTACAGGAGGCATATTTTCCTTATGGAGGTGGAGGCGTTTTATAGATTACTGTGGTAGAACCTCTCACTTTTAAGGATGAGACATTGGGAGAGTGAAGAACCTTTAAGCTATTAAAAAACCCCCACAAACTCACCTGTCAGGATCTCTGTAGAGTTTACCACTCGTAGATACAGTAGTTGTATACAGCTGCTGTGTTAGGCAGCCACCTGCTTTGCCCATGCTTAGAGCTATCTCTGCTGTTTGGTTAGAACATGGAGTTATTTTATGAGCATCTGAAAATAAGTGTTTCATTTATTATAAAAACTGTACTTGTTTTTCCACAGTTGTAACTTATGTGACTAGATTCATCAAAGACAGTAGACTGCTTACACAAGTAACTGCTCAGCTGAGTAAGTCATAATATATCCCTTATCTCTTGTCAAGCAGCTGGTATCTTCAATTGGAAACTGCTATAGAAACTTAATTACCATAATTAATTGAGACATTAAAAATGTCCCAAGAAGGGGAGAATAGCAGAATTTATGTCTAGTACAGATATTGTTGAGTTTGTACCTGTAAGTGCCATAGAAATGGCAAAACTTATTTCTTAGATTGTTCTTAAAAAAAAAAAATCCTCAAATGTTTCCAATACTAAAACATTTTAAAATCTATTATATATTTAGTTTTTTCATCTAACCTCTTGATATTTGCTTTAAAAAAATCTGTTGTTGAGCCATGTTTTGAAAGGATAGGGATCATCTATGGAGTTCAGAATTTCTGTTCTAGTCCTCTCTTTCTCTGTGAAAGCAAAAATGTGCGCGTAGCCTTTTGAGCCTATCGTGGCTCAGGATAAGCAACAGTGGAACTTGCAGCCTTTCATCTTCTTTTTTTTTTTAATCTACTTTCATAGCCACAGGTATAAATGAAATCTTTGTTTCCATTTTCTCTAATTTTCTGCTTAGTTTCCATCAAAGCAGGCTCTGCTTGGAGGCTTTAAATAATCCATTACTGTGATGCTTTTTTCTTGAAGTGTTACGGGCTTTGTTTCATCAGGGAATGGACTGTATGTTTTGTTCAGTATTGTAACCTATACATTACCTTCTTGCTGGAGCTGCTGCTTTTATGTTCTGCCTAGAAGATGACTGGTCACTAGATATAGACAATAATTTCCTGCCTCATAATGTAACGGTTCCAAACCAGTGGTACCCATAAGCAGCCTTGTGTTTCAGGCTTTTTCTAGTCAGCCTGCCATACACCTGCTGAACATAGTGCATAGCCGGTAACAACATGCACAGTCCTGTGCTGAGTGCTACCTTAGAGGGACTCTCCTATGTGGAAGCATTGGCACATGACTGTCCTGTGATAGTTTGTATGAAGTAGTTATAATGAAATATTTCACTCCAAATTAAACATTTTTGTAGACATTATCCTCATCTATAGTCAATATTAGGTATGGGAGGAGAGAAGGGAGCAAGAAGGCTTGCATGGGAAAGAACCCAGTTAAAATTTTGTAATGAGTTTCATATGTGGTATTACATACGTTTAGTAACCACCCAAATTTGCCCAGTGTTCCCATGCATTAGTTACTTTTGACCAGAGACGAGCTGAATCTCAGCATAAGTTAAAAAAAATCAAGCTGAATAGATCTAAGCCAGCAAAGCAAGATACTTCAATTTAATATCAAGTATAGTAACTAACCCTTGCTGCCGTTCTGTGACCATTCCAACCTTTATGGAATTGTGTTGATTGAATCAAAATTCAAAGTTACTACAAAGCCTGGATTTTTGATGATGCTATAAAGAAGATGAGTTTGTTCTTTTTCCCACCCTTCTCTGTTTTTTGGTTTTGGTTTCTTTTTTTTTTTTCCCCTTCTGAAAGACAAAGGAAACACAATTCACCTAGCTTTATTAGCTGCCTCTGCTCTAGAACAGATTTTTGTCATTACTGTTATCCTCCTTTCTGTGTCAAAACAGTTTAATATATCTTGTGACTATGTTTTTCTTTGGTATTTCTAGTATCATCCCCATTAAAAATGGGAGGAACTATGCCCCAAACCAGATTACATGAGTGTACTCTTGACCAGGAAATAGCAGTTTAAACAGTAATTTGTTTACAAGTGTTTACTCTAGAAGAACATGACCTGGATAATGAACATCACCTGCTCATATGCTGCCAAAAAGCTACTGTCAGCATAATCCCTACAGCAATAACAATGCCAATACTCTGGGTGCAGACAACTTGAAAAGATCTATCACTAATGCACAAGGTGTATTTGCAATTTTGTGTGGATAGTTACTTTTAATTTTTTTTAAATCTAAATATAATTTACTTACTAAATACACCCTGCTTTCTCATATTGCAGGACCTGGGTAAAAGAAAAAGCAGAGAGAACTTAGAAAAGATGTGATACCTGCGTAGTCAGGATCCTGCTAATGTCTTCAGATAACTTAACGTTTTTGCAAAAAATTATCTTTACCTCCTTGCTGTTTTGGTTGTTCACTGTGGGCAGTTTTAAATCTAATTTTAAAGAGATCTTGTGTTAATTACTTTCCCCACTGACCTGTCTTTTGTTGCTTTAAATTGTAAATTTCCTACCTGTGAGCCAGACTTGTTAAAAGCATCATGCCTTGCATCATGAAAGAGATATTGTGGTCGGATTTTTTTCCTGCTCTTTGTCACTTATATGCCACTAAACAATTATACTTTTTTGCAACACAAAAGAGTAGTGGTTGCGCTTTGCTCAGAGACAGCAGGAAGTAGTCATGTATCAAGTGGAAGATGGTTAGCTATTCAGTAACTGGGTAACTTCTGTGTGTTGGTGTTTTTTTCTTCCTCTAGTCTAGATAAAGTAGTTATTTGTAAGTGTTTTTTTAAGAGTCCTCTTTCTTTGTTGTTGTTTTGTTTTTTCTGCGCTGGAAAAGGAGCTCTGGCAAATTGCCACAATCTTGTTTTGGAGGAAAATATAATGAGAAAAAATGCAGTTTCTTTTCAGTGATGTGCATGCTGTCTTGTTTCAGGAGTGCAATACAGTCTAAAGTTGAAAAGCCTAAGGAGAATCTTTCATGTCTGCTGTAACACTTTGAAGTAAAACTGAATTTTATAGGAAACTAGTATTGTCACACCATTGGAAATGTTCAGGGCAGACAGTTAACATTTTATTACTGCATCCATGAAAGTAATAGATCAAGTGATCAAATTTGTCTCAAATGACTAAACTGAGAAAAAACAGCAAACAATGGCTGAATTGGGAAGAAAATCCATGACTCCTGACAGAAAAGTTAATACTCTATCTTTTGAATCTTGACTACATCAGTATCCCTTTCCAATCAGTATTATTTTCTGATTTGATTGTAGTACAGTTGTGTGCTTAGAATTACAGTCCACAACTGCAGGCAAAAATAATCTTGAAATTGTTGAAATAGTTGATGTAGAAGAGCACATACATAAATGCACCTTTATTCATGACCTTTACTAATTAATTTCCCAGTCCACTAATGTAATGTGTACAGGAATTAGGTACTTGAATGATGAGACTCTTCTTCCATGTTAATGCTATGACTTAGTACCAGTTTTCACTAGACCATCACATCACTGCAAGTAAGTTGTGGTGT
>NW_008795037.1:986871-1030306 GCF_000699145.1 Aptenodytes forsteri
CATTTTTTTACTGCATCCATGAAAGTAATAGACAAATTTGATCACTTGATCTCAAATGACTAAACTGAGAAAAAACAGCAAACAATGGCTGAATTGGGAAGAAAATCCATGACTCCTGACAGAAAAGTTAATACTCTATCTTTTGAATCTTGACTACATCAGTATCCCTTTCCAATCAGTATTATTTTGTGATTTGATTGTAGTACAGTTGTGTGCTTAGAATTACAGTCCACAACTGCAGGCAAAAATAATCTTGAAATTGTTGAAATAGTTAACAGCAAACAATGGCTGAATTGGGAAGAAAATCCATGACTCCTGACAGAAAAGTTAATACTCTATCTTTTGAATCTTGACTACATCAGTATCCCTTTCCAATCAGTATTATTTTGTGATTTGATTGTAGTACAGTTGTGTGCTTAGAATTACAGTCCACAACTGCAGGCAAAAATAATCTTGAAATTGTTGAAATAGTTGATGTAGAAGAGCACATACATAAATGCACCTTTATTCATGACCTTTACTAATTAATTTCCCAGTCCACTAATGTAATGTGTACAGGAATTAGGTACTTGAATGATGAGACTCTTCTTCCATGTTAATGCTATGACTTAGTACCAGTTTTCACTAGACCATCACATCACTGCAAGTAAGTTGTGGTGTGTCCCCCCCGTCAGTTCTTTGCTTATTTATTTGGCCCTGAGTGTGCTTTAGCTGGCGTTAATGGAGGAGCATAAGCCTTTCATTTGTATGCTTATCAGGATGTAAAGAGAGAGTTCTGCTCTCACTTTGACCACTATAAGTTGTGACCAGTCTGATGAAATAAGTGAGCTATACAACTTCTGTAAATGAAGTAAGAGGTATTTATCTTGTCTCTCCACTCAGTCTTGTTAGTCGAATGAGAAATTTAGATACAGTAAATAACTTTTCCACAGTCAGAGATGGGAAAAATCATTAATGTAATTGTAAAGGGGGCATGGCATGCCCTTTTTCTTGATTCATTTCTGCCTTGGCCCCCTGACTTAAAAGCCTGAACTGTACATTGATGTAGCAATTGTAAGCTACTGTCTAGTGAAAGAATCTTGTAAAAGCCTCTGGTTTGGTAGGGGTGTAACTGAGGCATCATTCCTTCTGCCAGAGTAAGTCAGAATTTAGAGGAATATATATATATATTTTTAATATTCTCTTTCCCTCTGTATGAGCTATGTATCCAGCTTAAAGGATTTATTAAGAAGCCTTTTCACTTGTTTGTGTTCAGGGGGAGGGAAGTTATTTCTTTGATGTTCCCAAGTCTTTCCACATAACTGGATTAAACCCTGAAACCATGTTAAGCAAAAGCTGTGACAGTAATGTAACCTAATTTGTTTCCCTAAAGATTGATGTGATGGGTTATTCAAGCTGACCTCTCTCTTCAATTTCTAGATATCCATACATTATTAAACTTTAATGCTGATAGTAAGCTGCTAATAAAACAGGAAATACTTAACTCCTTTGTTAGATTTTCCACAATATCCTTCTTTCTCTCCTGTATACACACTTTTTAAAATTTAGGTTGTCCAAGATGAAAATATCCATATTTTAAATTGTATGTGTAGGTTCTTACAGGGTTGCTGGATAACTGTTTAGCAGATTGTCTCCCCTATTTGCTATAGATATTAATGGGTTAGTATTTTAAATAATTGCTAGAAGAACATAGTATCACACTTTCTGATGTTTATTTGAGTTTGAATATGAATTGTTACTGCATGAAGATAGAAGAGAGCAGTAGTCTCTGAGCTTTTGGTCAGATGGAGTGGAGGACAAGGATAGAAAGCAGTTTCACAATCAACAGCTTTAATGGATGTTAATACTGTAGGAAAAAGCAGAGCTGGCAGGCTTTGGCAGCATATTCAATCTGAGGTTTATGTTTTGTTATTATTTGAGTTAACACTGACATGAAACTCTAATGAAGATGTAACATTTGTTTAGACATGCTGTGTATAGACGTTACTGGACACAGGGCCCATTTGATGAGGAAATAGGTTTAGCTATTCTTTTCAATGTTTGTTTTTGTAGCAGGCTAAAGAGGACAATATTCTTGAATAATCAGATTTGTCTGTGCTTAAGGGTTTTTTTGCCCTAGAAACAAAGAACTTGGTCTTTGATCTATGTTATGCACCATCAGGATCATGAGTGATGTGAATATCTCTGCAGCCTACTGTTACAGTGTAAAACCTCCAGTGGTGTCAGTGTAGGAAAATTAGATCATTAGATGGGTGATAAACTTCACTGGCAATAAATGAGACAAATCTTGCAGTAGAAGAGTGCAGTGTTTCAATAATGCTGTAGTTTTTTTGAGCTCTAGAAAAATAAACCTATTTCCAATTTTCAGCTTTATATTGGCATTAGAGACATATGAGTTATGCCTTGGGTTATGTATACAACTGAATTTTTCACCCCTTTGTAGACTGTCACTGTGTAGTATCTGTTCTGATACTTTTGTAACTTAACCTTCCTTTTTTTCATACTTTCCTACCTAGCTTTTCCCTTTCTGAAATGGTTTATGACAAAGATTTTCTTTCATAATCCTTTTAAAAAATAGTAAAAATAAGCACTAGATCAGATGTGGCATTTTGCTTATATAGCTTGGCTGCTGGGAACAGAGAGAATCTGGTTTAATTTAATTTCAATTCTTCGATTCTAGGCATTAGCCATTAATATTCATACAAAGTCTTCCTTAAAAAGAAAAAAAAAATCAATAAGTACATCTGACCTTAATAACAAGGTTTTGCTGTTAATCAATAGGCTCACTAACATAATGTATTACCCTTCCAAATAGCACTCTAGATGTTTGGACCTGTCTCGATCTTTCAACTTGAATGTGGATTAGTGTTGAAAAGTATTTCAGTATGTTCAATGAAACTAATGTCTGTTGTTCATAGGGGATCCAGATCTAGTTCTGTAGGAGATGGTACGATTTTTTTTTTGATCCTCTTCAATAAAACAGAGCTGACATATATCCCACTTTATAATCAGACATCCTAAGATGTAAAGCTATACTGGACAACAGATAACGTTCCGTGCTGGGGGGAAAAAAAATTTTTAAAAAATTGAAACGTGGGGAAAAAGGAGAAAAATAACTGTATTTTACTGTTTTATTTTTCCTTCTTGGAAAGATTGGATAGCCAGAGAGAGACATAGAGAGGATTGACTTATAACTGTGCGAACCTCAAAAGACTTGCAGAAAATCCTGCTTCCAAAACTATGGATCCCGAGACAGCTTTATTGTCTTTCATGGTCTCCCCTTCTCTGATGCTGTAGCTGACTGGGCAGGCCCTTGATTTCTGGTTGCTTATCCACTGAATCTGGTGGGCTTTATATTAGACCCTAAAATTTGACTCTTGTCTGAGAAGGAATCAAAGCCATATATTTTTATTTTCTCCTAGATATGTCATACCGGTTATTTCCGTGAAGGTTGGCCCAGGGGCCCACAGGCAAGATTGCCATTAATTTAAGATATTCTTCCATCATTACTTCAAGTGCTTCCATGATGAAAGAAGAGAAGGTAGCCTCATGGTTAGGCAAGCAGAAGACTAGTTATTACATTTTCAAATATATGGCAAACAAGTTCTGCTTTAAGATAGGCTTGGCTTTCTGCCAGTTCCTTCAGTCATTGTAAATTGCTCTTTGTAACTCAACAAGGCAACCAAATAATCTGCATTTTCTTGCAAATTTACATAAATAATTTTTCATTATACTGTAAATCTGAAGTGACTGTCCCATATCTTTCAGTTTGTTGGCAATATTAATTTCTGTGTAGTCCTACAGTAAGGACAAGACATGACCTCCAGTTCTGATTCAAATAAAACTGAATTCAATTACGTATTTTTCCCTTGGTAGTCCTTGTTTGATCACCCTGGGTATTTTTGTTTGTTTTTAAATGATGCATGATCTTCTTAAGAATAGGAGAATTAATGTAGAAATATCTTCTACACTCTTTCTACTTCTCATTAATGTTCCACTAAGCCTTGAGGGCTGCTTGTTAGCTTGAGCTCCCTGTTTGGTACTGTTGCTAAAGAACAGTTAGTAGTACTTTATTTGTGTTCCTGAGGGGAGGAGAGAGTACTGAAAAAGTGGGTTTGTGCTTTTTATTTCTGTTGTTGAGCATTAGTATTTGCCAACTGTACTGCAGTAGCGTTATAGGTGGTGCTGAAATGTTGTCATTGAATCCTGATGTTACACATCTGGCAACTTGTTGTAATGTAAACTATTCCATGAATGTATGTAATGCAGCTTTTGATACTTTCATAAATTGACATTAAAACCAGGTATTTCATAAGTTCAAACACAGTAATGCAATATTTAAATGTACCTATTATAGCTCTTTGTGAGCAAGAAATCCACATGCTTGCTTTAGAGAACACTTTATCTTATGATGCTAATAATTAAAGGAAAGTTGGAACTACAATTAAAAAACTGAAACAAATTTACCGTGTGTGTTCTAACAATTAATAAGAAATAACTCATATTTGGATTCTGCTAGTTCAAGTAATGGATGTGTTCCCTTATGCTAATGTCTGTCCTTGCTCCTACTCTGATGTGGAAAGTGCAGTACAGTGAAGCTTTCCAAGTTTGCAGCTTTGTAAGTTCTGGATCTTAAAGGCAAATAACTTAAGTTTTCTGTTATTACTACTTCTCTTGCACAGATTTAACACTTGAGTGCTTGTATTCAAATTTTTAAAAAAAACCAGACATAAATGCAGAAACGTCTGGGAGAATATGATAACCTTAGGAGTCATACAGAGCTCTAAAAATTACCTACTATATGAGATTATTTTAAGTATCCATTACTTTTTGATTTGTTTACTATACACTTGAATTTTACATAGGTATTTTGTGCTGTTCTTGTATATTCCAGAATTCCCTTCACTGTTAAGGATAAAACTTAACGATGACAGATGATAAAATGGCCTGCACAGAATCTTTTGCCTCTGGTAAGTGCAAAGCAAACATCTTCACCTTACTAGATCTCTTTGTTTTTCATTACTACAGAAAAATTAAAATTATTTGGCTTTGCCTCAGGCCTTCAGTTGCTCTGTTGGGTTATTAAACATACAGTGGAGAGCCAGTAATGAGTGGTATTGCTTATGTACCTTGTCTGTTTGTTCTTTATAAATAGAAGATTCATTACAATGTTTAAGAGACTTGGGATTTATTGACTTGTCTTTCTAAGAATCCCTTATTCTCGTAATTGCTTTCAAGAGTATTCTCCTGCTTTTTTCACCCCCATTAATCACTGACTCATCTTTTTATATCATAATCAGTAGTAATTGAGAAGGCTATCCAGTAAACTCAGTACCAACAGCTGGCTTCTTCCAAATTATTAGGAGTATTGAGGGTGTTTACTGAAGTGAGGGAACCTAACATATTGGTTAAGTAGAATTGTGTGCTTTATTACCTTGAGAGTAATTTGAGTGCGTTGAAGGGTGAGTTAAACATTGTATCAGAAAGGTCCAGTGGTTGGTATTGTCTCCCATTTTGTATTTAAAACAAAGAATTCTTTACTTTTCAACTCCACTCCTGTCTCTGCAAATAGCTTTTTTTAATTTTTGTAGTCTGATGTGCTTTGCCAGTGGAACTGAAAGGAAGCTTAAGCTCTGGATTCCTGTGTTATTCACAGGCAAATATAGTAGCTATTAAAGACAAGTGTTATGAGCAAATTGAGTGTGATAACCAGGGGCAAACTAAACCTTCTCACATAAAAACCACATGCTCATTTAATTCTGATGCTACTTCCCCATAAAAAACTAAACCTTGAGTATTAAAACATTGATGTACTCTGTTCCCGTTTAGCCATATTCATTTGAGGTTAAGGAGATAATCCTGTGAGCTTTGCGTTTTCCTTGTAGTCTCTTACTTTTCAGGTGAAAAATAAGCTGCAGTATAAACTCAGAAATTAACATAGTGCTTAAACTCTGAAATACTCTGGTTTAATGATAAATACTTCTACAACATAATTCTTGCTCCTAAATACATCTGGAAGGAAGACAGAAGCAACTTTTATGTAGGTGATAATGTACTTTGAGGCTAATTATAAGATGTAAATAACATGCTTAATTTCTATGTAGATATTAATAAAATAATGAAATAAGATTTAAAACTTTAAAAGTGTCTAGGAAATCTGTGTTTGGGAGGAGAAGTAGTTTTTCAGAGAAGATGGTATGACGTGCATCCTTTAAGTACACCGGCAGCATTGACAGCTCTTGCCCTTCAGAAGGCATGATTTAGATTCCAAAACAGCAAATTATTTTGAATTTTGAGGTGTGTAGGTCTTAGGTACCTATTATTTGGTTTATTATAATACTTTTTTTTTCTTGAACAGAATTTGACATAAATTTTATGGGTTTCTTCAGTATAAAAACTATTACCATAAATTATGTGATGGTAATGGAAAAACATCCAAAGACATCAAGTTCTTACTTTTTTTCCCTCAGCCTGGCTGTGTAAGAACAGATTTATAAAAACTAAGCTGTTTTATCTGGTATATGGTAGATTATTTTCAATAGCTAGATAAGAGGGAACAAGCTGACAATTGACAAATGACTGTTGTTGGTGTTGATCTATGAAACAGATGGAAAACATATTTTTGTTAAGCTGATTCTGTAAAATGGAGTGTAGCGAAAGAATTTGAATGTGAAAATATACTTGCAGTTCCATGGTGACACAGAACCACGTATTAGAGCATATTGACATGTGATTTATTTGTGTATTTATAGGGAGGATTTACCCTATACAGAGTTGGTCACTGGAAAGCACAGGAACAGAAGTCTTAAAGATAGTAGCTTTTATATTGTTAGATTGAGATAGGTGCTATAAATACTCATTTTCAAAGCATGAATCATCTCAAAGGTTTTTGATTTTTAAAATCCTTTCTCCCGTTATAAATAATATTCAGTTGTAACACTGTGATCTCAAATAATGTAAAATCAGCTTATCTTTCAGGCTGACATAAATTAGGAATCTTGTTTTGGTAAACAGTCTATAGACCTTCTGAGCAATCATAGGACTCATACATAAACTTTGAAATAAGGACATGTAAAAGTAAATGGATTTGACTGAGTTTTACTGTGAACAGATATATAGAGACTGACCATACAGGAAGATCAAACTGTAGATATGTTTCAGTATATCCATATGAATTAAGTTGTTTCATTTCAAGCAGTAGTTTACTCTTGGCTTCTCAGGTATAGGTGTTAAGATCTTTTTTTATTACTTTTGCTGTTGGTAGCCTTTTAGATAACGGATTATACTTAAATAGTTTGGAAACTTAAATGTTGTTACAATCACTGATATAAGAATCTTCTTATTTGAGGACTAAATTGATTTGAAAATAAGGCAAGCCTTTTTTCCTCATTTAGCAGGAGATTTGCTGGTAATGCACAGAATTCTCTGTACCAAGTAAAAAACAAAACAAAGTGTATTTTAATGACTTAAAAATTCTGTGAAGTGTTCACATGACAAGCACCTTTTTTTGTACGTCAATGACAGCTCTTTTCATAACCTTTCTTTGTATTGGTTTAGTAAAAATAGACAGTAATTCTTATACCATTATAATTTGTATGCACTATGAGGGACATGTTGCCTATAGCAGACAAGAGAATCTCATGCATTTTAAGTACAAATTAGTATTTCTGTGATCACGGAAACATTTCAGAGTCAGTAACAGTGTTAAGTCTGAGTTTCCTATATCACTGTCATGGTATCTGTAAATGCAGATGTCTCCTTACAGAACTCTCAAGAATCATGGTTCTCAGTCACTTTTATTTTCATGTTGGCTGTAGGTCTACTTCTACAACTTTTATCAACAACAAGTCCTTCTTCATGTTAGATAGTTTGATGTCTAAGCTACTATGATAAAAGGTAAAAATTAATTATAAATACCAAAAAGTAGTTAATGCTGTTGGCCTTTTCCTGGTCAATGTGTGTCTGGGGAATGTATCTTTGCTTATGTGCATTCAGTGTCAACAGAGGGATCAGAGATAGGGGTACAATTTGAGTGCAAAATCAGGATGCTCCTAGAAATGTATGGATTTAAGATGGAGACAATGGAAATATGCTAACAGTACTTAGATAGTGCAAGAGTATGACAGGTGGTGTTTTTCACTAATGCCAAAGAAAAGTTTAAAGACCACAACACCAGCTCCAACTGGATTGAGACTGCAAAACTAATAACTAGATTCTTTTGCTGAAAACGTAAGCTTTCTGCACTCTGAAGTGCAGTATACTCAAGCAGTATACCCAGTTAGTTTTTCTCTGTAGTGAAGGGAATTTGATTCTGCTGGAAGTGGAATTATGGTTCTAATAGTTACCACTCATTTCTTAAAGCACAGCTAGGTAACTGAACCCAACATTACAGTGAGATGTATAGACATTTTTTTAAACACACCATGCACAAGGTTTCCTTTCAGACTTTTAGGTTTGGTGTTAATTTCACCTTGCTTCTGATAAAACAAGCACTGATATTTCATTTTCCTGCCCTTACTATTTATAGAAGCCTATAGAAATCATTATTCCCTTGGGTTTCTCTCTCAGATCTGTTCAAGTGTACAGCTATTGCCACAGTAAGGGCTGGGTCTGCTAGTACAGAAATACTGAAAAGCTCCCTCCAGGACAGTTTTTGGTCTGTATTGGGAATCAGGAGCAGGTGTTAACTAGGCAGCAGTATCTTGTCTTTATTTATGCTAAAGACAAAAAAAACAGATTAGAAAGCAAGGAAGGGGGGAAAGTGAAGCTCGTAGAGCTGCGCTTGGGGATATTGGAAAAAGTTACGCACAGAAGACATGACTGGTTATGGGAGCTCACCTATGTGCTCTGGGGTAGCCAAAAAGCAGCTGTGTTCTGACCATGTAATCAAAAAGTTACAACTGAATATTATTCATGCTGTTTGGGAAATTCTTCAATAGAGCTTTTCCCCCTTTTCTCCACAGACTTGGGCTTTGCAGGCTTGCTATTTGTTTTATTATTACAGGTTTACTGTTCAAAGACAACATAATTTCAGAAAGAATAGGGATCACATTTTTATCACATAGACAAATATACCTTAAAAAGAAAACTTAATCATGCAAACCTAGCACTTACAAGAGTTATACGGACAAAAATGACCTGTGTAAAACTACATATTACTTGTTGAAAGAATCTGGAACTAACAGACTCTCACAAATAACATTCTGTATCATATAGGTCATGGTGAGATACTTATTACTGAAATCAATGAGAAGTAAATGAAATCTGTCAAGAAGTGTCTTAATTAAATATTCAAAAATTTTCAAGTCAAAATTAGCTAGATTTTTTTAACACATCTTCTGCATGAAGTGCATCTAAAACTAATTCCCATTTTAATTCTTTCAAATTGAAAGACATACTGGGACCAGCACAAAAACTGACACCAGGATACAGCCTTAAGGGTCTGATCTGTGAGCTTCTGATTAAGTTCTTTCTAGACATCAGACAGGGTTAATTTTGAACTTGGGAAGTGTTGAAGACATGCAATTCCCTTCTTCTTTTTTTTCCCCTTTAAACTTCTTACGTTCTAAGCATTTGTAAAAAAATTTTTTTTCTTTGTCATTCTAATGAAAATCTGCAATTACAGCTGTTGTTCATCTTTTATTTTAAAGAAAGTTTTTTCAGTTGCTAGGGTGGTGTATATATATATCTTTTTATACTACAGCCAGCACAACAAACATTATGGTTTTACATACATTTGCAAATAAAGGATATGCCCAGTGCAAGCTGGTATGTCACTTTTAGTGAAAGGCTTCTTGTAAATGAAATACTAGAATAAACCCAAACAAACCAGGGAATAAAATGTAGGCTAATGTGGAAGTCATATTAAGTATTCTTGGCAAGTTGCGATGTACGCAGCGGCCACTGCATGTTATTCAGAGCTGCTAATAGGGACACTGAAACAAGCCTGCTGTACAGGTGCTAGACTTTGATTGAATAAATAGTCTGTACAGTATCAAACTATATAAAAAGTTTAAAAACCACAATGAGAATTATTATATTTTAAAAATTTTTCTATATTGTAAAAATTTTAAAATTAGGTCCAAACCACCATTAAAAAAGGTATGAAATGTGCAATTTTGCAAGTGGAAACAAGGGGCACAAGAAGGGTTCCATAAGGGTTAATAAGAGTTGCTTTGTGATTTCTCTTTGTTTCCAGTATCTTCATATACCTGGTAATCACACAGACCTTAGAGCAGTTCTCTCCAGGCAAGTAGGACATGAACTAAAAGTATCATCACTGATTTCAGTAGGGAAGATTGGCTGCAATAAGGACTAAAAGGCTATTTTAAGAGACGAATGTACAGTACAGTCTATTTATGTAAATACTTGGAAAACGCAGGAACAAAATTGTTTTCTAACTACAGAGCTGTGAAATCAGTGAGCCCTATGGATCTGTAATATATGGCAGAATATTTTAAAATCCTAAACTGTCTTGAAAGAAAACTGGTTTAAGTATGCATCTAGAATAACATGAGTACTTACTTGTGTTTTAACCAAAAGCTGCAAAGATTATATATTTCCAAATGTACTAAAATTAATATAACTCAGTATTTTTAAAAGGCAGTAATCCTTTACACTTATATCTCACAAAGCATCGAGTGAGGAACTGATGATTAAAGACAATATAAATGGTAGGCAAGATGAAACAGATGGCTGTAACATAATTCTTGAGTCTTAACTGGCACTTAACACTAACTTTACTTTCAATTTGACAAATACAATAAGACACCTATGTTGACATACACGTGGTGCACTTTACTTTTATTTATGTAACTGAGGTATTAATATTGTCTTGAAAAGCAGACATCTAAAGAAGAGAAAATTATATAAGGAAGAGAATAGTAGTCATGGTTTTCAGTGTTCAATTATTATTAGTTGTTGGTTTTTTTTTTTCTTCCAATATCCTTAAGTTATAATTTCCATGCAAAGTCTCTGTCTTACTCCTCCACTAGATAGGTAGCTTGGGAAGATAGGAGGAAATCCACCATTTGTCAGCAAGATTTAGTTACGAAGACTTTGTTTTTTTTAAATGAAGTATAATAAGCTAAAAGTGTGTGCATCTCACACGCTGCATATAGTACACGTTTAATATATACACTGTCATTATACACAAGCATCTTGTATATACACTGATACCACCTTCACGAGGAAATTAAAAGTCAATAGATAATGAACCTTGTGCCGTATCTTCTCTTCCTCTAACATAGATTTCACATGGAATCTCCTCCATCACCCGGTCTTCTATGACTTGCTCAGGGCAGTCATGCGCTTGTTTGAAAGTGTAACTACTTTTCTTGAATGTGCTATTAAATGTTTTCATTGGTTGAGGCTGTGCAAAATCATTGTGAAAGGGAAGTTCCATGGAGCTGAGGTTTGTCCTGCTTTGTTTTATATTAGAGGCTTGGGAGCCACAGTGGTGGTCATGGATGCATCTGGAAGCTGTTGAAGGGCGTCTCATTTTCTGATAGTTTTCAAGTTCTTCTGATAAATCTGCCAAATCTGCAGAAATTTCTTTGTCCCTTAGTGAAAATAGTTCATAATGTGGAGGATCAAATACTTCCTGGAAACCAGTTTTATTGAAAGCAGTCTTGCAAGCCATAACCTTTTTGCGAGGTTGCTTTACTTGTACTAGAATTGAAATGATGAGAAGAACTAAAACTATCCCTGACGTAATGCCAATGATTGTTCCATGAGTTTTGGTGATTTGTTCAAACAATCCAGTTTTTTTCTTTTCTGCGAAGAAAAAACAAGGATTATGATATGGCTTTTATTATTTTCCACACTTTTGATCATGTATTAAAACAAAGCAAGCTGTATTGTGATTGCCATATAAGTGCTGTATTAACAAAATGACTTAATGGCACTGGAGACTAGACCTGTATGTCAATGGGATTTATCATACTGGATCTGTGCTTTTGTTCAGCAAGTCCAATTCCCTGTCTGCATTAGTGGCTACCATATGATAATTCAGTGGTAGGTGGAACTCTGTGGCCAGTGCATGCTGACTCAGTTGGGATGTGGCTTCAATCCTGAACCTATACTGATCAGTTCATATTCCAAAATCCATGAGTTAAATAGGAGTTTATACAGCTACAGATGATGCTTCTCTTACCATGGGTTGCTCCTGCTGGTAACATTCCCATTGATGTCAGAAGGAAACACAGATTTAAAATTATCTAGTTCTTCTTTAAAAGTGAATACTATCATAGTGATGATGTAAGATTGACTGTACTATTTGTTTTCACATCTCTTGGAAACTTAATGACTGTGTCTATTGCATAAGTCTGTTATACCTATTTCAACACAGGGAGCTTTAGCATAGATACATTCCAGTATTAACAGTCCAGTAATCAAGTCAGTTGGAAAAAAGAAAGGGGAAGGGGGCGAGGGGCAACTAACCAACCCAAATCATATGGCACTTTTGACTAGTACTTCATATGAAAACACACAAGATGGCAGCATCAGAACAAGATGGTTTTCCATACTTAAAATTCTTATTTGAAGATTAAAATTTTCCAGTTGGATTTGTTCTATAAATGTACTTGTCCTAGGGGACTGAAACAATTCTACACTGAGACTCTGCAACATCTGCTAGTGGGGGAGAAAAGCATTTAAGACTGTGTAGAAGAAAATGTAGTAGCCTAAATGTTGCATATTATTTTCAGATATCTGGCTCCCGGCATCTGGATATGTGTGTTATGTACCTAAGTACTCCACACACAGTGCATGGAGAGAGTTATATACCATCATATGCTATTTGAAACAATCCATATACTAAACAGAGAGTCCCAAGGAAGTGGCTAATAAGAAGTTACGTCTGAAATAAAGTTCTTCTTAGACTGTTTACTCCGAGTTACATTTATACCTTTAATGTGAAGGAGGATATCTCCCCTTGTCCTGCCTAGCTAGATCTTAGTGTTAGCATACTTTGTGGGAGGTATGAATTTCAGTGCTATGGCAGTTCTCTCATCTGCATCTAGGCTTCTTAATTCTTGGAAGATGTTCTAATCAAAAAGTGGTTATGCAAAAGGTGATGTCTTCTCCAGTCTCTTAAAAGAAACTGCACACAACCGACTTTTCTATCAATTTTTGTGTCACTGGGCTTAGGCATAAGGTAGGTCACAATATGCTCAGATTTAGGTAGCTATTGATGTGGTCTAAATGAGAACTCTGGGTGCCTGCAGGAATTGAGCACAATTGTGAGAAACTTTTTTTTTTTAAGGCTAGATACTGCTCATTTGGTTGCATCAGTCTACCTTAGCTGGCAATATGGATCCAGTCTTCAGCTGCCTCTTAGTTATCTGCTCTGCAAGTATTAAAGCAGAATTTAGATTGTATTCAACATAAAACATGGTAGATTATTCAGCACCAGATACAGCAATTTACAAATATTGGGAAAGACTTTCTTCACATTGTGATACGGTTTTTATGGCATTCATTTTTAAAATACTGCAGTATGTAAGTGAAGTGTGGATTCTAGGCAAGATTCTAGAAAGCAGTTGGCAGAGATGGGAAAGAGATCTAGAAATTGCACTTAAGAGGGAACATTGAATATTGTCAAAGATTGTTTAGAGGAAGCTTGCTTCTACATCGAAAACTTGGGAGTTATGGATCAGTTTTGTTAACTGGAAAGCTGCCATAATATACCTTGCATTAGAGTATTTATTAGTGGTGTGAATTTTTTTGTTTGCCCGAAATGCAATTTCAAAGTAGTTTTTTTAATATTTATTTAATAAAAAATTTAAGCTGGATTTGTGTGTTGAAAAGCCATTTTATTTCAGGATTTTCCATAGAGAAAGTTTTGACCCTTCCTGCAGGGTCAACTTCTCTTTGAAATGGAGTACATATTTAAATCTTTCAGGAGTTCTGTGTTCAAACCTATTTATGCCATTCTGTTTGTCAAAAAACCCCAAGCTCAAGCTTGTTGATTATTGTTTTCTTTTAGCAATAAAAGTTGTTGACCTTAAACTGGTTTTGTTCCAACTATGAAAATTCAGTTATTATTGAAGCACAGGTGAATATATTTGTGCTTTAGCAGAATAACAATTTCCTCAAATCATGAGAATTTTTCCTACAAAACCTGATATTGAAACAAGTCTTTACTGTAGTTGTGATGGTTTAAACAATACTCCCCTACCCCATGTTCTAGAAGCAGTGATTTACATGTGTCTGTTTTCCATAAGCAATGACTTCTTGCTTCCTAACAATTCCTTCTTCCTCCCATCCTTTCTCACACCATATGCAGCAGCTGTATTTACTCTGAGATAGTCTGTGATTAACAACTTAAAACAAATGTTTTAAGATTGTATTTGTCTTTTAAGATTGCTTCTATTTCAGCCCTGAGAAAGGCCTTTTGTGCTTGAAGACTTGTCTGTCTTTTTCCAGCTCTATATTTTTTCTCTAATAAAAGGTATTACCTGTCCCTATGATCCTTGCTTCATTTAAAGTTTAGAAATGGACAGGATGCAACCTGGCAAATAAAATTCTATTTCCTATTAAGCTGACATCCTTTTAAAATAGAGTATATGCTGAAGAGGAAGAAATTTAATTATAAAGCAGTAAGATCAATATTCAGGATGCTTACATGTCTCCTGAGTTTAAATAAAAACTTGGAACACCTTCCTGAGATTAGTAGAATAGCTGTCTTCAGCATATTTCCAGGAAAAACATATTTCATGACTTCCTTGAAAGGCAAACTGACCAGCCTAGCTCATAAAGGCTATACTTTGCACTATATTCACCTCTGCAGTGATTTTCATCCCAAGGGTATGCACAGTTTTGAATGCCATTGCAGACTAAAGAATTATTGATGCACATGTTGCTATGGCAGAAGTAAGTGTTGCCTGAGCAGGGAGCTGCAGGAGAAGAGAAAGAAAACATTAGGAATTTTCAGTCATTGATGCATTGCAATAAAACTAGTAAATTCCTGTTGGTTTTTTTTGACATGCATACTCATTCTTTATCTTTGTTTCAAACACAATCACTTTTCCCGCATGTCACTAATTATCGGACGATTTACTCTTTCTTTATGTAGTTGCTTTCAGGTGTATTATAAAAAAAAAAAATTCTTACTCAAAATGGGTAGCAGATAGACAGTCACACAACACAGATAATGGAAGAAGGCTTTAATACTTGTCTTCGAAAACTTAGTACTTAAAAATCGCATTCTCACCATCAATTATATATTTATTCAATCTGCTGTGCATCTGCTATGTAGATGGTATAGCTGGTTGTGAAGCAGTTCCTGAACACCTGCGTTTTAGAGCCCATTAATATCTTAAGGCAAATCAGATTTCAGCTTGTGGAGGACTGTTTCAGTAATTGCAAGAGATTTCAGTAACTGGAGGCATCTAAGTCATCCCTGCTTGTGAATCAAAGCTCTCAGATCCTCCTATTAGAGCTAATGCAGGGATTAAGAGAGAGTACAGTTTAGCTTTTTATCTATCTATCTGTCTGTATATAGTTAGAAATTTGAAGAAATAAATTAACTGGAAAGTTGCCCTAAAGATTTTTGTTTCCGTGAATGTTTGTTATAGCTCCTTGACATTAGAAAAATATATTAAAAAAAAAAAAAAGTAGTAATTCTTTTCAGGATGCTGTATAATCTACATAGGGAATTCTTTATGAATTCAGGGCACTGGGCAAGAAATTGATTTTTTCCTTTCTGTCTCAGTAATGTGGTATTTTTATGATAGAAATATCTATTATTAGTGGAGTCAGTTATATATTAAAACAGCAAAGATGTGTGATAGACATTCTACTATTTGGTTTCATAGAAATAATGTATTCTTGAGCGGTCTGGATCTCTGAAACATAATGCAGCACCCAAAGGGTAGAGCAGAGGAGGGTGACTAGTCCTAAATACAGCGTGTTTCTCAGTCCTTCTGTTAGGCTTCAGAGTCTCAGTGACAAAAAGAGGAGTTATGCCTAAGAGAAAAGAAAATTCAAACCTTTAATTCTGAATTTGCATTCCCTAAATCTAATATGCGTTGTCTTCCCATTTCTTACTCCACTGAATTTTGGTAACTTATGCTCAATGGTTTTAAGCTTTTGTATTAGCTTCCTGTTACTGCTTAATCCCTGGCAACCAGGCAGGAAGTTCCATATAGAAAGTTTGTTCTTTAATTGTAGTGCAAGTGCTGTAGTACTTTAACATAATACAGAATGTATTTAGAGTGTATTTTGGAAGAGTTTATCTATGTAATTTCAGTGTTTAAAAATGTCATAGTAACTCATATCTATCTTCCTCGCTGAACTGAGTTGAGAATTTAACTGCTTGGAAGGTAGATTTAGTCTGAACACTGCTTTAAAATATGACCAATGCTTAGGAAGGTATAGATCACACCCATTGTTATCAGTTATGAATGAGATGTCACGTTAGGTGCAAGCAGGGTCAGGTGCCCTGGGAGGAATACAGACACAGTGAGTATGCAGGGACGGGGCTGGGAAAATCAAAGCCTACCTGGGGTTGAATATGGTGAGGGACATGAAAGGCAACAAGAAGGGCTTCTTCAAGTGTATATCAGCAACAAAAGGAAGGCCAAGGAAAATATGGGCCTACTACTGAATGGGACAGAGGGGAGCTTCCCTTGATGCCTGGGCAGGTGATAGAGCAAATAGGTTTGGAAACGGCTTCCAAGATTATCAGGGATAAGGTCATTGGGAGTAGTCAGCATGGATTTATGACGAGGAAATCATGCTTGACCAACCTGATTGCCTTCTACAATGAAATTACTAGCTTAGATGAGGAGAAAGCGGTGGATGTTGTATACCCTGACTTTAGCAAGGCTTTCAAAATTGTATCCCGTAATATCCTTGCAGAGAAACTGATGAAGTACAGACTACATAGGAGGACAGTGAAGTGGACTGAAAACTGACTGAACTGCCAGGCTTAAAGGGTTGTGATTAGAGGCACAAAGTCCAGCTGGAGGCCATCACTATTGGTGTACCCCAGGGGTGAATAGTGAGGCCAATGCTGTTTAACTGCTTCATTAATGACCTGGATGTTGGGACAGACTGCACCCTCAGCAAGTTTGTAGATGCTACAAAGCTGGGAGGAGTGGCTGATAGACCAGACAGTTGTGCTGCCATTTGAGACAGGCTGGAGAAATGGGTCGACAGGAAGGTCATGAAGTTCAACAAAGAGAAACACAAAGTCCTGCAGTTGCGGAGGAGTAACTCCACATATGTGTACAGGCTGAGGGCCAGCCAGCTGGAAGGCAGCTCTGTAGACAAATACTTGGAAGTCCTCGTGGAGAAAAAGTGGAATGTGAGGCATCAATGCATCCTTGTAGGAAAAAAAGCCAACAGCATCCTGAGCTGCATTAGGAAGAGCATTGCCACTAGGTCAAGAGAGGTCATTCTTCCCCTCTGCTCAGCACTGGTGAGACCACATCTGGAGTGCTATGCTCAGTGTTGGGGTGACCAGTACAAGAGAGAGATGGGGGCATCCAGGGAAATGGCATGAAGATAAGGACTTGGAGCATCTGACATGACTGGTATGGGTTGCCCTGAGTGGTTGTGGAGTCTCCATCCTTGGACATGTTCAGCAACTGACTGCATATGGTCCTGGGAAACCTGCTCTCCTCGATCCTCTCCGACCAGAGAGACTTTCTAGTTAGGTTTCTAAATCAACAGCCTTTTTTTTTCAAGAATGTTTTATGCCCTCTTTGTTTCAAAGGCCAAACCATTTTTCAGTGGACATGATTCAGTGGGACTTCTTTTTAAGTTCAACCATGCAATTACCTGGTACATGGAAGAATAAAATCAAACATTTTCCTACATTCAGACTGAACTATGTCTTTAACTGTTTCACCAACTGCTACTGCTCAGGAAAGAAAATATAAAGGAACCTGGTTGTTGTGTTGTCGGTGTGCCAAACTATCACCTACGATCTATCAAGAGTGGATGCTAAGTCAATTCACATCATTAATGGTTTAAGGCATAATGTAAGCGTCATATGAAATCATGATACATCATGATGTAAGCATTGTCTGAAATTATGCTGCAATTAAACTCCAAAGGGATTCACACCTTCTCCCTGAAGGACTAAATGATGATAGGCTAAAACTTATGCAGGAGTATCAATCTAGGTATGAAAACCAGTATCCCAGACAACCTAAAGCAATTCATAGAAACAGGAAGATGTACTCAACATTTCTAACCATTATACATACATAGTGGGAGAAAGGCTAATAGTTAAAATGGAAATGTTCATGATGCAGACTACAAAATAAAAGGCTCTCGGCCTTATTAGCACACGTGGGGAGAAAAGACTTAAGTAGTTTTTCCTTCTGAATTTGGAAAGAAAGATTGCGCAAGCTTTCCTTTATAAAGGATAAACAGGATCATCATTTAAACAGAATAGCTTAAAAAGGCTATGTATGTAATAGGCTACAATATCTACTAAAATATTTCTGACTGTGAGATAAAGGAGGATCTATGAAATCTGTGTCCACAGTGGTTGTCATGGATCCATGTGTATCTGCTGGTGTTTCAATATGGATCTGTATGGAGTTGTAGTTCTTTTGGAGGCACAGAGGGAAGAATTACGATGTAAGACGCATTCCCTTTCTTATTTCCCTGAACAGGGGAATTTTTTTCATGTTTCTGTATTTTTGGATGATGCATTCTGCTGCTGCTCCTCCATCCGCGAGCACAGTCTCTATTTTACATTCCTGTGTAGTCTCTTTAACATTTTTGGGGGATGGCTTTTGTTCACAAGTTCATAAAGACGGGCCAAATGGACTTCGTTTTCCTTTTGTTTGTCACTTGCAGAGTACAAAGTCTAAAAGTCACAATGACTGATCGGTTCCAGTCCAGGACTTCAAGGACATAGCTGGACTCTTCTCATAACAGCTGCCTAAGACTGGTGCAATGTTCATAGTGTTCTTTCTATCTAGCATTATTCATGTATTGAATCAAGCCAGAAATCAAATACATTGATTTTTAACATTGCTGTTAGCTGAATTACTTAGTCAAACCTGCAAGCAGCACTAGGAGTGTGTTAGGTGACTGTCATGCAAAATTAGTTCATTTATGTAAATCTTTTCAGAAATATTGATTGTTTTTATGGTTGGCTTCATATAATTACAAATCATTAGTAAGGTAGAAGAGGAAAAATAGCTTAATGATCTGAAAATAAGATAAGCACGGATTCACTTTTTTCAGTTAGAAAAGTTGCTTATCACTAGACTATTTAAAGATACATGAAACATTTTTCAGACACTTACTTTTGAATTACCCTATCCAAGAAAGACAGTATCTCAGGTTAGAAGATAAATAAGAATAACTACGTACCTTTGCAGATTTTCTTCTGCTGATGACTTTTGAGCCGCTTTAAAATCATAAGTTTGAAAATTATCTAGCTTTAGGAGTAGTTACTGTTTCAGCCTCTTACACTCAAAAGAACCCCCCAAACCCCACCCCCCAAACCCAAATGGAACAAAAAAAAGAAACCACTCCAATATTTATAACATAAATGGATAATTTCCCTGGCAAAGTTCATAGCATTTTCTAGATTGAAAGCTGGAATAACTTGCACTATCACTAATATTAATAATTGTGTTGAAATAAAAGCTACTGGAAAAGCAGTTAAATTTTGCAAGTTGTGCTTAAAACTGGCATTTACTGAAATTCACAGTATCTAAAGTTTATTAAATGCCTGTTGTAGGTTAAACAATAGACTAGTTTGAAATATGCAATTGTTCCTTACTACCATGTATGCAAAGAAAGCAATAAGCTATTTCTCTTATAAGTCTCTGTTACTTCAGAAAGATTGTTTTACAGAAAGTAACTCTTCTCCTGTGCTAAACTTTACTGTTTTATGGAAGAGAATATAAAATCTACTTGTTACCTGTAACGTGAACTTTTTTGCAAGGTGGTGACCAGGATCCGTTTCAGGACTGGCTATAGACATGTTAGCTCTGTCAAAAAAGTTATTTCTTTGACAGCATATCTGTACTATTTATTCTTCAAGCAGAACTTTTTGAAAACCTCTAGCACAAGCATAGGTCTGATTTCCTGAAGTGGCAGATATGTTTTATTCAGCTCTCCCCATGTATCTCAGATCTGCTCTGCAGTTCTAAACTTAGTCTACTTTTGTGTTGAAGATGCCACTTACTTTCAGGTTCTGCAATGTGGACAATGTCGTCCTTTGTAAATATGTGAGGCAACAAAATTCCATTTAGTTCAGAGAGAAAGCACTTAGAAGAAAACCTCACAAAAAGCATGCTTTCAAGAAACATCTTAATTTACAATGGGAATGAAGACTATCTCTAACCCAGGCTATGGAATCCAAACAGAAATCCAGATTGCATTTACAGCTCTGCTTTTAATATAGCCTTCTTAAATAAATTTGGATTTAACTGCTTATCCATGGTTGTGCAACACAACTGGGCTTTGCCAAGGGAGTGTGTGTGGGATCGTTTAGAGCCACATGCGGCTGAGAAGGAGGTAGCAGCTTAGGTGTAGCTGGAGTGGGTGTAGTTCCAGATCCAAAATTGAAGGTAGGGCTGCGGACAGGAAGAAGATCCAGACTCTGCAGGGTCACACGTGTTTTCTAGCCTTCTGAACATCCAGTGTGGGCTTGAGAAGAGGCTATTGTGGTGTCTGGCAGGGAACTGGAAGATGGCGGCTAGTGGGAGAGCACACTTCAGTCCCATTGCTGTCTTTTTAAGTAAGTCTGTGCTCATTTGTAGAACTCCTTGTGAGAAGGCCGTAGCTTAGGGCTGTATTATTACTGAATTCAAATGAAAAATAAACCTTTTAAGAATGGAGGAATGCCTTTCTTCAGGAACCATGCTTATAACTGTAATAAAGCAAATATTTAATTTACCTGCTAGTATGTGAAGGAAACAGCAACAACCTTTTCTGTGTGTTCCTGGTGCATAATATATAGCTGATGCTTTTCCTAAAATACCTGAAGTACCCTGATACCAGGAGAAATAGGCACTTTAAAATCTACTTACGATCCACAAATGAAGTGAACAGCATTCTGAATCTGCTTAGTCTACTGCCTTCATCTGCCCACATTCGTACCACACCTGTCCCAGTCTGCAGCATGACATCGTTTGCTACGGTGCTGCAAAACTTTGCCTTCAGGTTTTCAATAGAACTACTTCCATCATATACAGCAACAAAGTTTCTTTTGCATTCATTTGAATGCTCCATTTGATAGTCGAGAAATCGCAAATAAATCTGTTAGAAAAGAGAAATTAATGTCTCTAGGAAAAGTAATACAGAGAAGACAGTTTTCTTTCTTAGCAAATCTTGAATAGGATGTTTTGTCCCCTTACACATGTGTAACTCCCAATTCACAACACTTTTAAACTTGTATTTTTCTCATTAAATGTCAATGCGGAGTATTATGTGAAATTTGTCTGAAGTATCTGTTTCAATTCTTCCCCCTCCCCAAAACAATCTTTACTTAATAATTTACTCTGATATATTTCTGCTCCCCTTGGGGAAAAAAAGTAAAAAGCAACACACTTGCTAAAGCCCTAAGCAGCTCTGCTAAATGTGCAGTCTACTACTCTAGAAGAGATACAAGAAACACATAAATGTGCTGAAAGAGTTTTAATGGTGTTTTGACTGTTCTTTCTTTTTAATTCATGAAAACAATGTTAAAATATAAGGGAAGGAGTCTAGTCAGAAAAACTCTGAAGTAAAATAAGGAAATTAAAATTTGTTGCTTCAGAATGAAAGCTGATTACTGAATCAGAGCAGTGTTATGGAAGACAAACCATGAAGTCAGGAGTAATTTGAATAAAAATGGAAGCAGGAGAAAAGTAAGCTGGCTATCTAGGAAGAGTTAATAAATTTAAGCTAATCTTAATTCCTCCAAAAGCAGAAATCTAATCCGAGAGAAGGCAGCATATGTGGTAGAACATATGCAGCAAGGAAATTAGAAGACCAAGATGGTACTTGAAGAGTAAGCAAATAACTTACTTTGCTGGAGCAGAAAACTTGGGGAAGATTGTAATTCAGTTAGAATTACATGAAAAGATCATAGGGCTTTTTAATCTCTTGAATGGTTCTACTGGAATTCTCAAAATTCTAGTGAAAGTTGATGAGATACGTAACTAAGTCACCTAAGCATGCTGCAAAGTCCATCTTTAAACTTTGAAAATTCCTCAGATGGACATTATTTTGACAGAGAAGAAATCTATCCATGTGGAGGCTGAGGTCTCCTGCTCCATGGGAGAAGAGGTGCTCCTCCTCTATCCATGAAGTCTTCAGTATGTTCCTCAGATAAGCTTGGGTCTAGACTGTACGTGTTTTTTGTACAGTTTACAATTAGCTCTCTGGCTGATACTATGGATGCTAAAGCCCTTTTGTACAGTGCGCTTTTTCGTGCATCTGCCTAGTGACAAGAATCGCAAACTCTTGTTTAGTTTGTGAAGCAGGGAAGACAGGGTAGATGAATACCATGCTTACTACCGCTATATTACCTATTTTTCTGCCCTTTTGCCATATCTCGCTTTTAACCTCAGCTAGTGCCAAACCTTTTAAAACTGAATTTTAAAGAATTCACTAAAACAAAACCTTTGTGTGGGGGAAAAAAAAAGATACTCTCCACATACACTTAACAGGCTCTATTGAAAACATGGTAAAAGAGCACAGTGAAAGACAGGTGACACTTTGTACACCCTGGCTCTTCCTTTCCAGTGTTTTCCAGAGGCAGGTTGCCAGCGCTGTCTCCCCTTGCACATTCTGTGAAAAGGTGCAGCCTGTGCCATATTATCTCATGCTGCATCTCACTGTTTTGTGATTTTCAGTATATATTTCCCCCCCCGCTGTCTTTTTTAGATTTACTGCTGGAAATTCTCAGCTACGTTGAGAACCTGTCTTCCATTGATGTCTTATCTCACAACATGGGTGTGAGCTGTGCGTGCTAGTATTTGGGCTGAGAGATGGTATTTTCATTTAATGATTGACTTTATGTATCTGCTGTGAAATTACAATGGAAGCTAAAAATAAATTAGCACACTTTTAGTAGAGCTATTCTGTATATGAAAACAAAGGAATAATTCCATTAAAAGAGCTCAGCTCTGCAAAAACTTCTGGTTAGGGTGTTAGGCAAGTAAATACAAAAGGTCTTCACTCTTAGATTCTATTGATTATTCTAGTAATTTTCTGAAATCTGAGGTAATTTATTAAATATCTGTTATGCAGATTTTAAAAATCTTTCATTGCTGCAGTTGTGTCAGTTTAAAAATTTATTTTTATTACAAAATCAAATTGATGACATTAAAAGTGTCTATGCTTATTTTTCTGAAGAGACTGCACCATATCAGATCTAATAGATTTTATCATAATAATTCTGCCAGAATTGAAGCTTGAGAAACCGCTGTCAGAATACTAAGAATTATTTTCCTGTGATGTTTTAACACAATAATTTAGGATGATGATCTAAGATGATCTAATCTCAGGACTGACCCAACGATAACTCTGCCTTCTGGCAACGTTCAATAATTTATTAAAATACTTAAGCATAAGACCTGGTGCACTCAAGTGGCAATGTAGAGAGAAAATGGTTTTGTTATTGTTTCTGGAAGAACTGCTGCTATTACTTAGACTAGTATAGGGCTCTTGGGAGTTGAGTCACTTCCTCAAAGGCTCAAATATATTAATGGAGTTTTAGTTTCTTTCTTGTCTTGTCCTCTTATTAACATCTTTTAGGCTGCTGTTTCAGAACTAATTTAGAAGTTCATGAATAGGGCTGGTTAGTTAACTATTAGGAGTGTGTAAGAAGGCATAGAGTAGGTTTGTCATCTTGGCAGCTACTGCTTAAAAATATTTTTTTAATTTTTACGTACATGCAAGCAGTGGTATGTGCTTTAATACACATACAGAAGCAAAATTACAGATGTGTATGCTATATGGAGAAAAAATATTCTTCAGTGCAACTCAAGTAATTAACAGGTATATGATTCTGAAACATAGGTGGTGGGTTTTTTTTTTTAAACAGGTATAGCTACTGTATTTTGGAATTATGATTAGGATTTTATCCTTCTCTCTGCCCAACAATAAAGCTCAAGTTGTTTTTAATGAGCATGAGATAGTGATGTTTTTGTAAGCAGTCTCTAGTTCTGCAAGCACAATCATAAATATCAGGTACCTAGGTAACTAATGCTGATTTTTTGCTTGAGCAGCTAATATGCCCCTTTAGAGCTTGGGCAGAAAAGCTCTAGCAAATTTTATTGTGGCACTTTAAGAGGGTGTGATCCTATAGCTAAGTCAGAAGAGAGAGAGAGAGAGAGTGATAATTCCTCAGCTGTTTCCAGGTAAAGCCTTTCATTTTAGCTCAGACTGCTGATGAAAGTGGGTTTTAAGGTGCTGGACTGTGAATTAGACTGGGGAGGAGCAGGTACGTGTTCTGTTGACTTTGAAGAGAACTGAATTCTCCAATAAGCCACCAGAAGCAAAATTTTAAACCTTGGCAGCAAGATTTACTGGAATTTATCAAAGCTGTTAGCCAGCATTTTTGCCTGCAGTCTTCCAATAAAACCAGAGTCCAAGTCAAACGCCCTTGAAAATTGTTGCTTAACCATTTTTCACAGTTATTTTATATTTTAAGTTTCAAATAACAGGAAGACAACACTGTGGACTTGCTGTATAAGTTTAATTTCAGAAACAATCCTCTATCTGGATTTCCTAAGCCACTGATACATAATTCATTTCAGTGAAAGTGAGACATTATGCAAATTACAGCTAGTGACTATTACCTGTTACTAATGACTTGGAAACCCATTATATGCTGAATGATATGAATGAAACCCACCTTAGCATTTGGAGTAGCTTTAATTGTCCATATGCAGTCAACTGCTTGTCCTGGTTTTGTTTTTCCTTCTTGTTCTACTTGACTGGAACGTACTATTCCATCGGCTCCCGAGAGCTCAAATTGGCAGTCTAGGGAGAACACACACCTTGCTGTCAAATGCAGTATGATATTAATTTAAAATTTCATGTATAAACAAATTGTTACTGTAATACTAGACCTGGGATGGGATTTAAAATACCTCCTAGGTAAGTGAAGTCAGGATCTGTAATAGAAAGAAGTCATGAATCACAGGGGCTATCAATGCTTGAGAATCACTTCAAGGTTTAATATAATCTGAAGATTATGTCCATTTTTTATTATGTCACAATAAAAATTGCCAGAAAGTTTACTGAATCAATTGGAGGGTACAGAGACAATCTTTTTTTAGATGATAACATTATTCCACAAAGATTGACCTTATCTGAATAAGGTAATTCTATACTGACAGCTCAGATTTCCAGCATAACACCAAAAATTACTATTGGCTATTTTGCTCCTACATTACATTCTGAATTTAACTATGCCAGTTTTCACTGAAATCACTGGCGCTCCACAAGAGTACCGGGGATCTTTCTGTGTGCGTCATTTTTATCAGATTGCTGTCTGTCTAGTTCTGAACAATTTGAAGTTTAGTAGAATATATCAACACTTTTAAATTGCTAATTGCTATTAATAAAGAATATAAAGAAGGACAGTTCAATACTAAAGATCCTTTTTCCTTGGGTACCCATGCCTCTTCTATTAGGCCGGGTAGCATGGTTCTAGACATCATTTATGAAGGCAGAATTTCACCTTGATTGCTCCTCTATCTTCTCTCTTCTAAATGTGACGTGTAGGTAGTGTATGTATCTGTAGTATATACTGTAGTAGTATACTGTATGCATACTACTAGTGAGTTAAGAATATACTTTTTCATAATGGTTAACTGATGGTACTTGACTTTACTGGGACCGGGGCTTGGCTAAAAATGAGTCTGTAATGGGCTGGGATGTCCAAGGCTTACACTTCAGTGATCAGGTTAGTGTTTCCTCACAAATCAGCATAGAAACTCACAAGATGCACCCATTTGCAGCTGTGGCATAAAAAAATCACCATAGAAATCATAGTGTGTGTATGTGTGTGAAATGTTAGTCTATGCAAAGAAAGCACTAGTTCATGCAGAAGTGCATGCCTGTTTTGTACAAAATTCTTTTCCAAACGAAGTTCCAGAATTTGGCTCTTTCTGTGGTCCTCTAAATGTTTTTCTGTATAGGGAGTTTATCACTTCCCCTAAAATGCCTCAGTCCTGAGCTTAAGACTCAGGACAGCTGAGAAAATGCCTTCTTTGCCCTCCTCTGTTTTAGTTACCTATAGTGAAATCTATGATCACTATATGCAAAATTCTGCAAGAGATTTTCAACCTTCTTTGTGAACTGATTTTTTTTTTTTAAGTGGGAGGTGTATGTGCATGTCCCCTTCCACTTTCACAATCCCAAAATATTTTACCACACTCTATGTAACTGCAGATGAAAGAAAAATATCAGTCCTTCAGTTGCTGCAATCTACTGTGAAAATAATATACAGTTTAAATGTATATTTAAAGTTCAGCCTGGAACTAGGCTAAGTTAGTTTTGAAAGTTAGCAAAATGTCTAAGTACTGTCCCTATGAAAACATTTTAGCACGTTATTCCCAGTCAACTGGTCACCATGTTTCCAAGTTTCACCAGAGTTTCCAAGTCTAAATCCCTAGCAAGGTATACAGTTCTATAAGCAGCAATACATAATCATGTATAGTGTTTTCATGTGCTGTAGGGGTAAAGATGACATTAAAGTTATGCCTGTGTATACATTTATAGTAGTAGTAGAGCTGACATTTGTATACTGTCCTTTGTCCCAAAGGACAATAAAATGCTGGTAACTACACGTATAGTATCTATGAAGTACAGCAGTCAAGCATTGCACATGGACATCAGGTCAAATTTTCTTGTAAAAAGAATGCTCTGCCAGTTTTAAGTGGCCCCACAGAGGAGATGTACTTTTTGTTTGTCTAAAGGCACTGTCAGCATATTATACTCTCCTTCATACCCTGTAAACTACACCGTACTTTGAGCCAAGAACAATTCTGTTGTCTGAGCCTGTGGTCTGAGGGAATCTAGTTATACTGGGAGCTGTTGCTTGGACTGTATAGATACTTCCTCTGGCTTTTCAGAATGGAGATTTAAAATGTTTTGCATCTGGCTGGAAGTGCTATTGTAGATTTGCTTCAGGTGTTCTTGTCATAGTGTCTTATATTCCTAGAAGATAGGCTGTTGAAAATGCCAGCTATTTGTCTACATAAATGCTCTTTCCATTACTGCCACTGGTGAAACTGGTACAAGTTAGAGTAACAAAGAGGGAAGCTGCTAAAGCCTTCAGCATGAACAAGATCAACTGACTTCTTCACTAGCAAACTATAGACCTGTAATTCCCTTCAGTCAATTTTCCAAAGTGGTTTTAGTCAAGTATGCTGTAGGATTAGCAGGACTGAGACTGTAACTATCGCATTGTCACTTTGCCTTCATAAGCACTTATGAAATACAGCTCTAGACTGCCAGCATAAACACATCTACAGAGTTCAATGGGAGCACAGCATCATTAACTCGGTCAAAATTTTAGGCATCTTTACCTGGTATAAATGAGTACTTTGCTTGAAATCCCTTTCCTTCCAGCTCTTCATCAGAAGTAAACTTGATCCACATAAATCTCCCTGTTGATCTAATTAGTGCAGGACTTTTCAGACCACAGTAACGATTAATGAGAGGGGAGAAACCAAAAGGTCCATCTCGAACCTCCAGATGATCAAACCGACATTCAAATGAGGGTTCTATGTAATAAGGTTCATCAAAGGTCAACTCAATTCTTTGTCGTGGAGCAGCTAGACATAAAAAATCGAGCAAAAGATTAAATGAAGATCTATATAAAAAACACATTAAGACATGAAATAATGAAGAGACAGGCCTCCAACACAGCAAGATAAAAAAGAGACTGGAAAATTCTCAAAATACATCTGGCAGTCTGCTATAAAAACTCAGATACACTGTAATAAAAATTTTAAAAATGATTGTGTAGAAGATACTTTTTCATGGAATTTTATGGAATTTTTTTGCTTGCTGATCTTTATTGTTGAACATTCAGAAATGACATAAATTTAATGCAGCACATATAGTAGATATTAACATATATGCAAAGGTACTCAAACAAGTTTTAATATTAAGATATAAATTAAAACCAGTGTTCTGTGAAAGCAAAGTACATAAAAAAGGACAAAACATTGAGGGACGCAGAAAAGAATGGAAAAGAAAAAGATACGAAGAACTACTCACTGGTATATTTCCTAAACATTAAGCCTAAATTTGCAGATCCTTTGGCAGGAGACATCTTTTATTAGAATATTCAGAGACGTGTAAATGCTTTATATATATTATTAATATGCAGGTGCCTGCAGATGTTGGTAATTCTGAACCAGTGACAGCCTAACATCAGGATTTGGATCAGACCCCTAAATCCTGATGAGACGCAGCTATGGCTACTTTGTGACTGGACTATCATATCTGTAGTTTGGAACCATGACTTTATATTGTATAAATAGCTTTAGTGTTTCTTGTTCTTGTCATCTATTGAGCTACATGAACTTTCAGATACTAATTGGTATCTGGAGTGACAGCATTAAAGAATCACATGCTGTCTGCTTCTTCTGAATGCAAAAAGGATTTACTTATATGTCTCTAACACTCTGTTTAGACCTTATGCCTTACTTATACAGAAGTTAAAAACATTTGTAGCTGTTTGCATGTATTAGCAGTGGTCTGCAGGAAGGACCATATCTTAGCTAGAAATTGTGGAGGGTCTTTGTCTCCACTCAGGTACCCATAATGTTTCTGTATAGGGACGGTGAGGACAGAGGTGTGGAAACCGATTCCGTGCCCCATGGAAACTGCCTTGCACAAGGGAGATCCAGCAATGGATCTGGTATGTTCGAACTCTGAAGCTGGACAGGGTATCTGCCCTCCAGTGCCTTCACTGGCAGGGAAGATGCAAAACTGCAGATGTGCATGCATACAAGCAAAAATGAGGGTATCTATGAAGCAGTACTATACTGTACAAATAAAAACTCACTGAAACATATTACTTGAAATATTTCAATTAATTGATATGAATCTGATGATTAAGCTGACTAACTTTTTAGCTGACTTCAATGGGGTTTGGGTGCATTCTAATAAGAGGAAAAAATAATTAGTGCGTCCCAAGTCTTGCAGGCTTTATCCAAGATATTCGCATTGGAATGTGGTTTTGTTCTAGTTAATGAAATTTTTTGTCCTCATCACATAATACTAATAGTGACCTCAGCAGCGCTAACAAATCTCCATATTTTTAGTACAGTGCTATGGCAGTCAGATGTGTCTTTTTTATTAATAAAGGACAGCATAAAGATTTTCTGCTTGCAAGATAGACAGAATATAGTCTTCAACCATCTTTTGCAGTTTGTTATCAGCAATATTGGAAGTGATATTAAGATAACAACCTAGAATTTTTATCTTAATAGTTCTGTGCCTTCATAAATTACAGTAGATCTGATGCTGCTTTTTCTGGCTCTGAGGGTATGTCTTACTCCATGTAGCTAATTCCTGAATGTTTGCGTTTTCTATTAATTTGTTATTATTACTTCAGAGACCAAATTCAGCTTCTTGTTCAACCAAATGACTGCAGAATTGATTATATTACCAGTATGGCTATACAATACTTGACAGTAAAGTAAAATTTCACAGTTTTAAAGGTTCAAGATTACCCGTTTAACAGTAAGATTGCAACACAAAACAGAAATGCAGCATGTACCTTCTAAGATATAGATGCACTCTTGATTTGGTGGGTACATGTTAGGGTAGTTTGGTGAAGCAAAATGTCCTCCATTACTTGTCCGTACCCAATTGTCACACTGGGTAGGAGGAATGCGATTCACTCCAATATTTTGCCCACCTTAAGCGAAAAAAAAGTGATCAAAAAAATTTCTCCTGCAAGCATGCAAATTTGACTTTGCAAAAGTAAAACACTGACATAACACATATCCTATAAAAGAAGAAAGTAATTTATTTTGGTGAAAGCCCTCTTACGTGCCACTTGTTAATAGGCAAGGAAATAAGCTAGGAAAATCTTACGTTTAATTTAGTGATGTGGTATATCCTAAAGAGATCACAGTTTCTGAATATCAAGTATGTCCAGTAATCCTTGGGAAGGGAAGAGAGGGAGTAATTTTTTTTGCCCAAACCAGTTTAGGTTTTTTGATGCTGCTCTTTCTAAGTCAAATAGTCACAGTGGCTGCCAATACAGCAGCATTATTTTATGGCTTATGTCTTCTCCATTCCTATGCAAATATAATCCAAAATATTTGTTAGCTTTTACTATTTTTGGCCCTGATTCCAGAGTATACTGAAGTACATGGCCCTTAGATTGAATAGCTATTTACAATAATTTGTTGGAATACAGAATGCTTATAACAGAATGAATATGTAAATACACTAAATACAGCAATGGTAGTCAATAAAATTACTAGCAATAGGTAGATTGCACTGGTAGCTAAGGGTTTCATTTAAGATCAAAGGTCGTCATCTGGGTGTACAGGGAAATACGATCCTTGACTGAGATTATGCAGTTTACTAAACTAGTGCACCACGCTAGACCATTCGCAAGACCTTTGTTAGTTCAGATTTCCTTATCCAAGGAGAAAGGAGTTGGGAATAATATGATCTCTAAGACATTCTTCTCAAGTACCTTTGACCCTTCTCCTTGCTATCAGCAGAACTGGAGAGAAAAAGACACAGGATATGTGTTTTCTGCTAGATTTTTCCTAAATCTCACAGGGTGCTCTCATAACGTTATTTATATTTATGCAGTTTTTCTTTGCAGACCTCTGAGAGGGAGTGCATGCTGATACAGGTCTTAGCAGCCTCCAGTAAATTACATCACCTTCCACTAGTATCTTGGCAGCTTTTTGATTTATGGGGGTGAAAACTTAGTCTCTCCTGCAGAAATAGTTCAGGGAAATTTTGTAGGTGTTAGTTCAAGGAATTATTCTCTCCTATGTGTGGGTTAATCCCACATACGAGAAAATAAGGTTTGTGAAACTGATGCCTTCCCCACTCAGCAGGCTTCAAAAATGTTTGTGGGTGGACTATTTGAAAAGCTTGTTGTCAGATACAGAAAACATGAATTTCTGTGGTGGGTTTTTTCCTCCTCTAAGGTCTAAAACCATAGAACTTTAACTGGGTAAGTGAACGTCTATATTATTTGTGACTGGATGGCTTTGTTCAGTTGGAAAAAAATGCAGTAAATAGGGGGAAAATGGAAAATACTGGAATTCATATTGGTAATTCAAGAGCTTTTAATACCTGAACACAAATACTTTCTTTCACTTGTATTGCTTAATTAAAAATTATAAAACTGTTACATTTTTTTGAAAGAAAATCACCAAACCAAAATTGTACCTTGTGTCTTCTGTGCAACGGCAATCCCTTCCACTACAAGGATTGTTACTAGCAACACTGATGAGAGAAATTGGACAGGAAAAACATCAGTAATTCATCAAAATTATAGACCATTTTCTGCAGTCTTGATTCATGCAAATCCTAGAATCACTAACCAAAACAAATCGGAACATACAAAAATACGTAATTCATTTATGTGCTTTCTTAAAATTTCAACTTTAGAAAACCAGTGCAGTCTAAGTGCACTGTCGGTTCTTCTTCCAGTTTCCTTAAGAAAGCATATATGAGAATAGTAATTTATTGTTTGAGGGGACTTTAAGAATATTTTCTAGAGTATCTACTAATTTGCAAGCATTTTATAAAATTAACTGGTATCTATCTTCTATAGAACTTTTATATCCTGAAACAAGATGTTTCACTGCCATATTGAGCCATATTTATCCTAAAACTCCATATGCGTAACGTGTACAAAAGTCTTCTCCATCTTCCAAGAAATTAATCAGGACCACAGGAGACACTGCATGGTCTTATCCCTACATGGATTTCAGGAGCGCTATAGAACTGTGCTTGCAAGACTGGTTGTTGTGATGCTGCCACAATACCGGTGATTTCTGCAAATGATGTGGCAGTAGAAAACGAGCAGACACAAGACAGTCTGAGTAGTGACAACAGCTAGGATGTGGACTCTGTTAGGATGTACAATGTTGCAAGCACTCTCGTTTGCTGAAGTATTGTGTTAGTCTCAGCTGTTGGTACGTGCTGGCATTTTCTAGATTTGAATTGACTAATTATTGGACCTGTTAAAGATTTTGTTATACTCTTTCCCCCAACCCTCTTTCCCCTCCCCTCCCCCAAAAGAAGCTGTCTAGATGGTTTTGCTTTTGGCCTTCCCCTTATGTCTACACTTTTGTTGCACCTAAGAAGTGTCAGTTTGAACAGCACATATTAAAGATTCCATATTCCACTGTTCATCAACAGTTTTAAAGCAGGCTTAATGTCCAGATTTTCCTAAAATGCTTTGTCTCCTCAAATTGTTAGGGATTACCAGTAAGGGAAAAGAGAATGAAATAGAGTATATAATTATGCTACTCTTCAAATCTTTCATTTACTTCTATCTTGAGTACCTCTACAATTCTGGACACATATCTTGGAGAAGTAGCTAAGTAGGCTAGGACTCTTTGCCCTGGACAGAAGCTGGCTGAGGGGAGATAGGATACAAGTTATAAAATCACGAGTGTCATTGAGATGGTGAATAGAGAGCAACTACTTGTTGCCTCTTCCAATGCAAGAACCAGGGGGTATCGGACAAAGCTAGCAGGTGGCATGTTCAAAGTAAATGAAGATTTTTTTTTTTTTTTTTTTATGTGCATACTTCATAACACATCCTTAAGGTAGAAAATTCTGTTTCAGAAACCCCTTAAGCTGTAAGTTGTTGGAAGTCTGGGATAATATTTGGGGCAAACATAATTTGCTCTACTTTTATACTCTTTCTGAGACCTCTGCTTTTATACCTCTGTGAAAGAAGATATCAGGCTAGATGGACCTTTGATTTGACCTGGTATGGCCTTTCCCATGTTCTTAATCTACTTGTTAATACTAAGACAGAAAAGCATGGCCTCACCACTGCAGGGGAAAAAAAAGATTTCGGCAGGAATTTTATTGTCACATTCAAGAAGTTAATTTTATTTTCCCAATTTTCCCCTCTCGTTGCTCAGGGGTTTTAGTGGCTCGTGCTGAAACGGCATTTTCTCTATCTGTGATTTTGCCCTGTGTTGCTGTTAGACTTTCAGCCCTTTAGAGAGTTCCAGAGCAAGCATGCACTGACTGTGAACTACGGTGATCTTGACTGAGGTCATCTAGATGTATCTACTGTACATCTACTGTAATGTTGGCATAGATATATTATCTTGGGGAAAGACAAAAGGAATCAAAGTCTGCCCCTGAAAGTGTGCATCTAGCGTTTGTGTTTTATTATGTGTTTCTGCTGCCCTTTCTTCTCTCTACCCATATTAAAACAGATTGTATATCATTATGAGACTTTCCTTACCAACAACTGCTTTTTCCCTTTTAAGTTGAGTTTACAACTGTGGGTGTTCTAAAATACCATATGGGTCTTGCAAACACGTGTTATGTTCCTAGAAGCTTATTTGATTTTTAGGGATGGATTATGAGATAGTAGGTTAAGACTTAGGTAGTTTTGCAATTTCCATCTTTGCAATAATTCTGTATTTTCATCAATATTAATATACTGAAAATATACTTCCTAACTGTCCTTATCCCAATACAAATTATCAATTATTAATCATTGCTAACTCACCCTAGATTGAAAATTCATCCTTCAGAAGGAAGTTATCTAGTACACATTACTGGTCTTCAAGTTATGGATGTTCACTAGTCTTTAAAGCAAATAAAATAAACAAATATCCCATCTTTATTAACATATGATTGACGTTAGTTTTCAGATATTTTTTTAGTTTTAATATTTCTTACATAGATGCTACTATTTCAAAATTATTTGCAGTTTATTTTTGTGGCTTCTCAGTTTAAATTGTGCACTCAAAGATCTGAGTTTAAGTGCATGAACTTATAATGCATTTGTACTCCTGAGATCGCTTGTCCCTAACAGAGAATCTTGATAGTGGTTATAAAGTTGTCTATGTATTTTCTTTGGTTTTTTCTACACTGGTTTTGGAGCAACACTTCAAAGTTGGCTTTTGTTGTTGAAGTAAACGCAGTTTCCACAATCCTATATAAATCATGTGTCAGTATGTTTTTCTGTTGAATTAACCTTTCTTAAAGACGTGCTATGTCCACCCCCTATTTTGCAAGGACACAGCAATCTCTTTACAACTTTTTTTAGTACAGCTATCTACTATGGCTAACACTGTTACAGTATACCTTTTTTTTCTTTTTCACCTTGAAAATACCAGTAAGCATCTATGTTTATTTCAGTGATTGTGCTCTCTTGTACAGATAAGAGACAACATAAGAATAGATGTTCAGTTCTACAAACCAGTTATTTCCCTTCTTGAAATGATGCGGATACAGAAAGAAGCCTCCTAAAAGGACTTCAGAAAATCTGACTGGCTTTCACTAAAGCCTGTGCCGTTTCTATAAATAGTCCAGAGCTGTGTATGTGTGTGTAAGTGCAAAAGAACAGTGCATGTTTCCTGCAGAACAGCATGGATATGCAGGCAATTACAGAAGATAAATGGGCTGAATATTTGTCTTACTGTCTTCCTTTTGTCATGTTATATGGATAAGTAGATACAGTAAGTATGGGCCACCTTCTCTTTGTTCTCTGCCCTTTTCATCCTCTTCATTTTTAATTTCTTCCATCTCTTGCCTTTCCCTGGCAATGCCTATCCTTCTCATGCTCTCAACAACCCTTAAGATGCATTCAAGGCAGCCTAGGTAGCAAATGTTGAAGGGCCTTCCTTTGCCATTACTTTTTTCCCGGGTGATAGAACGATAAAGAAAAGAGGTGTCTCTGACTAATACTCTGTATGTGTGCTGTCCTTATCTCTGTGACATTGCTAGCAAAAAGGTGGAGAGACAACTTATATCTGTTCTTCCTGAGAGTACTGGGCAGGGATGCCTGAGGTAGTGTTGCCTTGAACTGTGTGCATTTATGACACAGTATAATGTGGGATAGCAAACAGGAGTTTTTTGCCTGAAAACAAGGCCTATCAATGTTCAGGATGAAAGGAAAAGAAAGAAGGAAAAAAAATCAGTCAGGATATTTTTAGACCTTTTAGACTGCTTCCATTAACCCATTTTCGTGTGCATTTTAAAAACAACACAGCAATCAGTTGGTGTCGTTAATCCATACCACTTCCTGGAAAAATATTTTTGAATCTCAAAAGACTAATTTGAACCATACTCCTTCAGGAAGAAGGAAGGAAGATGTCTAGAGAAGAGACAGACCCTGTAGGATGGTGCAATGGAGAGCTAGTGCTAAACCAGTATCCTGGTACTGCATGTGGGGACACAGACACAGCAATTAGAACAGACATGAGATACCGAACTACTTTCACTAAAAGTCTTGTAGCACTTTCAGAAGGATGAAGAATGATCTTGTTATTTCTGATAAACTGAAATTCAAATAGTTATAATGCACCTGAACTCACAACGGGACTCAGTATTCCTCTGCTCCTTCTTTTTTCCTCTTTTAAATTCTTACATATCACTATGACATGACTGTTCTTCAGTGTGGATGAAAGATAACTCTAGACTCAGCTCCGTATTCTATTATGGTACAGGAAGCAGAAGCAGTAAGTATCTAAAAATGCCACTTGAACATGGCTTGCTAAAGTAAGCAACAGCACAAACAGTGCAGGATTGCATGACTGCATTGAATATCAAAGGGATAGAAGGGTGGGTTTGATTGTTTTGTTTTTAATGGAGGAGTGTGGTGAGAATTCTACTAGAGGACACTGAAATATGGGAGACTGACCTTATAAACTTAGAGATATTTAGTTGGTAAATATAATAGAGGTTAGTGCTTTTGCACCTTATATTGAGCTTCTACTTCATTATATGTATACTGTAGAAGAGGCTATCATTAAGTGTAGCCACTGAGGCAGACAGATTGAGGGGCTTCTTTTATTCATGAATCTGGTATTTGCTACACTTTTATTCCACGAACTATGGTGCATACCCTTCTACTGCCGTATAAAGATCTGATAGTTTTTACCTGTGTGAACCTTAAGTAGAAATAAAGAAAAAGCAGCAGGATTCTGTCTCTGTTTTTAAAAGAATTGATTTTTCATTTTCTTCACTTCTTTGCATGAAATATTTTAGATCACATAGCCTGCAGACAGCTGTATAAATTTTTCAGAGTGAAGACACTAACAGTACATTGCAAATTCTTATTAGTATTCTGTTGTTGAAATAGGCTTATGGAATAATATAAAAGAATCCCCTGAACTGGTGTAATAAACTATGCATTGTTTGCAGGAGTCAAGATTTTCTTTGCTGGCATTTCTTAAAATTCTCTAAAACGAATCTAAGCTGCAAAAAAAAAAAAAAAAAAAATTTGTGTATTTAAGTATATATAGAGAGATTCACAAATGAGTGGCTCCTTTTTCTCTTTAAAAATGAGAATAATATAGTTAGTTTTATAGTAAACGGGTGCTCAACCCAATATTGAGAAATCAGTGTGTTGCTCAGAAAATCAAGTGCTTTAGGCTGCAAATCTGACACATGCTTGTACTTTCTGCAAGATGCATTCTTCAGATTTCATGGGACACAGTACTGCTCTGAGCTCCCTACGGTATGTCTTTCCTCTGCTTTTTCTGCATACTCTAGGGATCTTCACATATAGAGAAAACAGACTAGATTTGCTGTGTGGCTCTGAGAGCAGTGTCTGTCTTCAGTGATGACAGTGGGGGATCTATGCATGCAAGGCAAGCTGAATATCAAACTGGGGAACAGTCATGCACAACTGAGAAACAGTGAAAAATTCCACCAATTTTTTAAATAACGACTTAATCATTTAGAGTATTACACATTCTTAGTGTAGTGGTAGTCAGAATCCTAGGGATAAAGATGACAGACATTGCTTAAAGCAGGATTCACTGTTTTATCTCTGTGCTGTACTCCCCGGATTAGGCAGCACCTTGTATACATATAGTCCAAATAGTAATTGGCAGCACGCAGGTCATGCATGTTAGAAAAATCGTGCCAGGATGCCTGCTTCTTTCTGGCAGATACAGCCTAGAGTAAGAAATGCTTGATCTTAATTATATACTATGTTTTGCCTTATGGGAATGAATCCTTTCCTGCATGCTATACTTAAATCTAGCTCCTAATTTGCCCTGTGTGCTAAAGTTAATGTTACTTTCAGTAACTGCTAATCACAGCATCCCAGCTTTTACATCCATTTTTTTCCCATATACATCTAAACATTAACGTTAGCTATTAATGTGGTGGGGACATTTGTGATGTCACATGCTATCTTACTCTCTGGCAAAGATTATATAGAATCATAGAATCATTGAGGTTGGAAAAGACCTCTAAGATCATCGAGTCCAACTGTTGACCCAACACCACCACCCACTAAACCATGTCCCTAAGTGCCTCATCTACTCGTCTTTTAAATCCTTCCAGGGATGGGGACTCAACCACTTCCCTAGGCAGCCTGTTCCAATGTTTAACCACTCTTTCAGTAAAGACATTTTTCCTTACATCCAATCTAAACCTCCCCTGGCGCAACCTGAGGCCGTTTCCTCTCGTCCTATCGCTTGTTACTTGGGAGAAGAGACCGACACCCACCTCGCTACAACCTCCTTTCAGGTAGTTGTAGAGAGCGATGAGGTCTCCCCTCAGCCTCCTTTTCTCCAGGCTAAACAACCCCAGTTCCCTTAGCCGCTCCTCATAAGACTTGTTCTCCAGACCCCTCACCAGCCTCGTTGCCCTTCTCTGGACACGCTCCAGCACCTCAACGTCCTTCTTGTAGTGAGGGGCCCAAAACTGAACACAGTATTCGAGGTGCGGCCTCACCAGTGCCGAGTAGAGGGGCACGATCACTTCCCTACTCCTGCTGGCCACACTATTTCGGATACAGGCCAGGATGCCATTGGCCTTCTTGGCCGCCTGGGCACACTGCCGGCTCATGTTCAGCCGGCTGTCAACCAGCACCCCCAGGTCCTTTTCCGCCAGGCAGCTTTCCAGCCACTCTTCCCCAAGCCTGTAGCGCTGCATGGGGTTGTTGTGGCCGAAATGCAGGACCCGGCACTTGGCCTTGTTGAACCTCATACAATTGGTCTGGGCCCATCGATCCAGCCTGTCCAGGTCCCTCTGCAGAGCCTTCCTACCCTCGAGCAGATCAACACTCCCGCCCAACTTGGTGTCATCTGCAAACTGACTGAGGGTGCACTCGATCCCCTCATCCAGATCATTGATAAAGATATTGAACAAGACCGGCCCCAAAACTGAGCCCTGGGGAACACAAAGTTCCATATATGCACATATATGCAACATAAGTTACTTATATGTGTTTTGGTTGCTTTTAAGGACTCTGATCAAGTGTAGGGTCCCATGATGTTAGATGTTGCACAAATTCAAAGTGATTGACCGGTCTTCTTGTGAAGAACTTCTGCAATTTAGACAGACAAGGTAAAGTGGGGGAAGGAAGAGAGACACTCCGGATTTTATGTAATTCTGTGTGGATGGTCACCTCCTTTTCTTTCAGAAAGCTACTTAAGCACATTTCTGATTCAAGCCATTTTTAGCTCAGAAACACAAACTGTAAATTCCAGGGAATGAGATTTTTTTTCTCTCTCTCCCTAGCATTTGGTGACATTTGCTAATTGATAAAAGGAATACTGGATTGCATCTGTTGCTGCTTTTTTAGGCAAACAATTCTATTGCTGAGGATGAAAACACAGCAATTTTTGAATCCCACGTGCTTTTATAGTTCATAGTCTGTATATATTCCCTAATTTCTTGTGGTCTCAACAGGACATTTGCAGATTGGTAAAATGACTATCAAAGAGCAGTTAAGGTGGCTGCCTCTAACTTAGCCTATTAACAGCTCCAGTGATTTCCTCATGTTGGAATGTACTGCAGGATTGCCACAGAATAAAGTGACAGAGATTGAAGGTGTGCATCAGGCAAGATGTATTTTAGCTGTTTGTAAGTCTTGCCCAGAGCATGCTAGTGGAGCTGCCAACCCATTTTTAATCCTCCTCACAAAAGCTTGATAGCAGAAGTGGGCTTCACCAGCTATTAACAGTGACTTTAGCGCCTAAGATCCAAATCTTGTTAGCCATTAGCATGACAGCAGGATATCTGAATGCACTCAGGTCTGTTCTCAGATATAACAGTTTCATCTCACTCCAGCTGTTTCCAGTAGGGACTCCTCTCTTTAAGATTGCCAAAGAAACCAATTGGGAGTCCGGATCTCTGCAGAGAAACCAGGTTAACTGATTCAGGAAGTAAATGCAGTTCTCCCATGTCCCTTTGATCACAATAATCTGCAGAACAATTCATGCTTGGACAGACTAACAGAGTTCTCTCCAGGTTTGCTCAAAACATTTAACATTTCTGATCCCTTCTTCCATTAGAAATGTATAAGCAGCTGCGGGCCGCTTCATTTTACCAGTTGCTCCACATCCTGTTACTTATAATCCATTCCTGCGTATGTCTGCCAGCAAAACTTCTGTCAGAAGAATGATATCTTTCATTTTTAAAATAGAAGCTTTCCTTTTCATACAGAAGATCTTTTTTCATCTCCAAGCTGTGTGCAGCAAGAGACTGATGAGAAGGCTGCATGTGCAACCATGTTGATGAGGGGTTCCAAAAAAAAAACCCTCATTAAAATATATACACTAACTTAAAGTTCAGATGGTTTCCCTGTAGCTGATAGAACTGATCCTGCTGTATGTGACTATTCTGAATACATCTTTCTTAGAGATTACTTATTCCTAGAACACTTGGATAGCGATGCTTTTGACTTAAAAATAGATCAGATTGTACCAAACTTCATCTCTCGTTCTTTATTATCAAGATAGTGTATTTGTCAGTGAAAATCTTTTCAGGAATATCCCAAACTTCTTCATCTCTCGTTCTTTATTATCAAGAATAGTGTATTTGTCAGTGAAAATCTTTTCAGGAATATCTATCATGGAATTAATATTAAAAGTTCTGCTGTCTTCTGTCATGTCTGACAACAATTTGTGTACAAATTAATATTTTTTTCTAGCTCCTCACTCTCAGTCCCTTAAAAAGAGACTTCTCTATGTTCGTGGATTTTATTGTATGCTAAAGAAGGAGGTTTTGTGAAAGGTATTGTTAACACATTGGCAGTCCTTTCCTGTTGCATAGTGGGTCAGCTTTGTAATAACAGAAAATGGAGTGAAGCATAAAGATAAGCTAAAAGAAATGTGGAATTTTGTCATGAAAAGTTACCTGCTGATTTTTTTGTTGAAAAATTTACACTCCCCCACCCCAATCACTTGCAGTATTTGAGGTGGCAGTTGTCAGTCATACATCAATACAGGCAGCAAGCTATTTAAGTTGTCCAAGACTGTAAGTGCTTCATTAATCAAAAAACAACTTGGAGTATATAAGGCAGAAAAGCAGCAAGCTTGCTTGCAGTGCTAGAACCCCAACTGTATCCAAGACACTATAATTAAGATTTTGCTTCAGTCCAGATAAGCATGTCCATCACTACATGTGTAACCTGTTTTGTATGTAAACAGCGTGTACAAGAGTATGTGCAATTTCTGGTATAATGGCAGATGTTTATCAGCTCTCTTCACCATTCCTGCAATGAATTATATTGTGAATTTCTGACAGGTTCATAAATGATGAATAGCTTATAAAGTTTCATTTTGGGGTAATTCTTGTGTCTAATCTCTCTCCGTGAATTAAACCTTAGAGAAGGTGCTGAAAACCGTAGCTTTTTCATTAGATAGGGATACATAATTTAATAGCTCCTTCAGTTTCAATCCAGTGTTATTCTGTACTCCAGCTACAACTATATACCTGATTTATACACAGAACTTTTCTATTAATATCAATGTAATTATAACCAACTTGTTCTGTAAAAATTTTAGCGGTCATTGTCCACTATGTCTTAGGAAAACTAGCGAGTTAATGTTAAAGTTATGCTACTCTGGGAGCAGTGCATTTTGGATATTAAGTTTGTATATGTATTAATAGCAAGGCATAATACGTACCACCGAATACTTTCCTTGTTTATAACACAGCAGCTTTTTAATCCTATTCTACAGTTACTTGAGTTACTTCTGCTTAACCGCTTAGCAGTGCAAGCTGTTTGGTGCTTAGCTTTTTTTGAGTGCAGCAGAAAAGGTTGCAAGTAGATCCTGTTTTAAGTAAAAAATGAAATTCTGACTTACACTTGATACTGCCTTCGTTAGGGCCACTGTAGCCTCTACAGTCAGTACTTTGCTTTTGGTTTCAGTGGACAAATCATGAAATCATTAACAGATTTTTAAAATATTTTTTTTCTCTGCTTGTTTTCAGCTTTTTGGGCCATTGTTACACCTTTTGATTTTGGAAACAGGAGGCCATAATTCCTAGCTTTTGTGTGGAAGGAAGCATTACTTCCTAACGCTACTTGTTTGTGAGAAATTAGCTGTTAAAATCATGCCAAAATGCAAATGAGGGGGCTGAGCAGAATGGCAGGAAGTTAATCATAGTACTCCACATTCTTGCAACCTGCCAGAGTTGGAAAGAGTTCTGTAGCTCGTTGGAAGGCTGGGAATGTCAACTTTCCAGAAGTAGCAGCAATTTGTTCTAGCCCTGGCTGCTTGTTGAATTACCAGGACAGAAACTACAGAATTCTCTTTTTGGCTTTTTAAGTTAATCCAATATAATAAGTGAAATAGTCCAAAACTGATGTACAGCCAAAAAATACAACCTTTGTGGACGACAGAAATGTATATATGCATTCCATGTTAAGAACAGAAGATTAAACTGTTTCTAAGTATTATTAAAAGATATATGACTTTACAGAATATACTGAGCTTCATGGTAGTTCATACATGGTTTAGCAGAACTCTCCCAGTTCTGCACACAAAGCTATTTGTACGGAGAGAAAAAAATTACTGCCACTGTAGGTAGAGCTTCCATGCAGAATTTAAGATGCAACTCGTAAAATATGGAGGCTTACTTTGAATGTTATTCCCAACAGTTTCCTTTTGGGATTAAATCTGTGTGTCTATTTATAGGAATCTTTTTTTTCTTTCTGATTAGATGTAATAATTGGACTATATAAAGACTTCTAGTGAAGAAGAGATAAAAGGGAGTGTATGATGCTAAGTAATGATAGGTTGTTTCTTAGTCATGGCAAGTGATGCATTTAGAATACTAACAGCTTATTGACTAACGGCTTTGTGCAATTTATAGATTATAAATAACACAAAAAACTTCCTGTAGAGGGACTTTTTACCTGGATGCTAGTTTGATTATAAAAGATTGGCATGAGGTCTGTTCAGGAGAAAACCTGTACAGTCAAATTTGCAGCAATCACATATTTCTGAAGTGTAATTAAATCTGCATATGTAGAAAGTAATTAAGAAGTAGAAATGTCAGTTGCATTCTATGGTTGTTTTATAGTGGTTTATGGTATTTAACTGTGTTACTTAAAGAGGGAGTGGGGAAAAAATCTCAATGCATTTTCTCCCCCATGTAAGCCTTACGTTCCTATGTTATCTAAACTCAGTATACAGACAGACATTTATTGAGCAAGTATCTTCTGTCTCTCAATTATTATGCTAAAAAATGAAAAATATTTATTTAAACCCTCAAGACATCTGTCCTTCAGGCCAGGAACATGGGATTTTATGGGCCGTGGAAACATTCTGGATTTAAAACAGACTTCCTTACAACTTTCATGTCATGGGAGGACATGAGTGCATATCAGAAACAGTTCTCCACTCTGCAGTAATATGCCTTGCTGGCTTCAATAATGCAAGCAGATGCTCCAAAATTTCCTAATGGAATAATTTAATAATTAAAAAAAAAATCCCCGATGGTTCAAGTCTGCTATTGCTAATGAAGATACAGAATGCTAGAAATAATCTCTCCTAATGGAATTTAATAATTAAAAAAAAAATCCCCGATGGTTCAAGTCTGCTATTGCTAATGAAGATACAGAATGCTAGAAATAATCTCTCGAGGCACAAGGCTAACTGCCATATCTAGCTTTATTTTCTAACAGAAAACCCTCGCCCATTGTCGAGCTGTATAAATAATACCACAGACAAAGAAATGCTAGGATGAGGAGCCTTCCTCAGTTGTTTATCTCTGAACCTAAAGAAGTTAGAAACAAGATTTTAAATGCCTCAAGCGAAGAGAAGCACAGGTGAATACCGGTCAGGCAGTAGCTTGTGACTCAGGTGACTGATTTTGTGAAAAACCTTGTTGAAAACAGATCTTGCTCCCGATAACAAGTGTGATAACCTGATCGCTGTTAGGCATCTCGTTAGGAGAGTTCAGAAAGCAGGAGTATTTTTACTGTGAAAAGGCTGGAGCGCAGGAAGCTCTCGGTGTGTCTCAGGAATATATGGGGCACTGGGGCAGGGTCGCTGCCATCGTGACC
>NW_008795037.1:1031359-1032207 GCF_000699145.1 Aptenodytes forsteri
GGCCGCCAGGAGCGCGTCCACGGCGACCAGGGCGGAGCGGGCGAGACGTGAGGTCCCTCTCCACGACACGGTGGCTCGGGTGAACCTGAATCCCGGCTGCCCGCCTTTGTTTGGGATCTGAGTGGGGTCCCGGTGGGGTAAGAGGGAGCCGGTCCTCCCCTTCATCTTCTGTTCCTCCCCCTCTTCCCCTCACTCGTGGCAGAGAGCCCGCGCGGCTCCAGCCGTGCGGCGTGCCCAGCTGCCTGCCTGGCTGCAGTGTGCTGCCTGCAGCTCAGGCGCCGGGAAGAGCCCACCACACGCTATGGTGCGGCTGTTGTCTGACAAGAGTGACAGCTAAAATGGAGCTATTACTTTACAAGAAGTTAATAAAAAGGCGCACTTAGCCTGCTGCCTGCCCTGGCTCCCATCCCTCAGGCCATCCATCACATCAGGTTAGCTTGTGAGGGGAGATGTTACCTAGCAAAAGGGCGCGAGGTGGGGGGGCAGGTGGCGATGTCGGCGGAAGGGATGATGTTGTCTGACAAGAGTGACAGCTAAAATGGAGCTATTACTTTGCAAGAAGTTAATAAAAAGGCGCACTTAGCCTGCTGCCTGCCCTGGCTCCCATCCCTGAGGCCATCCATCACATCAGGTTAGCTTGTGAGGGGAGATGTTACCTAGCAAAAGGGCGCGAGGTGGGGGGGCAGGTGGCGATGTCGGCGGAAGGGATGACTGTAACCCCGGGAGAAGGGCTTTCCGCCGGGCGGGGCGGGGGAGGGAGAGCCCCCGGCCAGCAGACCCCGCCGCGGGGGCACCCCGTGGCAGCCGGGGCTCCGCCGCCTCCCGGCCACCCCCGAGCCGGCGATGGC
>NW_008795037.1:1032236-1094258 GCF_000699145.1 Aptenodytes forsteri
TTTCCCCGGCCAGCGGGGGGCATGGCCGCGAAAGGTTGCCGTACCGATAGGCTACATGTAAAATTATAGCAACGGATGTAAGCCCATTAGAGATTTTTTTAAATCTCCCATAGGCAGCATGGGTTGAAGTATCTCAGGGTATTTCATATAGGATGTCTTTTCCCTAGAACTGCCGATCAGGCGAGGCTGAGAGCTTTTGCTCAGGATCCCGGAGTACTGAAGTAAGGGGATGTTTGGATCTGTGTGCGGAGCGTGTTGCAAAGCTTTGTGCAGCGGGCAGGGGCGGTCCGAGCCCCCCCCCCCCCGCCCCCCCCGCGTGGGCGTGCGGTCCTCGTCCCCCCCCCCCCTTCTCTTTATTTTTTTTTAGCCCCGCCCGCAGGATGCAGGAGGTCACGTTCTCCACTTAACTCAGGTCTTCTCCCCATCGCGGTCGTGCATAGTGATGCAAGTCTGAACCTCCGGAACCTCTCCCCCACGCGGAACTCCGCTGTCCGAGCTCAGGCACTTGATGGAAGCAATTTGGAACCCACTCGATAGACCCATTAGATTTTGCAAACTGTAAATTAGATGCTTAATTGCAACTTGCGATTCCGTCTGCTGAAGGAGTAGGGCCGCTCACTACAGTCTCGAACGCGATTGTGAGAGGTGAAAGCTCTGATTTTTCTTGTGGTTTGGTGCTATGTCTTTGAATGTCAAATTCTTTCTACAGTGTTCAAAGGTCAGCATATCCTGTCAGAAAAGGCAGTTCTCTTGCTTCAGCTTATCAGCTAAATATTTCAGGCTCTTCAAGTCACTGTGATTGTCAGTCATGGCGAATTAAGCAAGGAGGGACCGAAGAGCAGTCGGCCGAAGCCAGCGCGGAGCCCCACGGGGCTGCGTGTGCGGGAGGTGGCACTCCTCCCTCCGAGCGCTCCTGCGCTCTGCTCGGCCGCGGGGCGCACGGGAGACCCGGCAAGACCTTACTGTAAAGGTCCTGAGCTTTTCTGGGTATTAAAGATCCATTTCAGTGTTCCAAGAAGCTTGATGAAGTATTAAGCTTGATGCTCTGGCAAAACCCCAAGTTACATAATTATATTATTCCGCTTACTCGAATTGTCCTTTCAATTTCAAATAGAGATGATACAGCCCTTCTCAAAGGGTAGTTTTCCCGTGAATTGTTAAATAGCTGCTGCATTCCCGCAGTGGATAAAGCAATTTCTCTCTGTTCACCTCTTAACCATGTTTTTATAGTGGTATGATGAAATGTTAAATTATATAGTGCAAACTTCTGTATTAAGAGAAGTCCTCATTAGGTGGATCTACTTTGCATTTTTTTCTTTACTAACAATACAAAAATGTTTACTGTAGTAACTCCAGAAAATATCTGACAGACTAATAATTTCTACTGTATCTGTGCATCAGCCACAATTTTTTATTCTCTCTGCAAGTACATAAGCACAAAATTAAAATCTGACTATGCTCTTGTGCAGATTGTTAGGAGCCGGGGGTTGCTTTTTTTTTCTTTTTTTTTGGAATGCACAGCGTAGCTGATGGCAAACTTTGGCTCGGATATCTTTATTACTTGTGATGATATAAGAAATGAGAGAACTAGCCTGATTCTCAGATCTCAAGGTGAATTTGCATTCAAGAAAACTATTTGCGGTCAATTGTCTCACAGCAAGGAAATAGAAAAACCTAGTGATAACTTGTGTTCAATACAAGTTGGTAGTAATTGCAAAGACCCAATCTGCTACAGTCAATTTAACTGCAAAGTTGAACTTCTAGCTTGTCCATTAGAAGGTTGAACAGAGCTATTACACACTTGGGGAAGTGTAGTAGCTTTTCCATCCTGTTCTTTTCCCAGGGCAGTGTCAAGCTGTAAGAGACGCAGGTAGTAGCATCAACTCATAGATTTGGGGCACATTCTGCCATTGTTTACTGCTGCTTTCAGAGAAATTTCTCACATGGACATCCCTGCTGCTGTCTTGCTAGAGTTCTTGTTATAGGTGGTGCTTTAAAATAGTTTATAGTAAAGTAGTGACAGGTCTGAAGAAACTTTCACTTCCCATTTTCCGAGCCTGCAGAGTGCTGGTTTCTAGGGAACAGAACGCTGTGCCACTGGGTCAAGCCAGCAGTAAGCTTGAGTTAGTTAAACTTGAGTTTGGGAGTTAAGAAAGGTTGAAGACAGCTTTTGGACAGCCAGTTGTATATTGTTCTGCTGCTCCAGTGAGTCATCATGATTATTTTTGAATGGGAGTAGTTCACGGAAGGCAATGGGACTCCTTATTTTGATGTAGGCAAATACTTGCACGAACAGTTAAAGAATGAGTCAGTTACAACAGGTGCTCTGCTGCAATAAAAGGCTTAAATTTCCATTATTAGAACTGGTTTTGCCTCCTCCCAACAGTTGTTCCTTAAAACTTCCTTTGGTTTGCTGTTCTGCTACAAGTTTTAATTTTACTATTACCTAAAGCATTTGCTGCTCTTGAGTAGCAGATTGTAGATCACAAATAGCCTTAGACCAGCAGTTTTCTACTACATTTGAGGCTATGTGGATATTGGTTTTAAAAGAGGTTGCAAAAATATAGATGTCAACAGTGAATAATTATGAAAGGAAGTTTGGAGTTACATTTTAACTGTTCCGGTGCCTGGGTTTGTCAGTAGGATTTAGGTGCAGATAATTAAGATAGAAATTGTATATTATTAAGATTTAATTAGAAAATGATAGAAGGTGCAAGTGCCTCTTAGTGTGGTAACATAATATGTAATCATACATAAATACGTGTAATTGGCTTTGTTATTTACTACTGAGTTAAGAACACTGCAAACTTTCAAATAGTCATGACGAATACTGATAGTCTTCAGAAGTCTTCAGAGCTTAACTGTGCACTTCTCTATTTGCTAGGCAATATAATTAGATCTATATTAGAATATACCTACAAACTTTTCTGGTTTAAGTCAGGAAGTTCAGGAATTTCAAAATATTATTAGCATATATTTTACAATTTTTATGGATTGTATCATAGATGGGATCACATTTTTCATTGAAGACAGGATTTAATTATAAAAATAATGCTGTGTGGTTTGCACTTCTCTATTTGCTAGGCAATATAATTAGATCTATATTAGAATATACCTACAAACTTTTCTGGTTTAAGTCAGGAAGTTCAGGAATTTCAAAATATTATTAGCATATATTTTACAATTTTTATGGATTGTATCATAGATGGGATCACATTTTTCATTGAAGACAGGATTTAATTATAAAAATAATGCTGTGTGGTTGATTAATTTCAAAGTGACAGCCGAGGCCGATATTACTAATGCCTCAACAAAAAGATCTTGTCGCCAAAATGGAAAAAAAAATAGAATGGATAATAGGGCTACTGAAACAGCATAGCAATATTTCAGATTTAACATCTCTATTGCTCTTGATTTCTTGACATACTTCTCAGTCTTTGATAAAAAAATTTTCCCCTCCATTTAGAATGTGTTTGAATTGCAGATGTTTTTGTGAAATCATTGGTCTTAATACTATTTATTTGCAAAGTTTGAGATTATTTTAAGCATAATTTTATTTTCTGGATTTAAAAAAATAATTCTTTTGGTTATTAATACCTTCAAAGCTGGCATGGTTAATGCTTTTGCATTGTTTTAACAAAACTAAGCTCTGATAATTATACTATCGTATAGAAACTTACGGATTGACTTCTGTTCTATTTAGGTGTCATTTGTTTGAAAGTAGTTACAAAAGTCCTGAATTGACTTGGTGCATTTACAGTGATTACTTTTCAATTAAGTGTAGCAACAGTTTTTAATAAAGCTGTCTGTTGAGAAAGATGGCCTCATCATAGGAGGAATATCATACTATATAGAATATGCCTATTAATCTGCAGCAGAAAAGTTGGTTCTTTTGGTGGGGGAATTATAGTGCATTAATGATAAATCTGGTAGGAAGATTCAGTCTTAAAGCTTCTCATGGAAGATAAGAACAAAGAAAGATGGTATTTCAACAGCCATCTGTCAGTTGGCATGTCAATGGTATTTTTATATAGGTGAGATTTCACACTGAAGAAGCCTTCCAATAGCATTTCTCACCAGGGCTGCGTTATGGTGGATGGATTTTGAAAGTTAATGTAGTTAGAACTATTTCTCACTTCTTGGTTACTGTGACCATCACCTGGAACTACGCTTTCTAATTGATGCTGCTTTCTTCAACTTACTGGTAGAAGAGTAATAACCTTACCCAAACATATTTTTCATGCTTCTAGAATAGAAAATCAAAGTATGACATGAAACCCTTGGCGAGAGGTTTAACAATATTTAATGCCTTAATTCAAAATAGTATGCATATACTGTTGTGAGCCAAGCTATGAGTAGTTAGAACGTGGGGTAAACTTTATTATAAGAAAGCTATTAAAGCACCAATAATGTTATTGTATATAAATGCAATGTATATAATGCAATGATGCATTACTGAGCATGCAAAATATCTTAAAGCAAAAGATACTGAGTTCATTGTTTTGTTAACTTGACAACAGCTTAAATGCCAGCATGAGATTATTTCATTCCTGACTGTTTTTTCAAAAAACATAAAGGAGGCTAATCTATGTCTGTAGCCCTCTGTCACAATTTTACAACCAACCTTGCTGCCACAGTGGCATTATGCGTTTAGCCTTATTCTCCAACCATCTGAAAAAGACAGGAAAATGTATTGACTTGTGCTTCCTCTTAATTATGAAATCTGTTATTACTTTTGCTGTCAGGATTATTTCTATCAATGGGGTTTAAAAAATCCAGTAGCATTAAGTATTTATCTAGAAAAATCTTACCTTTTCATGCCACTCTAAGAGAAGCATTAAAGGTGTGCATTAAGGAAATACGCTATCCTACATAATAACAGTACTGTAATATGAACGTCTCTCCTTTGCTGGAATCTGATCAGTTCATATTAGAAATATCTAGTAAAACTTCACAGCTTAGTAGACCGCTTATCAGTACTTTTCTGATTTTTGGCTTGGTGCTGCTGTATGAATGGGTCACTGTTCAGCACTGCCACAGTAACAAATTGTTTGACTGTGATTCAGGGTGGACATGATCAGTTCAGCTTTGTACCTGCTCTCTCTTTTCTGTTCCTGTATTGACAAGCAAAGGTAGTGTCCTGTAACAAGTGCCAGACTGGAGGAGATAGCTACTGCAGAGGTGATTGCCTGTAAGACCAACACTTTGTAATTTGTTGAGGAAGTGCGTTCTAGTTTATCAAACAGTATTTATTAGGAATTCAAGTTGACAGATTTAAATGCACAATTTATCATGTAAACTCTTATCACTAAGGAATAACTGTTAAATAAAAACATGATTATATTTAGAGGCTCTTCCAGGATCCAAAGTACACTGGGCAATTGTAACATTATCACCATTTTATATATAGAAAGTTGAGCTACTCGTCTTATGTAATTATTACAGCCTTATGAAATTTGAGCGTAGTAGTGTACACAGATAATGTACATTGCTTAATCCGAGTGTCCTATTATATTCTTTATTTAATCTTTGTTTATCTCATCCCTTAGCAATAAATTTTAGGGAGTCAATCCTCATTCTCCTTCTACTCCAAAATGTTTCTTTTAACTTCTTTAAAAAACAAAACCAAACAAAAAAATCCCATACCTTTCTTACAAGTTTTAAAAAAGTTACTTTCATGATGACTTTAGGCCTTTCTAAAATAAATGTAGTAATAGTTTAATTATAAAAGCAGTTTATGTAATGCTGATACATTTTCATGATTTTTTAATGTGTTGTCTTCTCTTTAGAACTAACACACATAAATGCCGCATCTATCCCATGATGAGCTACTGAACTAGCACTAACGCTGCAGGTTTCTTTTAGTTCTCCAGTTCCTAAATTCTTTAACTGTTGCACATATGGATTTAAACAAAGAAAAATACAGAATACTTCAGGTTGAGCATCATTTAGTACAATCAAAATAATTAATGATCAAGTCATCTGAGAAATTGCTCAAGCTTAATTTTCAGAAATGCAGGTTATTTTGCAGCAACGTATAAATGACAAGACCAATTCAAGTGGTACAAAGTATTCTGCTCACTGAAATGCTAAACTTTATTTACACAGCTTTCTATCAAACATTACTAAAGAATTGGTGGTACGTAAACAATGGTACATGCAATTTCACCCCCTTACTAAGAAAAATAAATTTACAGTTGTGTTAAAGACCAAATGCTATTATATACAGTGTGTTAACTAAAAGGCCTTGTGAGACATTCAGGTCTAATTTTAATACTTTCCAAATAAATACCAAATAACGCAACATTTACAAATAGCACACCAGCAGTATTTTCACGGTAATCATTTTACAAATCAGAATTTAGTATTTCAATTAAGCAAATGAGTAGCAGCTCCTTCATAAATATTAAGGCATGTCACATAGCATCAAAATGGAACCGATGAGCCTCCTGTCGCTTCTCTCTGTCATCTGCTTTCTGAAAAATAATAATAAAAAAACACTTTGTGGGATATAGAGCAATAATGTTACAGAAATGAGTTGTCAAATGTCAGAGAATGGTTGATTTTTTCCAAGTCACTCATTTGACAAAAGGCAAAAAGCTTAGTAAAAGGCCCCAATAATTAGCTTTTAAATGATGCCAGTTTGAGATAGCAATAATCTACTCAAAATTGGCTTCTGCTGTTAATGCTCAGCTGTTTTAGTATTTATGACCCATTATTTTCTATTATTTCTAATAATGCCTTTTTAAGGGGAATATTTCAAAAACGAAGAATGTTTCTAGTATGCATTTATTTAGTCTGCATTATAAAAACGAGATGAAATTACTCTGGATTAACTGTAAATGTCATCTATGGTACACTTAAAATGAGATTCTTGTTAAAAAATTCTGTTAAATACGAATTTAGACAAAGATGGCAGTTCAACCAACAATTAACAGCACCAAGTAGGCTAAAAATGTTCCATGTTTTTGTCTGTATTACGAAAATACGAGGTAGGATGCGTTTCCCTTCTTATTTATGCAGAACACACATTGATCTGCTGAAAGAGTAGTTTGGATGGTACCTGGAAAAGAGAAGCATATTTAAATTGTACCTATAATCCATGTAATGTGTAAAAACATGTCCTCTCCCACAAGCCTCCTCTTGTGTTCTAAAGCAGTAACAGAGTATGAAAGCACTTATTAAAGGATTTTTGAACACATAGTGTGAACTTTTCTAGAAAACAGTGTTTTTGTCATGACAGACAGTATGTGTAAATCCTAGCATAAGAGAATTTACTAAAACAGATTTAAATGCTTTTTAGCTTGCTTATACGTAACTTTTTTTTTTTTGATGAGTAAAATGACGAAAAGCCTTTACACTATGCTGTTGTGTGGGCATTCAGATTTATATCTCAGTTGATAAATATACATGACAATTTTGGTAGAAATCGGTGCACGTGTTCTGCCATGAAAGTTTGTCATCTGCTTTGGCTCAAGGCCAAAGATTTCCTCATCACACAATGTTTATGTATGATAGCAACTCCATTGGATTAACTGTGGATTTTACTGCATTTTGTGGCAGCAGCAGAGCTGTCAGTGGAGTTTAAGATACAGCAGTCTGGCTTTTTGGCAGGGACTTTATCAATGTCAGTAGTATTCTGAATGTCAAAAATGGGGTGGGAAGAAGGGAGTGGCATACTCTTTCCTACATTTAAATGCTTGTCACATTGCACAAAATTTTAGTCTCACTTAGAAAGCAATTTTCACTCCATTTCTCGTATGCTTCCTGAAAAAATTACTACTTCAAATTTGACAGTAACTGATACTCTGATGAATCCATCAAAACTTCTCTAGCAGTATTATCATCAATGTGTCACGTTCACATGACTAGCCTCAAGACCACAAAGAAAGTTATAAAGAATCAGAATACAGGAATATCAAGGTCCTTACAACAATATAGTCTGCTACATTAGCGAAGATGAATAATGGTGCAAATTATTCCTCAATTTCTTTTTCATTTGATGTATCAAAATTAAAAACTAGTAACTGAGATTTAAAAGCTTTTTTTTTTTTAATGGATCCAAAATTTCTATGGCACAACAGAGCAACATACTAACCCTAAACCCTACCGTTATTTAAACAATACAATACTTGGCTGACAGAAGAGTGTGTAAGAACTATTGTAGACAAAGGGCTCCTACTACTACTACTTATCTGCAGAGGTCAAAGTACATGGTTTATTTTAACTGCTAAATAAAACACTGCAGCTTACAGACAGATATATCTTCTGGGGGAAAAGAAAAGACTGTAACTGCCAGTACATTTCCCCCTCCTTTCTTTGCTATAGGTACTCTAGAGTCTGTAAGGGAAAACAGCATTTAAGCAGAACAATGTTTTTATGAGAGGATTACTGAAAGAGGCAGTAAACCAAGAACAAGCTTAGAAACAAGGAACTTTGGAGGTCAGTGATGCACAATACAGCCTTGGTCAAGATTCTTATTTGTTCTCAACGATTTCTTCTAAAAATTGGGAAGGTAAAAATCAATAGGAGGGCATTGGAAAGTTATAGGAATTTACAAATGTTTATACAGTAGTCTGAAAATACACACAATTTATCCAAATATTTGTGCCTATTTTGAGCAAGATGCAGCTGTTGGAAATGAGTTTATAATACAACCAATACACCACTTCATTCACATATACCTAATGGGGTTTAAAATGGCTCAGAAAGCACTCACTGTGGGCTGAGTGCTTCTTTACATTACAATACACAGATTATTATACGAAGAATTGTTTTAAACGTTGACATTAAATCTCCATTTCTCCAGATGGAATTATACATAGTTAATCCTTCTGCAACTCAAAGTCCAAGTATTTTTTCTGCTACTCTTGTTGCTTAAGATGTGTTGGAGACAGAGTTAAACCCAGCCAGTGCATAGTCCTAGCTACCACTTAGCAATGCTTTCTTGGTACAGTAGGACATGCTAAGGACAGTCATCATAAACTTCGTATTTCTTTGCTTTGTGTGTTTTATTTAAATATGAAGCATGCACAAAGCCTATCTGGATGTTTAACAAGGTCATTTTATTTCCACAAGCACAAAATAACAAACAGTTCTACCATGTCAAAATGTGCAGTAATTTTATTTGACAGCTGAGATTATGGTTTGGGTATGTAGTAGCATTTATTGGCAATCCTGCCAGTTGGATATGATTGTGAGCTGAGCATAGTTAGGGAAAATGGGAACGCATTTCTTTTGTGACATGAAAGGCCCCTTTCAAAATGCTTCTTCAAATCAATGGATTTCTATACACTGCATGTATAATTCAGGCACACAGAGCAAAGCAGCCAATATGTACGATTTACTCCCTATACAGTCTTGAATGCTAATGTCAGTGCAATCAGCAAAGAGATACAGAAAAAGAGACCTTTTCCTTATTTTTAGATTACCAGCAGAACTCAATATAAGTAAACTGAGTTTATGTTCCATTTTCCAAAACAGTACTCCTTAAAACTCTGCAAAATAGAAAGCTTAGATACGAAACAAAAATGTCTCATTCAGTTAGGAATAACAGCTTAATGGCAAAAGCTTATCCATGTGGCTCTTCCTTTCCTTTAAGTGTCTTAGAGCTTAAAGAAAAACAATGCCAATTTTTAAGCTTGCAGTAAATACTGAATTAATAATAAACACCTTTTGGGAATTAATGCAGTCTGTGTCAGAAATTATACTGTAGAAAACTACTCAAAAAACCCCAATGTACAAGACCGTAAAATATTTGGAAGTGTTAAATAGTATAGAAAACAGAAAAAACCCTAGTTAATTACGCTTACCTTTTCTTGCCAGTGTAATATGCCAATTATTGCAAGGATGAAAACACAGACACCAATTAAGGCTATAGCTGTTAGCAGCACAATGTTACTTGGGGTCAGATACAGCTTGGCACTCCAGCTATACAAAAGAAAATACAAGGAGACGTTAATACCTTTCATTAAGAAGGATAAAATAGTTTTAACTTATAAAGATGAAAAGAGCCTGCTAGTGTAAGAGAGGTAACAACTTTGTCTACAGAAACTAGTGGCTATACTTAGAGACTGAAGCTTTATGGTGTTTATTTGGAAATATATGGCTTAATAGAATTAGTTCCAGGTAATGCCATGTCTAAATTAATTTTCTGTTTAACTTTCCAAGAATGCTATGGATACCCTCAGGGACTGACTTTTTTCTCATTAGGAGATTTATCTCCCACCCCTGCCCAGGACAAAGTAAAATGTGTAGGAAAACCTTCCACAAAACTGCCTGGGGCCTGGGGAGATGGAGAAGCAGGGTTAAATAAGCCTGTAAGATAGATTGTTTCCTCCACATGAGAAGCTCCTCTTGGACAGGCTCACGGGGTCCAATTGGTTAGGCATCTCTAAGTCTGAAGTTTACCCAGGAACAACTGCAGTTGTAAGCAACAGAACCAGTTGATTATGGCAGGAGAATGCTGGAGAACAACAAAATTAAGCACTTTAAGGGCTTCTGGAAGACATCACTCGAATGTTGTGGGGTCCTGAGGCTCAGTTAACACCCTTTTTGTGCTCCAGGCTTTTGATCATGGGAAAGCTGTCAGCAGGAGGCTCTATGTTGAGGCAGCACTGAGGCCTCTCAGGAAACAACATATCTATGTTAAAAAAAATTATAAATTTAAGAAGTATTTGTTACGAAATCGGATTTCTTCTGGGGATTCTATCCTCTGCTATTCTACAGTGTCCATAAACTTACTTTATAGGAAGGCAAAAATAGTTTAAGGATAAGATGACAGAAAAAATTCTGCGTAACACATACCTTTAAATACCTCAAGACTATAAGTAAATTTTCTTCATCTGGCAGATGCTATTCCTGTGGTTATTAATTAGCAACTCAAGTGGCACATCACTTCTCAACTGTTATTCGTCCTATAGTAAAATTAACTGCTGAAACTGATGTCAGAATCATTTCTGCATGATAAATACAACTGACCTCACTAGTAGATCAAGTGGCAAAAAGCAGCTGGATAATGTCACTAATGTTTTCTCTAATAGCAAAGAGAGAAACATGCTCTCTTTCTGGGATAAACATTTTAATTGCAAAATGAATTCAGTGTTCAAGCTCTTGTGTAACCAACCTGTTCACCTTTACTTAAAGAAAAACATTCATACCTGTGGCAACAGATGGGCATTCAGAAGGGCTGAAATAAAGCTTTTCTATGCAACTAGACAGAAATTGCACGTTTGGTGAAACAAAAATGCTTGCTTCAATCATTACCATCCTTGCAATTTGTCAAAAAGCATGTTGGTAAATCTCGCATATATGTTATTATTTACAGGAGTTGAGCTAGTAATACATTTTGATTGTATGAGCTGGTAAGAGAGTTTGATTGCTTACGGGCACTATCTAAGAGTCTGTGTAAATACTTTTGCATTCTGCCTAGCCACAGAGGCAACTACATCTACAGAACTGAACCCTCCCCATTGTTCTTAAATTTGCTTTCTATACAAGTGACTATTTTTAAGTCTACACATAATACCTAATTTAAACTCTGTATTAATGTAATTTTGTGAAGGGCAAATCAAAATGATGAAGTTACCTTCGAGGAACATTATGAGGATAGGGGATGACTATAAGCTGGGAGTTTGGTATGATAGCTGTCCATTCTTGTTTTCTTATGGACTGAAAGAAAAACAAAGGCTATGTCAATTCCTAACAAACCAACACACTTAAAAGCAAAGAAATTCTCTGCTGAAAGTCTTACAGCTGAAATAATACATAATAACAACATAATAATTGGACCCTCAGATCTAATACACATTTACCATATAAACAAGCACTATATACCTGTGCTAACATTTTAGACAACTGCAGTCATCTTTCGGTCTTAGTGTTAGCTTGAGAGCTTATACACCTCCCAAAAAACCAGGCATGCAAGGTTGTTTTTGGCAAACTTTTCTGTATACAAAAGGAGAACCAAAAACCCAGTTGCTCTTTTTTTATTTTAAATGTAAGTGATTATTCCCTTACATTTGTATAAACGTGTGTATAAATTCTGAAAGCTCCAAAGTGCTTGTAAAAAGCAAAAGAAAGTAAAAGCAAAATAACTGTTGCTGACATGAAACACAGCATCTGCTTAAAAAGTACAAAGCAACAACTTAATAGGGAAAGAAGAAAAGAACCAATTCTACAAAGGACGCAGGCAAAGCAATTATCCAAATCAGAATTTGGCCAGTATGCGAATTCGACTACGTCACTTTTTAAAGTAGTACCATCAGATCTTTAGAGACCGAAAATGGTCAGGACCCTACTTTTATGTTTCAGCTGAAGATTAGATAATCACGGTCATCTCCACCTCCCATCATACTGACCATGGTTTTATCACTGAGGCAGAAAGGATTATGTGAGTTTACAGGCTGGCCAGACCAACCCCAGGAAAGTCTTACAGCTGAAAACATAATAATTGGACCCTCAGATCTAATACACATTTACCATATAAACAAGCACTATATACCTGTGCTAACATTTTAGACAACTGCAGTCATCTTTCGGTCTTAGTGTTAGCTTGAGAGCTTATACACCCCCCAAAAAACCAGGCATGCAAGGTTCTTTTTGGCAAACTTTTCTGTATTCAAACTTAGTTCTTTGATATTCTTGCTACTGAAAAAAAAGGGTCCATAGCAGTATTTCCATCCAAACTCTATTAGGAAAGGTAACACCATAAATATTAGCTTGACAGTCTTAAATCTCAACTAACCTTTTCTCCTAAAGGACGAGGAATGCCAACATACAAGTGGTCGAGGAAATTAGCACTACGTCCCAAACCTAGCACATTGTATGGCAACTGGAGAGCAAAATGTGCTGACTGGCTAAGCTGTCCAGCTGAAATATAATTAGAAAAGAAGCCCAAATAAGTATTTTTGAAAAAAAAGCCCGAAGCCAAACAAAAAAAACCCCCCTCCACAAAACCCAAAAAACCAACCCCAAACCCACTAACTTTCTACACAAATACACATTTCAGAATCAGTAATAAAAATGTTTAAAAAAACTTTAACCAACCGCATGATTATTTAATTCTTAAAGGCTCAGTCCCACAATTCCAAATTACTTGTGGGCACTCACTTGGAGAATAGCCTAAATGCTTTAGATTTCTAGGTAAAATGATTCTTTTGAGCACCATTTCTATGTTAAAGTGAATCTCTACTATTTGTTACAAGTTGAGAGGAAATCAGCTATCCACATTTATTTTGAGATGAGTAGTGCCACGTCTTTTGCCTCATTGATTTACAAGCTCAGACTCAACATGTGAAAGTTCACTTTAATTCTTATTAGTGTTAATCAGTTACTACTGTTTTTTCTTGTTTCACAGAATTAGCTACATTCTCATGAACAAATTCTCAAATAATAAATTGATTTAATGACAACAGGATTACAGTGGTTGCAAGTTAGGTCCTAGTAAGAGCATGTAATTATAAATAATTAAAGGAGAGACTGTAAGGGAAAAACAACATTCTTTGTTTCCTGAAAAGCAGTAGGGAAACAGACAAGTGTTGCAGCTATCAACACGTTCACTAACATCCCATTTGCAAAGTATCCGATAATTCCATTTAAATAAAAATCTTGTAATCTTTTGATTTCTGGCAAACTGATTCAGATCCTACGTAGATTCTTTGTTCATTCTCTAGAAAGCCTCTTAGTAAGTCATCTGGTTCCACAGCAGGAATGGTATCAGCACCTCATAAGCACCGCAGTGAATTCAGCCCTTCACCAGATTAACAGAAATTAATTCAAGGGAACAAGTAGGCTTATGTAATCAATAAAACAGTTTTTCACAAAGATACGACGTACAGTCAGTATTTTTTAAGTGTCAGATTTTTCTCTGCTTTGACAACTGACACATTATGCCTGAAATTGGAAATTATAAGTTAAGTGACAAAACGTAACAGAATGTGAATAAAGAACGTGAATTCACAGCCAACTCCTTTCTACCTCTCTACACTTTCTTCCAAGGCTCGATTCTGAAAGTTAGTATTTTGCTTCAGACAACTGGCTGTGGGCCATACTAGTTGCACTGCATCTTGCACAGTTGCAGCGAACAGAGGGGGGAAAAAAAAACCCCAAACAACCACCACCACAACTTCTTTGGCAAAGCCAAACATCCTTTCAAGAAAAAGCAGAAACAAACTCCCATTCGTGGCTCCTGGAGATAGTCTGATAAGCGCAAGCATGCATTTGCCACTATAAAGCAGCAGCGATCCCAGTGGGAAGTCTCTGGAAAGTGACTGTACAAGAGTATTATAAAAGCTCTTACACCAAGAGACTACCAAGATAGGACACCTACTTTCAGAAGCAGCTCTTCAGCTTCTGTATCCTCTTATGGGGACAAACTACTTCGTATATTGGATGATGATAATTTTGAACCCCTATTCAATACAATGATTACTTTATGGTTCTATTTTTCTGAGCCTCCCCAGCCTCCACCAGCTTTTTAGGAGGAAGCTTGCCATGTGCCGTTAGGCATGTTTTGAAACAGGCCTGTTTAATCACGAGGTAAATATTCTGTATTATTGTGTTTTTAGAGCTATGATAATTTTATTTAAAAAGGCAAGATAAATGTCAACTAAATACACTTAGATGAGATCTGAACAGTCAGGCTGATGCAGTTACCTTTTTGTTAAGCTGAAACGCTATTAGCAAAAAGAAACAATAACAGTCGTCTTAAAGATTAGGCACGTTTTAGATTTAGTTTTTCCCCATGCAGAACCATGTAATGAGCAAGCAGATGTGGAAATATTTAAATAGGATTTGTACTTTCAGCCCTCTGTTGTGGGGGCAAGGTGTACTGCGTACATTGTTAGGTGAATTCCTAGATTATGGAATCTGTGGCAGACAGCATTAGCTGAGCAGCTTGTCTCTTTACGAATGGGGATTTTTCTGCTAAGTTGAGATAACAGTATAGGACTTGAATCTTGAGTCTGTCCCCATTTTGTCACTGACTTCCCTTACATGATCTTGGCTAAATTGCTCAATCTCTAGGTCTCAATTTCTACATCTAAAATTTGAGTAATTCTCAAATTAAAGTAAGCACATAATATCTGAAAGCACTGGTTCCAATATAAAAGTAGCAAGGAACAAGTTTAATTTTATTAAATTTGACTTAGTTATAAAAACAAAGTCTGTATTACTTGATCATGCTAGAATATAATAATTTTCTTTAAAAATTTGCTTCACTAATGCTGAATTCTGAAGGACTTTTCCCAAAAGAACAAGGTGCTACTGTAATATTTAACATTGAAAAGCTTTTAGAATGACTTTTGAGTGAAATATTTAGGATTATGAGGAGACTGCAACTGAGATCTTCCTTTTTTTCTTTCATCATACAAATGAAATGAATGTCAACTAAATTAAAGGAAATAAAAGAAAATGTCATACACAGTGTGCAGTCAGCCTTAAAAGAGGTTAGAGAGTCAGATACTGCAGCTAGAATTCTTAAAAGCATTGAATAATTTCATGGCCACTAACACTGGTTCTTATGCCTACTAAGATAAGGATAATGAAATCTTATGCTTCAGGATGTAAATAGATCATTTGCAAAGGTCAGAAAGGAATGTTTTCTTCTACATAGCAGGCAGAAAATGTGCACATACCTTTTTTTTTAATTTGCCTTTAAAATTGGGAGATATTAGCTAAGCAGGACTTGGGATGATGGCATATCGAACGTTCTAGTTTACTTAAAAGCCGGCTACAGATATGAGATCTTCGAGGCTATTTCTTGCTTTACTCCACCTATATCTATCACAAATTCTGTAGGAGTTTGATGGTTACTCAAATGTTCCACTTAGAATTGCAAACAAGTAATTAAGAATGACAAGCGTTCGTCTGAGAAACATAAAAACCTTGAACAAAGATTATAAATAAAAAGAGAAATTACAGAGAGTACTGTTAACAGTTTATCGTCATTTCTGAAGTTCTCAGTCACCGGTAATTAATTTACTTATGAAAATATTTAAAATTTAATTTAAATAGCAACTCTAGCTATTTGTTCTGTTGTAAAACTATTGTAAACACTTTTCTACTTGTTCCAAGAAGATTTGAAAATATTATTCCATCTTCAAGCTGGAAGGTAGGAATTATTTCTTATATTAAGATTGTTCTTTAAGCTTTTGGAAATCTATGCAAGCAAGATGGAGAAAGTGGCTGTTGCTTCACAGTTTGTTTTGCTTCATCAGTAGAACTGTTACCATAAACAAGAATTAAAAAACCTTCCCCTGGTCATGCTGTACATTATTACTTTTTTAATACTACTTTAAAGACTATTCAACACTATGTCTTTTGCCTTATGCTTCTTGTTTCAAAAAGTTATTTGGAAGCACCCAGATATCATAGAATCATAGAATCATTGAGGTTGGAAAAGACCGCTAAGATCATCGAGTCCAACCGTCAACCCACCACCACCATGTCCACTAAACCATGTCCCTAAGCGCCTCATCTACTCGTCTTTTAAATACTTCCAGGGATGGGGACTCCACCACTTCCCTGGGCAGCCTGTTCCAATGTTTCACCACTCTTTCAGTAATGAAATTTTTCCTCACGTCCAATCTAAACCTCCCCTGGCGCAACTTGAGGCCATTTCCTCTCGTCCTATCGCTTGTTACTTGGGAGAAGAGACCGACACCCACCTCGCTACAACCTCATGGGCTATGATATTGGTAGAGGTATTGGTGTTTATATTTTTGTTTTAAATCATAAGTCGCTAAGTTTATTGCTTCAAAAACCTTGGGCCGAGTAAAAAACCTCAACATTTTAAGACATGGTCTTCAGTGGTTTCAGCCTGTCAGAGACCAAATTTTTAAGAAATAGCTAATGATGTTGGGCAGCCAGACCTTACAAAATTTTGCAGTTTGATATTCAGAAATCATTCTGGACATCTCTGAATCAATCTCCTTATTTTTGAAGTCTGGCATATAATATTAGAAGCAATACATATCATTAACCTTTTGAAAGTCTTTTCTGAAAAACAGAATGACGTGTCGTCTATGACACATACAGTACTTGTTCTTTTACATCTGAATTAAGGCATTTCCCTTCTGTTTCCATTATACTGATGTAAACTTGCTGAAAGCTTAAGAGTAGCGCAATATGCCCTGGGTTAAATTGCAATGTCCTTAACAGCTTATTTCAGGGTGACTACACCTAAGCAGCATAAGTGCTTAAATGAAGCCAATTCAACTTTATGAAGGGAAGGTGATTGCCTTTACATGTAGAAGCAATGCTTTCTATTGTTTCTTTGAACAGAACTGATAATATGTGACACTGGATTTATGAACAGTCTAGTTGAACCTACATAAATAGATTCATGATACTGGTATTGTTCAGTCAGTTTAAATAAGCTTGTTTTGTGGAATAATAGAGCAGGACATAACAAGATCGCTACACAGAGCTGAAAGACTAATGGAAACTCTGATTTCAAACCTGTGGTCTCCTGAAGTGCCATTCTTTTAATTTTTTTAATTACGCTTTTCTTGACAAAATATCATTTGCATTTAAGTAGTCCATTAAAGCCATCCAGATTAATTCAAAATGCAGTAATAATACTTAGGCTTTCAAAAGTCCCCCAAATTCAGTATATTAGAGGACTGAATAGCTAAATGTATTTTCATAAATAAAAATGTTATGTCATTATTTCTTCCAGTTGCTATATTTTCCTCTAATTTGCAAAACGATGCATTTATCAGAAGCTTTAATACATTCACCAAAATAGTAACTGAAGATACTTGAGAAGTGTGAATCAACTTGTCAAAAAAACCCCAAAATCTAACAGAGTTAAAAAATATAAGAAGGAGTTGCTTTGTTTTAGACATACATTCTTTGTTCCTGTTGACAATGTAGGCAGCTTTTCTGGTAAAAAACCAGTTCATTGTGTAAAACATAGTATCTGAGTTGTAGTCTCTAGTCTCAGACTTGCATCTAAATTCTTCTGTACCATCATCTACCTAATATTGAGGTCAACGCATGAAGGACTGCTTTCTTATAGATTAGATACATATATGCATCCTAGAAAAACTGAAAGTTATTCCAAAAAACTACATGCAGAAGTTGCACGAACTGCTGCATAGCTGTGAACAACATGCATGCAACAGCTGGAATAAGACAAAGCCAGTTCAAGAGTTAGGTAGAATTTCACAGTGAATGTGCGTCACTTAAGCTGCATAGTTGAAACACTACAGTGATATTTACTTTACAGTGATTATCGGTATTGTGCTACATTGCACACCAAAGTGTTTCCCCATCTTTTGAAGCTGGCAGCTCCTTATTTTATTTGAAAATATGCCAGAACTACTTACTGCAAAAGAAAGGGAAAATATAACTGATAATAATGAAATACCTGTGTAATATGCGTTAAGAATTTACAAAGCAGCTTTCAGAAAAAAACAAAACCCCAACCATCTCACATTTTAGAACGTTGGAGAATTTTATTTTCTTGGTTTTAGTTGAAAGCTTTACTTCAGTTCCCTCATTACTGCCTTTGGAGTTGTAGGTCATTGGTTGGAAAAAAAATGTAGTGGAGAAAGAACTCTTTTTCTGCTTAAAATTATGCAATGGCAAGTTCAACTTTCTAAGGGCTGAGGACGTCTCCCTCTCCTGACATAGCTGTTTGCCTCTTTTCATTAGTCCACACAATAGGAAATTCTAGATTAATGCAGTACATAACTTCACCTCTCAACGCTTTCCGCAATACCTTCTTCTGGATTTCCAGAAATAACTGGGGGAAGTGGACTGAAAGTGCAGACTTGCAACTTTGATACCTATTACTTGCAGTGCTGCTAACACTTGTGATACTTCTGAAAGCACAAACTACAATGCATTTATATGAGAATATATGTTTTCATTAAGAATAACTTTACACCATAAAATTACAGAAGTTAAAAATAGAAACTCTTTAAAAACTCTTAAAAAACCCCCAAACAACCAAACAACAAAATCATCGTATTGCTGATATTCCAACCCTTTGCACAGGGGAAAGTTGTCTAATTTGTAATGCCTAAATATTTGAAGTTTGGTAATATTGCATGCAACATGACAAGTTCAAATAAGTTTTCTAAACAAAAGAGAGTTATATTGAAAAACATACTAGCAGGGTTATCCCCACCTACAGCAACCAGAAAATCCCTCTTAACAGAATCCAGCTATTCAATTATTAAATGATTCCAGCTTGTTCCATTAATACGCTCTTCTTTCTGTATAGTGGAATTCTACATAATGAATCCTGCAGTGTCAAATGGCTATTGAAATTAAGCTTATTTTGCTTTTGTCTGGTACATATTGCAATGTTTATGTTTAAATTCATTACTGTAATAGCTGCTAGATATTTGTGTTCACCTCACAATCCAATTTAGTTCAAACAGCATGAGAACTCAATGCAACAACAGGGAAGAGTAAGCAGGTTTCAAAAAACCAGAAGGGCATTTCACCAGCATGTGAAAGGTCATTCTGCCATGGAAGGTTTAAAACAAAACAAAGCAACACCAGCAAAATGAGAGCGCTCTGAAATGAGAATTGCTAAGGCTATCAGTCCATACAGCTTCAGTCATACAGATGCTTTAACAAATTATGACTTGATCCATACGAGCAATTCAATGACTCTATTCATATGATAATATTATGCCTACGTATGGATACTGATCTCTGAGTAAACCTTAAACATTTATTGTTCTGTTGTTCCTGGCCCACAGGATTAATATTTTTGGTAGACACAAACTGCAACTATGACCCTATTTATTTCAAACTCTTTCGGCAGATTTTTACGTTAAGAGAGAAAATTAAGACGTTTGTAGCACAGGCTGAAACACAGAAGATACTCTCCCATTTTAAGTAGAAGTGAAAGCATGAAACAATACATCAACCCAAAGCTCCAGCCAGGTTGGGCCTGGCTTGCACAATCACAAGGCTTCATCTGGTAAATACAAGACATGTGGCACATCAAAAAACATATAAAAAGTGTTTTGGGTATGCCACACGCTGCACAGAATAAGAGGCCTTCCCCCCCGTAGGTGTTCTTATCACAAAAATGGCAAGTGGGAGCTGTGAGCAGTTTTGCCTCAGCTGTCTGGCTAGTCAACACACTAAGGAGTCAGCCAGTACTGCTGTGGTTATGGCAATGCATAGCTACCAGTCTTATCCTTCTATCTGCCTGTCTGCTGACAAGCAGAATTCAAGGCCAGGAATTCCTACAAAGGAGAGAAAGAGAAGGTATCTGAGCTTTCAGATGGCATGCAGAAGAGGGAGAAAGCAAGCAGGAAGACAGAAAAATTGGGTTGTGGTGAAAGGGGAAGGCTTGTCAGAAGGAAAAACAGGGTAAAAAGATGCTGATGGCTAAAGGCAGCCAGATGTTCATAGTATGAAGTCTCTACAGGACTACCCAGTCATTTGACTTGTTCAGCCCTTGACAAGGCAACATTGCAATAACAAATTTAAAATGTCTGTCTTGTGCTGGTGCTACAATATGAAACCATCCTTGTTCAGTTTCTGAAAACATTTCAGTAAATTAACAGCTGCTCCATATTAAATCTAAAGTATCTGATCTTATTTATGTTGTTCTGGGTCCACAAGGACATTCGTTCTAAGAAAATTGGTTTGTGTTATTGGTAATAAATGAAACCAAACATATCAAGTAGGTAGCTTTCTCAAGAAAACACGAAGGATCATTATTGGGACCCATTTCAGCCTGCAAAAATGACATGCCTGTGTTTTAGCCAAGGTCAGAACTGTTAACAAATAGAGCCGTATAGATATAATCTGCAGTAATCTAACTGGCATCAGTCATGAAGCAAAATTCTATTCAAAACCAAAGAGATTTAGTAGGGCTACTATTTCATGATCAACAATGATTTTTTTAGGATGCTGAAGTTTAAAAAAAACAAACAAAAAAACAGAAAAAAACACAACAAAAAAACCAAAGCCCAACAGCTTGCATTTGGTTAGCTTTACTAAATTCATCTTATGTATCCTCCCCCCACCCCAAGACCAGCTTTGATTTACTCTGTGCTCAACTTTAGATATTATACCCTAGTTATTATACTCTAGTTTACGCTATGCATTGTTGCTTACAGGATTCAGCTGGAAAACACTGTGTCACAATAATATTAGAAATTTCTTTGAAGCTAGTAAAAGCCTGGAAATGCAGGTGTAGAGCTGAAAATCCAGGCTGACACTCATACTTAACTGTGGGGTCTCCTCAAAAATAACAACTCCAAAAGAAATGGTGAGTGGAGACAGCAGATCGCAGGAAATGGATCAGAAAGCATGACTCAAATTTGAGTTTGCATACTTCTCCCAGATTTACACCTAGACCTGATCTGAAGCATAAAATTCCTTAAGTATTTGAAGAAGCTGTTGCAATTGAATTTCCTCTGAGACAGAAGGTCTGTGGAGATATTAACTTGCAGATACAAGACCCGGTACTTCTCAATTCTAATGCTCATTTTGGCAATTGCTACTCCTTGTAGCTAATTTAACAGTATTTCTTGTTGTAAGATTACAAGTGAATTGAGGAATGTGAAAGTAAAAGCACAGAATATGCGCTAATTATTATTCTGCTATCTTTTAACAACATACTGGGATGTTAATACGAGAGAGAATAATTCAAACTTCTAATGTTTTAAAACCCCCCTCGTAATTATGCAAATTTCCTGTAGTTAAGGCTTGGCAGATCAAAGAACCTTAAAATGAATTAGATAAGGACAGCCATATGTGCCTTTTTATTTTACTCTTTGCATAAATATTGCATACACGAAAGATACCATAATTCAGAACTAAAGACCTGAAGAATTAGGAAGATCAGAAGCAAAATGGTGGACATTTCTTTGAGCACTGTATGATTTACTTTAGCCCAGGGCTGGAAGGATAACTTAAGGTGACTGGATAGTTTGTGTTCAGTGGTCCAGCCAATAACTGTTCCCTCGTGAAGACCAGTGGTAAAGACAACAAAGAGCATCAGTTGACTGGGGGCGGGGAGGAATGGTGGGCATTGTTTTCATTAGAAAAAGAACTATGTTGTTACTCACATTACTTCTTGGGAAAGAGATGAATTATTTAAAAAAATATGATTACAAACTAGCAGATTATCTCATTATTGCTTTCATATAATTAAAAGCTTCAGATATAGATTGTTCCATGATATTATATAAGGAATGCAAATAAGTTGATGAAAATTAGTTTTAAAATAGTATATTGATGCCATACTTTTAAAAGTTTAATGTGGAAAAGATGTTTTGTAGGTTTATACATGGCCCAAAATGCCATGTGGGTTTGGTATTGCCCACCAGTACACATTTATGGAAGCGTTGCTTGAGGTTGTTCTTGATAGTCAAATAGAATACGATTCTGATGTTACAGACTGTTTTTCAAGATAGTAATCTGTAGGCCAGTAATTCTAGTTAGAATATTTACTGAATTTTATGAGTAGGACTTGTAAAAGAAGAAAGTTTAGCTACAAACTTAATATAATAGCTTCAGAAAACATGACTTTGAAAAGTTCTTGCAGGAATTATGCAGACTCAAAAAAAAATCTGTTAACATATTACAGTTGAGAAACTGATCAAAGGCAGTATTATAAAATTCCCTGTAGCAATACTGCTAGGGTCATAAATGCACTTGGAATTCATTATTGTTATTTCATAATGCCAAAACAGAAAAGGAAATTCATCATGATTGGACTCTTAGGTTTTTATTATTGTAAATGTGGTAGCAGTGAAGATGAATGGTACTACAGCAGTATTAAATCATATTTGATAGCTGTTTCTTAGAGTAAATTGTAAAAACATTGCATTTCAAAAAGCACTGGCCCCCCCCCCAAAAAAAAAACCCCAACAAAACAACCCTCAAACAACCAAATTCACCAAACCCTAAAGAATGTTTAAGAAAAATGTTTTTGTTCTTGGAAGAGAAAACCAGAAAAAAAAAAATTAAGAAAATGATACATGAAATAGGTCCAAATTTTAAGCTAGCTTTATTCCCCACAGATATAAGGAATTTGTAAGCTATGTGCATTCTTCCATGACACAAAGGTCTGTACACTGTAGTTGGAAGAACATCTTTATTTTGCCACTGGGTTATTTTATAAGCTTGCTTAAGTAGTAAGTGCCAAAGGATCAAACATACAGAAAACAAACCCATCTAAACTTGTATTTCCTCAAAGTGGGTTTTAGAATCAGTTTATACTGCTGTGAATTAACCTTTTAATAGATATTCTGCACTTGAGATCCTTCAAACCCATTATTTTGTCATCTTCCGATTAAAATTATGTCAATTTATGAAAATAAAATTTATTTTAAAAAGCAGCATGTAGTATATCATTCAGATATGCCATGTTTCAGTCCTCTACAGTTACTATTTATGATATCCCAAATATAAAATATTTTTAAGAATCTAATAATATAGATTCTACTAGCTGTTAGACATGATTTTTTAAGTCCATTGTATGAGCTAACTTAAAACATCAGATTTCTAAGTCTGAGATTGTGTTAATTACAAATAAGTAGCAAGAGTTAGAAACTTCTCTGACTACATGAACAATGAATCTAAATGAGTATAATGAGATCTAAGCAAAGGTTATGTTGTTTTTTTGATTTATAGCTATTTTATAGCACTTTCCTAAAGAAGAAAAAAAGGGTCAGTTTGATGGGTTTACTAATGTGTTTCTTTTCTTAGGCAAAAACTGTCTTTTTTGTTACTTAGGCGGTTATTCATCAGTACTCCTGATACTCCGATAGTAAGATCATGTGTAGGTATCTATTCACAAGTCACATGGCCAAAGGAACTATGAAGCTGTGTTTTCTTTAAGTTAGTTTATATTCACACGGGTGCACCAAATTTAGGCAGGCCTGCATTAAGTCCCAGTGAGCCTGAAGGAATAAATACATTACACTACTTTAAACCCACTGATTTCTTCATTTAGACGCATGTTCACCCAATGAATGCACTCAACTAACTTTTAGTGGCAGGCTGGAAAAAAATTTTGTAATATAGAAATTATAGTAGATTCCAGTAACTCTGACAGCAGCTCTCAGGAAGAAGCTTTATCAACAGGTCCATATTCCAAGAAGATAGCCTCCAGGAGTACAGAGGGGCAGCAATCAACTGCAAGTAGTTTAGTTAACAGCGTAAGGAGAGATTAGTGAACTCCAGTCTTTATTACACAAATTTGTGAAAGTAAAAGAGTTTTTACTCTTTACTAAGATATGAAGTGCATTCCAAGCTGTTTATACTTTTGTTGTTTTGAAAAACAAGTACTCCTATGTCTTTTAAAAAAGGAATAGGTACAACAAAATTGCTTGTATTTAACAGTATATGTCTTACCGGTATTCTATCAGAAACTCAACTCTAAAGCCAATATGCAACACGGAAGCAAAAAGAGGACAAAACCCAAGATACCTGGTTATCAAGAAGAACAGAACAGAAAAGGCACTCCAGTGTGGATTGGAGTAATATGGATAACACAGTAGGAATCTCTAGAAACCTGTCCTGAGGCAAAATGCCTTCAAAAACGGGATAGAAGCTGTGAAACTAAGAATGCCTGTATTTGTATGAATATGAATCCTGCACGTCTTTGCAAGCAGCCCTACTTCCTGCATGGAACCTGCAACATCTTTTAGCCTTATCTTCTATTTCCCCATAAACCCTCCGCAGTACACTAAGCTTTTTTCTGCTATGCTCCTTTGTTACTGCTTGGGCAAGAACATTTCAGGCTATGGCTAATTGCAACTGCATGCATGCTGACCATGTGGCCAGCCTGAGGACAAAACCAGACCAAATAACTGTTGATCTCTAACTAAAGTCTTTTTCTCACGTGGAATTTTGTCTTCTACCGAACTGCTGATTTTTCCAGAACCGGTAGAGTTTTATTTGAGGCATGTATGCTCCAGTTAAAATTGGCTTAAGCAAGCTAGTGGATTCAAAAGTTACTAGGGCCCACAAATAACCAAAAAGACAGCATACTGAAGTAAGTTGCACATCCACAGGAATCCAGGCTTTTGAGGGATAAGGAGAAAGAACCTGTGTAGGCCTTTACCAGTATTTTCTGATATGGTTAACAAGATAGGCTGTACTGTGACTTGGCTCTGACAAAGCTTGCAAGCCTTCATCTTGGTAATTGGAAATAATGAGATATGCCAGTTGTTACCCAACCAGAACTGGCTGCCTAAGGGCATGGGTCAGATAGTCTAACAGAGTGTAGTGTAACTAAAAATCTCTAAACTCATCATGGGGTTTTAAGTGTTTCTAACTAAATATGTAAGCTCTTTTTAAATTTAGCTTATGAAGAAAACCTTCAGAGAAATGAAGCTGAGTGTACAACTGGCAGGACGATTAGTTTGTTAAAATGAATTTGTGCAACTATTAGAAAAAATACTCTGCATTTTCATGCTAGCATTAATTATTAGTTTGATTAAAATGTAGGCTAATACTTTCAAGCTTTCAAACCCATATTGAAGCATGTTCGAACATTGAAGTGCTACAGAATATCAGGATATGTTTTTGCAGCTCTCTTCTTTCTCTCTCTGTTTTCTAGGGTAGAATTAACAGTCCTGAGCACAGTATTCAAGGTGAGAGCATTATCATTGATTTAGGACCCTAACATGTCAGCATTTTTTCCCCTAAATTATTGTTATTATTTAAATTAATGTTATACGGAATACCATTTTCCCAGTGAACTACGGGAAACTTTTTTAAAATTTGAGTTTAATTTGAAATAAGACTTGAATGACAGATGCAGATGACTGCCACCATTGGGAAGGAGTCAGAATGGCACAACTTACAGACGTGCATACTCTGATCCATACTTTGGCTTGAGAGTGTGGGATTTTTTGCCTAAGCAAGAAGCATGTCCATTATGAGATCCTGGTCATAAGATGAACAGTCATAAGTTAGACTAATAGACCTCTTAGTACAGTCACCTGTGTCTTCTAGGAGCCACTAGCACATACCTAGGAAGGCAGCACAAAACCTAGGATATTCTTCTAACATTAGGCACTGCTCGGACCATGGCCTAATGGATTATTCTTTTTTTGCCTACTTTGTTTTTGGACTCATGTAAACTGTGGCACCTGCAACATCTCATGTGATTAAACCTCTAGTTAAGCTACAAGTTGCAGGAAGCACTGCTTCTTTCCATTTATTTTGACCCGTTACCTAATGATTCTTTGATACCTTGTAGTTCTTCTATTATACGAAAGGATGCAGCCATTCCCCCTCTATCTTCCTCCATGCTAATCATGATTTTATAGATGCCTGTTAGCCTGCCAGATGTAATGAACAACTCCAGAAAAATACATCCTGTGTTTACTGAATATTATGTTGATCCCTTTTCATGTAGCTACAAGATTCTGTTTAGGTATTTCAATGCCCCTGTTGTTTCTTAATACATAATTGCTAAGGAACTGGTAGAAAAAGTAAATCATTAGAAGTTTATGCTATGTCACAAACTGATGATATTGTACCCAACGATTTTTCAGATTGGGCAAGATATAGCCAACTGTTCAAACCCAATTTGTATGGGACAGAAGAAAGGAGAAGAATGCAGTTGCAATGTTTGTAATAAATATGCAATCTGTAAAGAAATAAGAGAAAGTTAGGGGGTTTTGGCCCTGTAAACTGAAGACACTATTCAAAACCAGTCCCATTTCACTCTGTAGACTTCTTTCCAACTCTTTAGGCTGCTGAAAAGTATATACAGACAGACCGTACCATGTGTATTCTCATTATGAGGTTATCTTACCTGACCCATTTTTCAGGTATCCATTTGCATCTACAGTAGTGTACATGATGTAAGGACCAGGCTGATTAACACCGAAAGGCTACAGGGTGGGGGGGAAAGCAGGCAAAATTTTAGGAACAGACAAAGCTATAGTAATAAAACAGTAAACCAAAGAAAAATGTTTCTAGATTAGTAATTTCCTTTTGACATAGATAATTTCAAAATCTTGCCAACTGTTTTGGTCATAGCATCATATGGAAATTAATTTTCGAGATAAGGCTAATCAGTTGGCTAAGTAACATTCAGTTTCTCATGAAGAAGGCAATACTATTCAGTCCTCTGGCAAAAGGTTTAATGTTTCCTTCAAAGTTACAAGTAAAATAAAAAAACCCTAAAAATTCAAAGAAATAACTGCATGTTCTCAAAAACAGAACTCATCTGATATTGTCTGAGAGAATGCACTATCTTGATGGTCTTTCTGAATTGAATAAGTACTATACAAATTCAAAATTTTGTTATCATTCTTTAGCAGTGTTTAATTAATGAAAGTGGTTGAATAGTTACTTGTTGAGTACCAATATCTATTTTAAGCAAATTCTCTTGAGGGAGAAAGTGTACTTAAACATCAAAGTACAGTTATGGGGGAAAAAGTAAATAAAAAAACAAATTTAAAAAAAAAAAGGGAGTTGTGGAGAACTGAGTGATGAACCATAACAAATACTTCTAAGAAAGAAGGGGCAGACACAATTATCTCCTATGGTGGGGAAGGGAGAGGAGGGGGGACAACTGTAAGAATAGATTTTAAAGAAAGTCTTGTTTGTTTGTTTGTTTTTTTAAATGCTGAATTCAAGCTGATATTAGGGCATCAAATCCAGTAAAGATCTTTCAAATGAGTTACAGAAAGAACACTAAAAGAAGAGATGATGACACATTTCACATCATACCTCAAAAAATAGTAAGTTCTAAACTGTAGGAATAAGTGATAACGATGAGAGATGGGGTCAAAGCCTAAAAAAATAATAATTTATTAGAATGAAGAGTAAGGAGACCGCAAAGGTGATGTTAATGCAGATCTATGAAAGATGAGTAAATAAGGTGAAAATCTGATTTTTATTTTTTTTTCCCCACCAAGTAGCTGTATTCTGGCATAATGTACTTTATGTTACTTTCTGGCAGAAAACTTCTTTTACAGTGGAGAAAATAGCATTTCAAGGATCTTGATAATGAAATGTTCACCAGCATCCGTTGTGAAAATTTGCTTTTTAAACCCTTTCTTTAGTTTTGTAATTAAGCTAATAATACTATCAAACCCCCTTTATTATTTTATATTGGAAGTTATACCCTATGTCTTAAAATAGGCTTGAAGAAAAAAGTTGGTCCCATTTGAAGCAGTTTTTGATTTTTCGAATTAAAATTAAATTTCATATTTTTGCAGAGCTAAAGTGCTAATTCTAGCTTTGATTCCTCTAAGTTCCTCTTTTAGGCCAACTTTCACTGTGAACATTACTAAACAATTTGCTAATTGAAAGTTTGGTGGGTGAGTTGCAGGGTCTCTGGAGATGATTAAAATAATTGAAATAGAAATCAGCACATGTATATGTAGCTATCTGCAGAATCATCAGAACCAAGTGTATTTCCTTCCCTTCTATCCTTCATTGTACCCACTTACTGTATTTTAGCCCAGAAGTGGCTGTATGGCTGAATCTGTCCCATAATCAGTTTTGCCTGGCCTTTCTGACTGCCCAGAACAAGACCTGGCACACTACAGAGTTTGGGCATCCAGCTGTATTACACAGGTTTTTCTTGTATCTGGTATGTCCCAGCCCCCATGATGCTGGGTAACAAACACTGCAGAATCAGTCAACTGATTTCATCTCTGAGCAGGCAGCTGGTGAAAGGTATGGGTCTCAAATATGCAGAACTTGGCCAGTCATGATTTGGATTACACATTCCTCAAGTCAATAACTGTCTTAATGTGTGGAGAGGTTTTGGTATAATTAGACCTCAGCTTATTTGAAGCTAAATAGTAATGCAAAGTTATAGTTATACTTACTGTTATTTTCCGAGGACAGTCATTAGAACAGAGGCCACTGAGAACTGCAAAAACAAAAAGTGAGCTTGTCGTGTTTATGTTAACAACCCATCTTACAAGCACTACCTCTGAAATCTGTTAAAGTATAGTAATAGTGTCAGGTATCCATTAAAACACAAAGAAAATAAATGTCTTCTATATGACTCATGTTAATGTATAAAAAAATCCCTAATCTGTTTGAAGTATACATCTTTGCAGAAATTAATCAGCTAGTCACTGTTTTATCATACCTCATTGGTTAACCAGCTCCAAAAGGAGAGAGTTGCCAGTTAAAAAAAATTCCAAATTAAAACATTTTTAAAATAGTGGACTGTACATTTTATTCATTATTCTTCATTTCTAACCATGTAAAAATATTGGCAGAGATTGAGCTTTACTGTTTTAACTGGTAAAAAGGTAAGTAAAGGCTTTTCCTTCTATACAAAGGGTAGTTTTACAATGTGATTTAAAGCAATTCACAAAAGCTGTAACAAACAAAAATCCCATTACCTATTTATTCTATGAATTCAAAAGTATTATAAGCAGATGTGTACGATTCTACTTAATATCTAAAGTCTGTGACACTTGTTCAATTACTTGTTTAAAACTTACTAGTTTCAAAAATCAGTGAAATTACAGAAATATCTGATAAACATTTATAATCAACTAAATGACAGACAATGAAACCCATCTGTTCTATAACCTAGAACATCCTGTCACATTAGAACATCAGTACTAAAGTGCCTTTAAAACAAACAAAAAACACACATACACACAAAATCTAAGGTGTCATTCTGATGCAACATTTGGACTTTAAATGACAACAGTTTGGTTGAGTGGCAGCCCAATAATGGCTATGAGCCTGGAAGAGGACACAGACCAGGCAGTACCGAAGCCAAGTAAAAACATAACTTCTCTATGAGTTATGGTATCCCAAAGCAAGTGTGGCAGATAGTGAAAATTAAGATTTGGACCAGATTTGAGGACAGGTGATCCTAACCACCAGGATTTTTTTTTAAAGCATTTTCTGTGTACTTTTACTGGAGTCAGAAATGGCACTGTTCTAGTGAAGGAACATTTCTAATATTAACAACTGTCATGATTCCCAAGTTATAATTCTTTGCTTGCAATTTAAAAATGTTGCAATTTCCAAATAAAAAAAAAAAATCTATTATTATTATACAGTCCAAAAAAAAAAACCTGGACAGGTAAGATGGTGTGGCAAAGCAGAATTTGAAGACTGACTGTATCTACAGACTTTTATGCTACGAGCTTATTTTATATGTTATACATAGGTGTGTATGCAAGTGGAACCAAGTCTCCCATTTTGATGCAAAACAGCACACTGCAATTTGCTGTTCAATTTCACTACTGGAACAAATAATCTGACCAAGTACATTTGACATCAGTTATAATGAGCAAAACTGTTCTCATTGTCCATATGCCAAATAAGTGAACACGATGCATTTATTGATACACTAACTCGCACAAAGCATGTTTTGTTAAAATACCCTCCCCTGTATCACAGTAAAAATATTTTTAGACCACTCATTAATTCCCATTTCCTGGGATTTCTATGCAAAACCACTCACATCCTAAAAGGGTGCTAAAAAAATACTTGCTCCAATTTTTAAGATAGATTTACACAGAGTGAATCAAAAAGCATGTTGCACATTACTCCTTTCCCCATTAAAATATCACAACAATTATAATTCTAATATGGCTTTGTGAAGTGTAAGATTTTTCTAGAGGATTTTCTGCATGCTTGTGTGAATTACACTACGCATATACAGTATTATTTAAAAGAAGGCTTCCATCAACATGACAAATCATTATAGGGTATTATGATGAGAATAAAGCTCAGGCTAAGGAGAAAGTAATAAATGCATCAGCCCCCAGTAGTAGCTGCAGTTCTGTTCACCTTATGGTGTGCAGAATGTGTGCTTTAGAAGGATTAGATGCATTTAAGTAATGTGAAGGCAAATACAATTTTTGAAGGTGAACCCCTAGTTGTTCCTGTTTAGCTTTGTCCTCGTAAGCTCACGTACAGCCTCATTTTTCACTCGTTCTCAAAAAATCAAGGAAGACAGACAAAGCTCAACACCTTTGCAGTCTGGAAGAACATGGTAGGGCATGCAATTTGAAAACCTAATTACTCTCAATTACAGATATCATAATCTAACTCTAGCCTTTTAAACCAAGGCTCTGATTAATTCACACACCCTTGCTACATTCATTGCCATTCTACGCTTTTATGGTAAGATGCATTTTGTGCCATGTAGTGCTTTTAGGCTGAAAACACCAAACTGACTCACACATGGAAACAAACTGGCTCTCAGAATAGATCACGCAGCATAAATAAATATAAATATACACCATGCCAGTTGTCACTGAAATGAAACCAGCCCGTTTTGCACTAGATTCTGCATAATTTCCAGATAATATAGAAAAGAACTCCAGTAAAGTAAGCTTGATATGACAGAGGTACAGCAAAAAAAGACAGAAGTCCCTGTTGGAAAGAACATACTGCAACCACTCAAGGCACAGATGAAAATAAGTGCACTCGACTATTGTTTCTTGCCTAGGTTTCTGAAAATAGGCAAGATAGTGGACAAACAAATAAAGCATGTTCCTTCAAGTCAATATTGCTTTAATTTCTTCTGGTTCCTTTCTGTCTTACTGTGGCATACTTATTTATATATGCAAGCATAATTATATTTTTCCTCAAATTAGCAATTTATGAACTAATCTTCCTCCAAATTTTAAATAGCATCACACATTCAAAAAAAAATATCTAAGTTGAATGATGCATACGTGTAGATCTAACGCCATTTTTATATTGACAACATTATGTTATGTGAGGAGATCAGTGAAGGTATTGTACAAAAGATTCACAAAAGGGGCCTCATAAGTTCAGCTAGTCTAACCCTTTCCCTCAAAAACAATTAAATATACCACATAATTTCTTAAACTAGTTGTCAGGACCTCTAATGTTGGTAACTGCCACTTCTCCAGGAATTTATGTTAGTACTTCACAAGCCATCATTTAGGAAATTATTCTTACTATTTACTCTTCTAGTTTGTTACTTTATGTTGTATCCTGCATGGACATGCAGAACACTCTTCCCCCATTGTTATGGATCATTATAGATTGAAGACATAGATCTTCCTTACATTTCTCTTTTAGGCTGAATAACTTGGTTCCATGTGCTCTTTCCCTGCAGATCATATTTTTAGACACTTGATAATTCTTGTTTTTCCTTCAGAAGCCAGCTGAGAAATGAGTTTTTAAAGACCTAGTACCTGTCTCTAGAATTTTGCTAGGATGCAGAAGGAAAGGTCCAGGATGAAAGGAAAGATTTAACCTGCCTCTAGTTAATGAGTGAAATAAGATGCATTCTTGTAAAGAAAACCCCAAAAAACCACACTCAGGAGATGATGAACACTTATTTAAAGGTCACTGTGGTCAACATTGATATTAAAAACAGCTGAAGTGTTGAAAATAGTGGGCAGAATTACTTCAAATTTTAATAAGTACACTAAAATAAAACCAAGAAAAAACCCTTTGAAAGGAAACAAAACCAACTTATCCAAGTTCAGATTCTGCAACAAGAAATTTCTGCAATCCCTAATATTTCCCACGCTGTGGTTTTTTTTTCCCTAGAATTATCATACACAGAGCATTACCATAACGTTATCATATACAGAGGCTTAAATATTCACATTCCTCTGAAGGTCCCATTTTGACTTGATTATACAGTGATAACTTACCAATAACTTTAACAAAATAGGCATCTGCTTCAAAGTTATTTTTTAATGTATGGATAGCAAAGTCCTTGTTGGAGTAGCCTTTGCTTAGCACAATGATATCCAAGATTCCCTAGAAGAAAAAAAAAGTTTACGTTAGAATGCTGATTTACTCTAGATAACATCTAAACTTAGCAAAAAAATTCCCTTAGAGACACAAAGGAAAAAAATAGTGTGTGTGCAGCAAAGTTTACACCTTCGCTACGAATTTTAATCTTTCAAATCTTACTAATCTATGGCAATTTAGGACAGAGTGCTCCATCCACAGCTAACCAGGACAATGCATGTGGTCCACGGCTTCTTTCTTGCCACTGAAGAGGGCAGCTCAAATGGAGCATACGGAGGGTCAGCAAACTTTTCGGCAGCGATGGGCTGCTGCTATCTGCTCACCTTCCAGGGAGCATCTCAAGAACGAATTTCCCAGGCTGAAGGCACTGCCTGCCATGTGCTATAAAGCCAATGTTTCTACAAAGCAGTCTGCCAATGGTACACAGACAGATAACAGCAGCACAGAAAGAGAGCTGCTACTTGCCGTAGTAAAGAGTTGAACTTACGTCTTCGTATATGTCAAAGAAGGTTGCTACCACTGCATCCTTGATTTGATTTAGATCCGAGAGCTCCCAAAAAACTTTAAACATACGACGTACAGTCTTGCAGCTTACATTATTGCATGGGACATTTTCTAGTAAAAATGCTTGTTGATTGCTGTAAAACATATATATATATATAAAAAAAACAACTTATTTGCCATAAATAGTCTAAATAATAGACATTACAGAAATACTGTAATTAAATAATTTAAGTCTGCTGAAGTTAAGTATAATAAAAACAAAGCTAGCAGCCACTGGATACTTTAAAATCCATAAGCATTTATGTTAACTTTACAGACAGCATTACAACCATTATGTCATGCCTGACAAACCAATCCAAATAAATAGATGTGTCCAAATCAGCAGGAATCATTTCATTAACCATCAACCATCAAGACTGAACATATTCTTACTTTATTCCAGAACAAGTACAAGTGCACTTATCTGCTATTTTCCTTAATCCCTCCACAGCCCTTTAGCTTAAGCACTACTTAAAAAGTGTCAGTGCTTTTTCATTATTTTATGAAAATCTTTTCCCACCCCAGCTCCATTAATAAATTTTCTTACACATTGCATGATGTTTTAAACAAATTTAAGATTAAACCACATCTCTATTGGTAGTTCCCCATTGTTTCAAAGCAAACTAGAAAAAACAAACCCCAACCTAGTAGCACAGTAAAAATAAGACAAGACAAACCAAATTGGACATTTGCTGACATAAAACAAATACAGACAGAAAGACAGGCTGTAATACTGAAACAAGAAACAAACGAACGAGAGTACCAGGTCTGGTATAGCAAAATCTCCCTTCTAAAGAATTTATCTAGTACATGTCCATTTGTCAGTGGGAGACACAAGGTTCATACGTGTACACTGATGACTAATAGCATTATATGCTGTCTCTGATACTGTAGCATGGAAGGTTTTCACCGTTCCAGTGAGAGTGGCAGACTTTACCGACTGGGAGTCTGATTCTTTGGCAGGTCTGTATCCCTGGGAGCCCACTAGAATCCATCACTGCCTTGGCAATGGGAACAGATGAAGTTTCCTCCTTTCTTTCTGGGGGCAGAGCCAGGAGATGGAGCAGACAATGTTCTGTAAAGCTAGCTAAGCATGTCAGAGCCCAGGGCAATAAACAAAACTACTTCTTCGTTATGACCTTGAACATACTGCTGTTTCAGAGGGTGTCAACAAGGTGTTTTTCTGTATCTTAACAGCATCCAGTGCCTCCAAGATGCAGTCACACACATGCACACGCACACTTTTCCTTAGGAAAGGTTTTATTTTTCTTTGTTTCTATGGTATATTTCAGATAATTTGCTACTCATAAGAATCATATCCCACAATATTCATATTTCTGCTCCGTCCATTTCGGAAAGAGTGAGAGAAGGGCAAAACATTTACCCCGAGAACAAACATTTCTGACACCAAAGTAAATCAGTTTCCTTGCCCGTTGCAAGTTAATATTTCAGAACCTGCAATGGGAAAAACGTAGGATTTTGTTCTGTGTAAGATGTGTCAAAAGTAAAATGGGATACTTAAACACTTCCCTCGAAACCTTATAATCACATTTCTTGAGCTTCTGTGAAAAATACACGTTAGGCCTTTATTTTTCTGCCATGTACCTGCATTTGATTGAAGCTTAATATGAACAACCCACTTCTTAATATTTCACTGTTAGAAGCATGAGTATATTGAATTAATGTCCAGCCAAAATGAAATAAGGTGATCTGCAATATTTAAGACATTGTATTACCTGTATCTGAGAACTCATAATCATAACTTGAAATTGTTGAGTGCTCACATTCATTTCATGTATTACATAGGTATCATATCAGATTAACCAGCTATAAGGTAACATGACAACCTGAGCTAAGCAAATTGTTTCAATTTCTCTTTTTCATCATCTTGACATACACTTTTTTTTTTAATTTGCAGGAAGTTTTACAAAGATGCTTTCTTTCAATTCACATTTTTTAAATTGCCAGAAATTATTAGATGATATTATTTAAAAGACTGTCAAGCTTGCATTACACTCTATGTACAGAGTATTGTTCAAGTCTAAACTATAAGCCTTGTGAATGGATAGACAAAAGAAGTTTGTTTAGTACAGGAACCTCTTATTTCCTTTCCTTGATACTGTGCATTTAATGACTTTCAAAACATCACAAACCGGACAAAGAATAACATAACGCTAACTGCACTGTGAGAAAAAAGGAAGATATTAATCAAAGTGGCACGGAGCAGGGAAATGCCACTTTTGTTTGCCCATCTGTATCCACAAGAGAAACACAGGACAAACAATGGGAAGAAAAAAAATCCCAAACCCTGAACAGATGCTTGAAGACTAAGAAGTGCACTATAGGAGAGCTATCGTGTAGAGGGAAGAAAAAAAAAATTCATAGATGTAGCGTACCTTGCGGCAGAGCAGCAGAGGTCTGGAGAACCCCTAATCAGAATATAGCTGAAAGTCTACTAATATTTATCTTAATAGGCAGCAGGAAATTTCATTTCATACTACTACTGATGATTTATATCCATACAGTCCCTTCTGAAACACAAATACAAGCTTGCCTAGTAAAATTACCAACTCAAAGATGTTACATATAAATGTTAAGCTACAGTGAATGTTAACTATACCTGCAAGTACATACACATAGGTTTAGATTCACTACTGTGAGTCATATGAAGTTGAAATCTGATTTTTTTGATTTTTTTTTTTTAGAGTCAGTGAGATTGTTTACCATAAAAAAAAATTAAGAACTTGCAGGGTAACAAACAAAAATAATTAAATTCTAAAGCTAATGAAAACTATTACTATTGGTGAGAAAGATGGGATAAAACAAGGTTTAAAAGTGAACTGTAATATTAAACTAATTTTAAGTTGTGGGTTTTTAAGTGGAATTTACAGAAACACATCACTTCACTGGAAGCATACAGACTTTTTTTTTTCTCCTGTTTACAAGCAGGCTATTATTAGCTTTATAATTAAAGCTGAGTCTTCTTTCCTGTCAATTTCCAAGGCAATTCCTTGCCATTTATTTTATTGAAGTCTTCAAATTATTTTGACTTCTATACCAGCATCAAATTCCTCTTATTTCCTTTAAAAGCATCATTGAAAAGCACGATGAGAAGAGCTAATAACTTAATAGATACGTAGCTTCTAAACAAATGCTTTAACTTGAGAATATCATTCAGGTGTCTTCTACACCACCTTGTTTTTTTCCTTTTTAAAAAAATGGATAGTATTTATAGTAAGGAACTAAGTCATAACCTCACCTTTATCTCCAAAAGGATTCAATTTTATTCTTAACTTTATTCACATTTCTGGCCAAAATTTTGAATTATATATCCTGCCGTTAGTATTTGAACAGCATTAGCCAACTAAAATACACTCTTGAAATACTAGTAGTTTCTGCTGAAAATATTAATTTCTGATACATTTACTTATGTGTAAGTATTTCCTCCTTTTTTGACTGAAAGTGAGTGAACATGACTTTAGTTTTCCTCAAGTATTTTCAAACCATTATCTCTTGATAATATACTAGATAAGGATTTTATCATGAGTATGTAGAAATTACCTACAACACCTAGAAACAATTTCAAAATAACAACCTCTAAAAAGCAAACGAATGCGCTCACACAGCAACTTCTGAATAGAGGAAAAAACAAAAAGCGCTCATTTGGTGGTGGGGGACAGTCTTCAGGTTTGCCCCAAATATACAGACCAAAAAAGAAAAGCTATGTACTTGCAGCCTTCCTCACATCTGTGTATATAAACGGCCCTAGTGCTTTAAACTTCCATCTAGTTTTCAAGGTGAGCTACGTTCCGAGTTCCACTGAAGGCTGCACATATAACTAGTTGTCTTTGTGCACGAACTTAATTTTTTTCATATGCACAGTCAAGTGATTCCCACTTGACTCAATACAAGATAAAAAAATAAGCACTGAAATAAAACATTAATAAAGGATTGTAGATTTTGGTTACATAATAATGAACACTAATGGCAAAGAGAGAGAGAGAGTCTGTCTGTGGTAGTAACTGTTAGCCACACTGTATCTCTCTTGATCCTTCTCAGTCCCAGTCCACTGCCAGGGCTGTGCCGATACGGGAGCTCCCATGTGCTACATCCCAGCACAGCAGGAGGAGATCTTGGTGCGCGGGCCACTCTTTTGAAAGGCTGCAGCAACAGGGACAGTTGCGGTGCCTTACTGTTTGCAGAGGGAAGAGAAATCAGCTGTTCGCTGCCTCCTCAGCTGTTCAGTTCCTTCTTGAAAGAACTCCTGAGGTCTGAATTTGGCCTACGAGCTGCCAGTTGAGTCCTTATGTTATATAGCGCTTTAATACACAAGCATCACTAGAATCACAGTATCTACCTCCGTGTTTTATTTCTGCTACATACTACAATTACCAAGAGCAAGTTTATGACCTTCCTATTATTTTGAACCAAATTTTGAAGATTCACGCCATCAGGAAAAAATCTCCCTGTAACAATGAATATCATTGGCATGCTTAAAATGACAAAACAATGTCCCTGAAAGCCTATGGGAAAACACAAAGACAGACACTGCTACAATGGTAAAACCTTAATATCAATGCTAAAGTGCTACACAAATGTGTAACAGTCAATATTGAACAAATCAGCTTAAATACTGAGAAGAGGCAGAGCAAAAGAGCTCTGAACTAAGACTAGCATATCACCCTTAACATGCTACTTGCAGCACTTTCAATATTTAGGTATTCACACCAATGTATACACAGTGGCACCTAAATTGTGTACTACCTGCAAAACTTTATCCCAAACAGCTTACGAATGATGCTCAATAAAATAGAGTTGTCTACAATTTGGAACCTTCTGACCGAAGGTCATCTATGCAGCAAGCTAAATTTAATAAGGCTGAATTACTATAAGCAAGGGTTAACACCAAAGAAAGACTGAAGACTTATCACAGTTTTAACATACTACTTTGCAATTAGAATTAAATATTTACTGCTTAATTTCATACATTTCTCATTCTGTCAGTTTTAGGCTAGTTCATTTACAGTTATACAGGGGACATCTAAATGACTAATATCTTATTCCAGACATTCAGAATAATTGGATTTGCCTCTATTTTTTAGATTTGCTCAATTACAGGGTACTCATCAATCCTACATTTAAAAGAAGTCCTTTATCCAACCTCACTTCTGACAAGTGACAACTAACAATGATTTAGGAAGAGATAATTTGGTCAAATAAGAGTCCTTTCAAGTAGACCCATATAAAGGATTAATACATATACATTAATTTAAAACTGAGCATGAATACCTGGAAAAAGTTCTAGAAGTGTATTATAAGTTTTTCATTCAACTGTCCATATCCAGTTGTTTGTTATCTCCAAGTTTCAGTCTTTACTGTTATTTATCTCCAACGTCAGAGAGAGATACTGTACTTCCAACCTTACCGTTACTTTACCAGTGAAAAACATTCCCTTTGAATAAAAGCATCATTGAAAAAAATGCTTCCTTAGATTACATATTTGCAATGCAAGATGCCAATTATTAGTATCTAATTTGGAAACAAGTTGTTAAGCAAAATTTGTTTCATCAAATTAGGTGCGAAAAAGACAGGTGTTTATAGACTCACATACAGTACGTACTTACACTTTCAATGTTACCAGAGTCAATTTCAAACCAGGATGTGAAAAAAATGAATATATTTAGATAAGATAGCAAGTAGAGATGAACCAATGAGTAACTACTGATAAAATCCCTTTACCTATTATTATTCCATACACACAGACAATTACGAATACAGTCATAACTAGAGGGAATAAAAATTCATTTATGTATCTAGCCTGAAGAAAAATCTGTGGACTGGAATTCTAATGTGCAGGTTTTGTGTCAAGTCAGAAGTTAAAAGGATTTATAATGGCCAGATAAATATGTAAGAATCGACTGTGAATTCAGCATCTTCACCTGTTGGAATTTCTTGAGTCTCTGGGTTCGAACCCCCACCACACTTGGAACCACAAGTGAGATGACTTTTTTAGAGTCTGTTTCCATTACAATAAGGAATGTCTCCATGCTGTCAGAGTATTACACACTTTTATTCAAAATCAAAAGAATATGGCAGGAGAAGAAACAGTGTAGACTTACGACAGTTCTGAGAATACTTGAAGCTATTAATAATTTTTCCTTACTCACCTGGATGGACAGTAAACCAAAGTTATTCCTAACTATCATGTCTTTATTTCAGTGTTTTGTAGGTATTTTTAAGGACTTGATCTGAAAGTGCTTTCCAGAATTATGATGAAAGCATATAATTGATTTTAATCATATTCTTCCATTATCAAGTATCAGTATATTTTCAGATGAATAAAACGCTTTCTACCTCCTTTAATTTCTTTAAGTTACAGACAGCAACTAGAAGCTAGGCTTCCTAGACTATAGCACAGATTGAGGTCAAGAGTTTACAAAAATGCATTTATCATTTAATCACAGTAATCAATCACTGAAATTAGATCTGTAGATGTAGCATGAAAGGCTTCACAGAAAGAAATAAACAGCTCAATCCAGAAGTGTTTAAAATCAATTAAATAAGGTTTTCAATTTAATTTGCTCTAATTTAAAGAAGAGCTTTTAATTTAATTCCCACATTGTTTTAATTCTCTCCACTCTACGACCCAGTTACGCATTTTAAAAAGAAGTATTTGCTTAAATCTCTCAGAAACAATGAATTAATATTACTCTGAAAGTGACATTTCATAGTGCGTGCAAAAAATGTGACTTTCATTCCCATCCCAAAGTACAAAGAGTCTGTTTCCATTACTTTTCTACAAATACTAGAAATATACAGTGCTAACATGCAATGTATTTCTTAATTCTTAGTTTACTTACTCTTTTTTTGCCAGACTTCTTCGGCTCTCTGAACTTCCCTTTTGATAACCTGTCAAATCATCTGCCAGTACCTTCAGTCCTTATGCCTTACTGTGTCACTCAACTTTGAAGTCAAGTTTCAAAATAACTAAGACACACCCAACTGAATAAACAAACAATTTCAGAAGGAAGGAGAATAAAGATAGAAGTGTATCACAGTAATTCATTGCAACAAGACATAGGTAACTTCCTGGGCTTTTATAGGAGTAACTATTTATAAACTATTTAAATCTTTTACATAATATTACATTGCCATAATTATACACCAGCCAAAGGAGAGAGGCTCCTAAGAATCTTAAAAGATAAAATAACTTCAAATAAACTTCTGAACTCCATAAATCTTCATGAAGTCTTTCCGAAGTGTACTAGCCATCAGGATACACACTAGAAAATAGCCTATAGTACAGCTCAGAACACAAGGTTTGTGGGGCTTAAGTAAAAACAAAGACAAAACCAACTTTATAGTTTAGATATCATGGTATTTCAATGCAAAAGGAAAGACTTTGGTTCTAGTCTGCTCTCTAGACTGTTTACAGTCTTTATTCAATGACTACTGAACAGAAGATGCAAACTCCCAACTCAGTGAGACTATAGCATAAAAAAAATCTGACATTCAGGGCCTGAGTGCTTTAACTTTGCTTATGCAAGTTCTGGGCAGTAACAGCATCACCTCCTTCTCCTCTGCCATATCTGAATATAAACAGCTACTGTGCTAGTTATTTTAAGGCTTAGAGGTACAGAGACAGAGCTCAGCTGCTCACTGCCTTGTCTCTGAATCACATCATGTAGGCTGAATGCAAGCACGTAACTCTTCAAACTGGGTCATTTTTAGGTATATGTCAGTATCTGAAGGACTCTAACACAAAAATGTCAGTGGGTGACTCATGTTTAGGCAACCACTAGAGGATCTGAATTGACTTCTTTGACTCCAGCATCTAAATTCTGTCTATATACTGTTTTAAGCACCAAAGTAAGCTCCTTAGTTCTTTTCCTTACTGAGTATTATTAATTCAAACTATAAACCTGCACCCAAGCTCATCCAAAATACCATACAGAGGAAGATAATAAATACACCTGTGAGAGACTTATTTTGCCTTGTAATGCACTAGTGCAAGTATTTGTCATAGATGCCAGTAAGGAAGATGTTGAGACTCCATAAGGTATTGATTAAAATACCTTTTACAAGCTATGACATGAGGAAGAAAAAGGGGATAGCATAGATAATCTTACATCTCTTCAGATGCTGGAAAACCCAAGTTGTGCAGCATCAGACAGACCTCTAGTCAGGGCACAGCATGCTGCGCATATCCTGTCTGTAGTGAGGTTCACTGGCATTATGGTCTCTAGAGCTCTTTCAAGTTTTTCTTAGACGCAAACAAGTCTATTCATCATTTCAACTGTCAAGCAAAAGGATGTTCACACGAAAACATGCTGCTTCACTTCAAGGTAAAGACAAGGACATGCCAGTGGTGTCATCACCAGGTGCTAAGTTAGAGCTGCGACAGGCCTCTCCGTTACGATTAGCTGGCTAAGTTTATCCTGCAGCCAAGTGATGCGCACAACAGCACAGGCGGGCACCTACTCAGGTCAACTGTTATGTGGATCACTAACTCCTCAGTGTACAATAGTCTCCCTGTAAGCGTCACTACATGCCCTCTCCCACCTAACACCAGATGGTAGCAATACAAAGTATTGGGAAAGCAAGTAATGAAGAAGAAAAAAAAAAAAAGAGGAGAAAAATTACACTGACAAATTTAATAGGAAAAGTTAGAAGCTTCTTTTTTGGTGGGGGTGGGGGGGAGTTTATTTCAGTTAAATTTGGACAATATAAAAATCACTGGTAAGTTATTAGGTGTATCTAAAATTCCTCATTCTCAAAAGGGGCAAAACACTATAGCATTTTTCAGCAGAGTCACCAATCTGTGTTCACTCCATGTGACAGCACGGAACAGGTTCCCCAGCTCTCAGCAGCCTGGTGTTACTAGCCAACACTGAAAGCCAAAGTCAGGATTTTACAGAAGATGATTTGGCAAAGGAAAGGGAGAGATCATCAGCTCCTGTGATCCAGGAGGAGCACCCAAAATGGTACTTCATGCTCCACTCCTCGGTGCAGTTCCCCACCAAGAGTCACAGTCTGAGCCTACACAACTGTGCATTCTGAATATACAATGTAAATGCAGACCATAAAGGGAAACATTTAGCAGATATCAAAAATCTTGTTCACTCGATAAAACGAGATGCACTAAAATTAGTAATTTGTATGACTGATGATTGAACATGCATTTGATAGTCTTTATTTCTAGGTTTACATATACTTTACCTTCCAGATGTGTTCTTTAGTATAGCAAGAGCATCTGGGTAGCCATCCATATTGTAATCTCCAATATGAAGCGTAATTGGAAATGAAATTTCCATTGAAGATTTGTCATTTTGATATGGTACAAAGCCCCAGAGTGTGTCTTTATTTCTGAAGTCTTGCAAGACTGGAATCCACTGTAAAATAAAACAAACAAACAAAAGAACAGCTAGGTAAGGAAATCCATTTTATTTATTTAAACAACCTAATTCTAATTAAAACAGTTGACAGTTCTTCACTGCATCAGGATTCTTAGACATTTACAAAATTCCAAAGAGGAAATAAGGATTCTTTCCTATCTCTGTCACCAAATGAAAAAGTTAATTTGAAGTCTTTTCTATGCTCTAAATTATTCCAGAACAGAAAAAAATAGATAAGGTTGTAAGAATAAATGAACTGTGTTTTGGAGTGTGTCCAGCGTATGGAGATATTCAGGAACTACTTCACTGAAATTCAGGCTTGCCTGGAATCTGTACTAATCCTTAAGTGTAGGTAAGCCCAAACCATCAGGGCCTTGAGATCCTGAGTCCCCTTGTTTTTCTTGGAATTGCAAACAGTAGGCAGCATTGAAGCCAGAGGAGGGATGCACCCTCATTAAATTTGTGGACAACACCAAACTGGGGGATACAATCAATATGCTTCAGGACAGGATAGCCATTCAGAGGGGACCTGGAGAGACAAGAATGGGCAAACAGGGACCTCATAAGAAATCAGCAAAGTCCTGCACAGGGGAGTAAACCCCTGCAACAGTACAGGCTGGAGACTGACCAGCTGGGTAGCAGCTCTCCTAAAAAAGATGCATGGGTCCCGGTAAACAGTAGGCTAAAGCCAAGTGTGGCAGCTATGACAGCAAACAGCATACTGCGCTGTAACTGCTGCCTGTACTCCTGCTGATTGAAGTGAGTGATTATTTCTCTTTATTCAGCACTCGTTAGTCTGCATCTGGATCCTGTGTCCAGTTTTGTGCTCCATGGTTCAAGAAAGATTTGAGAATATTAAGTGTGTTTAGAGAAGGGTCATCAAGATGGTCGGGCGTTGAATGTTTACTCATAGGACAGGCTGAGGGCACAGGGCTTTTTCAGCCTCGAGAACAGAAGATTTAGAGGGGACCTAATAGCAGCCTTCCGATACCTGCAAGGAGATAACTGAGAAGATGGAGCCAGGCTCTCTACTGAGATACATGGCAGAAGAACAAGAGACAATAGTCACAGACTGACACAAGGGAGGTTCCAACCTTGTTTAGAGATAAACAAAGATTTACTACGATGACGATAAACTAGGAAAGAGGCCCAGAGAAGCTGCAAAATCTTCGTCCTTGGGGGTTTTCAAAGTTTGACTGGACAAAGCTCTAAACAACATGGTCTGAATTCAGTGTTAACTCTGCTTAAAGCAGGAGGATAGATCTCCTAAGGTTCATTTCAGCTGGAATGATTCTATTCTTCATGGATATTTAGAAGTTCAAGAGCTTCAATTCCCCTCCTATCTCCCCAGCAGCACCAGATACTGAACTGTTTGATAAGAAATTAAGATTACAGTATCAAATTGAAAGTACAAAAGAAATGCAAAGTATAATTTCTCCCGGACAAGAAATAGAATGTATCTGCACTTACTTTCCACAAAGTGCTGCAGAGGTGCTAAATAGGAATTTATCTTAATTAAAATCAAAGTAATTTCACAAGTTGGTATGAAGCTGAAGTACCAGGGTTAACAATTCAATGCTACAGAAAATTCAGTGCCATTTTTGAAGCCAGAAGGAATTTTAAATGTCAACTAACCGACAATGCCTTCAAAAGGACAGAAGGGTGCCATCTTAAAGGATCACTATCACCAACATCAAAAGCACTTAACAGCATCTTAAATGTCTCTCATCCAAGCCTTAATTTAGCTATTTCAGGAACCAGAACGAGATCCCTGACAGCATCATTTCCTGCTGGGGAGAGACTCCCTCACTAACACAATCCAGTAATCAACAACATTCCTGCCACATGGCAGTTGCGTGCGACACATGGACTGGTCCCTTGAGATTACATACAACCACATGCATATTAGAGAAGCCCCCAAAATTATTAAAAAAGTGCACTAAGGTCAATTTTGTTAAGGTATCACAAATGGCTTAGAAGCCTGGAATAGTTCTGCCAGACACTGCATATACTTAGCACATGTCTGCCTGCGTAAGTGATGGTATTTGAACTGCAATGATGATCTACAACACTTGATGAAAACTCAAAGTTGAAATCAAACATACTTTGACCCTTGCCTCCCCTCCAACATATGCATGCCTATTTAGTTACTGTTAGCTGCTGAAGGTTTGGAAAATCTAAGGAAAGAAACAGAAAATAAGAAAAAGACCCTTAACCTGAGGGAAATTTTTCAAAGGGTTAGATTTGTTGGCACTTATTTGTCATGCAGAAGACAGATGAAACAGTATTATTGCAAAATACTGTAATATTGAAAAACACTGATTGAAATCAGAACCATGAAATATAATATAGTTTTTACTTTACACGGTATCATTCACAGTCATTGCAATGAAATCAAATTATATCCATCATATACTTTCTAAATGTTCCCATGTATGGTAACGCTATTTTAAAGAAACAAAATTAAAAATGAATTTTTAGGCGCAAATCTGAATCTGTATTCTGTTTTTACTCTACTTAAAGAGTGATTCATAGAAAGCAATTTTAGAATCACAAGGTCTACAATGAAATGCAGAGATATAAAACGATAGGTGAGCAAAACAGAAACATCACCTATTGCTACCAAGCACGCTAAAGAGTAAGATTCATCCATCTCACTGAACCAGCTGTGGGACTTTTTAACAGCAGTTGTAGAACATTTCAAAAACATCAGTCTTATTCGATGTGTACCCAGAGCACGTCCTAGCACCATACGTAACTTACTCTCACGGTTTAAATTCAGAGTAATCCACACTTTTGGTGAAACTCATTCTGTATATTTCTATTCTAAACAGCAGTATTGTGTAATGTAATGCAAAATTAATTGTTCATGTGCCTCAGGACATATACCTCAGTACAGAAGACAAAAAATGAAAATGTTTGTCAATAATATGAATCTCCTACTTCTTTTGTGTTTATTAATCCAGACAATTACTCTAAGCTCCATGTTTGCTGTTACTATCTTAATAGGAAAAAGACAAACTAATTTTTTTTTCCTTTTACACTAAGATAGAAATAGGTGGGTATAATGAGGACACACAAAGCTATTTTTTGCAGCTTTCTTATCATATGATTTCTGTTACCTAGCTCAGATGAAAAAACAGATTAAAAATGGAATGAGTGTATCTAAAAGAATATTTAAATGAACCCATAAAATTGAGTCAGAGAAATCAAAGATTTACTTCTTCCCCTTCTGTTGAATTCCATTGCATAGCACCACTAATGTCATTACTTATTACCTTATATAGATATTTTTACTCCTTCAATTAATGATTTGTAGACTAAAATAAGAAAAAACCTCATTTAAGTGCTTGAAAATTTGTTTTCAAACTCTTCAAATACTTGTTTTTCAAAAAGTGGAAGAGATAATGCTTTACTGCCCTGTGAAAATAGCATCTTTTTCATTTTGAAAAAGATCTCGGGTACTTGAGAAAAATTTAAATCTAGTTGCACTCACCCCACTTAACTCGAAAAGGGCTCATTTCTTTCAGAGTCCATATTCTTCTTTACATTGGGAAAGGCAATTCTCTTGCTTTAAAGCCTGTTAACAGGTTTTTTTATCCAAAACCGTGGGATTAACACATCTCAATTTTTAAACTATGTCCAGAAACCTATGAAGCACAAAAAACCCATCCAGCCAGCTACCCACTTCCAGGCCACCTAACACAGGCAGGGAGCCAGCTGCGAGCCAGAAAGCATTTGGGAATTGGTAGCCCACTCTTGGCCAATATCTTTTCTTGAAATGCCAGGGTTTCTCCTCCTTTCTATGTCAAACACTATCCTATCCTATAGAAAGATGAGTATCAAGAGTGGCCTGAAAGAACTGGCCACAGCAACAGGAGTCCTTTTCCCTGGGGGCTCCCCCTCTACTGTACATGTGCATTGTAGTTCAGCTGCACATAAAAAAATAAATCCAGTGATTTCAGGATGCATTAGGCTTTCAGTGCGTATGAAGGTCACCTGAATTCCATATACAGTTAAGCAGCCACTACTGCATAAAAATAAACGAAGTAAATTACTAAATACATGACACCGTTAACTTACAGTGTTCAAAGCCCAGAAGATGACAATCCCCAACATTGATTTAACAACATAGAAAAAAAAAGTAACCAAAGCAGTAAAAGTCATATTTTCGATGCTGGAATGTGGCTCACAGCCCCATAGCTGCTTTGAGAAAAATGAGCAACTTACTTAGAAATGATGAGAGGATCTTGTAGAATCTGAGGTTTATGAAAATTACAGCAGCTGCAATCCCCCCCCGCCCCTTTAAACTGTTATAAAGGAACAAGGAAAAACTTCTAACAGTGACCAAGTGCAGCTGATAATCAATGCTGTCAGAGACACCTCTCTAGCCTGACACCACAACGACCTGTGGTTTGCTGTAGGATGCACTGCTGCGTTCTACTTCAGAGCTGCTAGATTTATAAGCTATACCCCTTCTATTGTACAGAGAAAGGTTATAAGAATCATCAAGCCCACAAAGAAACTCTCAAATGAAGGGACTGAAATAATACTGTTTGCCTCAGGAAACGAATGAAAAATCATACTGATTACATGACAAAATTAAAAAAAGATTAGTCATCTCTAAGAATATAACAACATCTAGAGTTTCTACAATAAAGAGTACCAGGGACTTTAAAACAAGTTTCAGGGAGAACTCGGTCTAATTTTCAGAATCTAGATGAGAGATCTAAATCAGCTAGCAGATTAGTCTGTAGCTATTGCAGGTGAATTTAAAGAAGTCTGAGGTGTCCTAACACCTGCCACAATTTGAAACAGCATATGGGATTCTACTTCAGATCTCACAGCAATTCTTCTGTTGCTATGGAAACATTCACATTCTTTAAAAATTTTAGTAGGTCTGTATCTCCTTAAGTCACTCATATGTATTTTGTTGGCCTTTACTTTTGCTCCATCATCCAAAAGAAGAAAATTTATCTGAGATATTTCTAATACTTATAAAGGTTAAATCATTAAGTAAATTAAAACCTATGGTGAAAGCTCATCCTTGAAATAATTCTCCTAGATCTGCTTAGCTTTCCAGTAGCCATCCAGCTGTGCCAAAGACATCATGAGAAATATACTGCAGACTGACAGACATCAAACAAGATCTTGCCAGAACAACTCCAAAGCCTGACATGCCATTGCATGCCTCTCCACAGCATAATTTTTAGAACCACAAATTCTACAGATGTGTATTTCTGATTGCTATGCATTTCATCCCAATGCATCGTACACTATCATGGAACTGCGTTAACTGTTTTTCATTTGGTTTCATCAAATGCCAAAACAAACAAGCAGGAAGGAGAACCAGGTCCAGTTACTGTAGGCAAATATTTTTTGTGAGACAGTCATCTAATTTGTGATCTTTCAGATCTGATCTCAGTAAGTTTAAAAAAAAAAAACCAACCAACCAAAAACTGGAAACTAGAATTCTTAGCTACACTCTTAACTAAAAACAACCGCACAAAACCCTACAGCAAACACTGAACAGAGATAATGGATATATAGCATCTTCTACGTTTTCAATAATAGACTTGCAATCTCTGTTTCCCGTATATTCCCTGTAATTACCTACCTGTTCGACAAGGGATACCATCCCCTTGTTGAAACACATTCTGCACCACAAGGGCTCATTATTATTTCCATCAAATTGTAAAGTGATTAAATAAACAAAAGGAATTGATCCTAGTCTGTTGCTACAAAGTTTAAGTTTATAATTTCTTGTGAAGATTAACTTATTTAGTCAAAGCTCAGAAGTTGGGTCATCTGATCTCACAATGACCATATTCAATGAAACAAAAACATTTCACTTCCAAATAAATATGGAAAGTAACATGTTTGAATAGATTTCTACCTGAAGGAAACATGCAACACATGGGAAAAACTGCAGACGTGAATGAAGATACTGATGTTTTCCACTGTTTCAGAATGGAAAAGATAAAATGCTTTAGAAGAAAAAACTCCATCACCTATAGATGAGTCTAAGAGTGCAAGAAGAGAGTATGCTAGATATAATTCTTTAAAAAGGTTAGGCCAGAACAAGTCATTATTGCATGCCATTTGTTACTGTCATTTTTAATTAAAAAGTCATTCTAAAAATATGCAGGAAAAATTGCTTTAAAGTTTCTAGGTAACCCTTAATACTTTTTAATACTTTTTTTCTAGCAGGATAAGAATCTGTTGGATTCTTCACTCTTTAAAATAAAATGACAATATTCAGCTGCTAATTTTTAAATCAAATGTCATTATCTTGGCAATTATTTTAAAAGTGAAACTACACAGTGAAATTGCTAAATTAAGTATAAAAATTAAATATACTGATCAGTATCAGAAGGGGTATGTTAAAAATCTGATGTATAAGTAATTAAATAGTTGGCCTCTGTCAAAAAAATGAAATAACGAAGGAACAGAAAAACTGTCTACGTGCAATGTTACTTCAGAGCAGGTAACAATAAAAGACTGGCAAAATTCTGATATTATGCAAATTGACCCATATCTTCCTCCACCACTATTGCATCACTTCCTTCTAGAAACGTACCATGAACAACAGATAACAAAAACTTTTCTTCAGCACACTGTCCAGTCATCCGCTACCGTCAAGTAACAGTTTTGTATCTGAGTGGTAGATGCTATTTGTGTGTGGTTGATTTTCTACAGTGAAATTACTTTTGTTGAGAATATTTGTCTCAAATTTACTTGAGCAGAAAAACCTCAAGTATCTTTTACTTCTTATATTATCAAGAGTAAGGAACTAAATTTAGAGCTAGAGAGCAGCTGTCTTTTGACATACGAGCACCCCAACTACTCAACAGTGAAATGTAAGCAGACCTTTACAGCAATATAACCAGTGTAACATGCTTATCAAAAGTCTGTGTTCTCCCCTTTGACCAGAAAGCAATGCAAGTATCATGAATTGAGCATCCACTTGCTTTATACAAAGGCTATGACCTGTAAATCAAACTCTACTGTAATGCAGCAACACTGTAATCCACTGCCTCTATTCTGTGTTCACAGGGAATTAGTGGTAAAAAACCAAACCAAAACCAACCCACAAACAAGCAAACAGCATGCACAGGAAAACATGCATTCCTAAGAACAGAGATGCCAGGATTAGAAGGCTGAAAGAGATACATTACCAAATTTAGAGTTACTTACTCTTTCTTACACTGATGGTATATTCCATCCTGGATACACTTCCTTAACTGACTGGTAACTGCGTGCTTTCCTTTCCAGTACAGAGTGATTTTCTTGCTAGTAGGAAAGTATGCTATAGCCTATCTAGAAGTTCTGATTCTTTAAATGAGAAAAATCTACACTATAACTTGGGCTGCAGACCGTAACAAGCACCACCTTATCAAAGTATGCACTGTTCCTTGAGCAAACAGTATGTTCACCTATAAATTCTAAAATATAGATCAGAGGGTACTACTTGCACAAAAAAATTCTACTTTTAATTTGTCAGTAAAGGAATACTCAGTAATTTATAACCTGATTAGAACCATGTATGGCATATTACAAATTTCTGTAAGTACGCTACAGTGGGTTTTGCTGTCAGCTATGAGGAAGTACTTTATAGGTCACCTTGGCCTTTAGGTTCACATTGCTAAATATGAATTTAGTAAAAACATTTATTAAGGCATCAAACAAACGTTAGGTTAATTTATTGTAAGCTGTAATTTTATAATAAAGCAGGGCTCTGTAAATACTTAAAACAGATTAGCACACATTTTAGAATAAATTAATGCATAGTAATTTATTACATGAATTATGACCACGTCTCTCAAAACAATAGCGTCATGAACAAACGAAGCTGAAATAGTTTAATAGAAACCCAATCCTGAAGATATGTAGCCTAAACGAGTCTTTATATACCATTTGGAAATTTCCTTAATAACAATCAAAGACACAGTAGAAGTAAGGGGTAAGAGGTGCAGGCTGGTTCAACTTGATATATATATATGTGTGTGTATATATATATTTTTTTTTTAATTTGATTTGCCAAAACTGTAACTTGTTGAAGGAATTTCTGAACTTTTACATAATTAGATCTGTTTCCAACTCTTAACACAAACCTTGTTTGTCATCTCGTGCTAGGGCAGTTATGGTGCTTAGAATGCAGTGTTTTGCAATCAAGAGACTCGTCAGAAACATCCATAATTTTCTTGAGTAGAATTATCCATTATATAGAATTCTAGGTATGCAACCTCTTCCACCAAGCCCATATTTTTTTAGATAGGTAATAAATAAGTAAATTAATAAAAGTCTCTTATATGCCATAATTACAGGTGAGGAAGTTTGATTTTTCTTTCCTGAAAAACCATTTTCCTACTTCATATTATTTCATAAAGCACAGTATTTTCCTTTGTCTTTACAATTCCAAACTCTCAATACCTGATCCAATCCTAGCTTAGTTAAGTAGATGGCACTTTTTTGACATGTTGTATCTTCACAGACTGGTAATAAATGTTCACTTTGTCCGTCCCCATCTGTCAAAGAGGAAAAAAAGACTGTCAGCTTTCTATTTGCAAAATCAGAAACCCTGTTCGCAAGAGATAATCAGCTGTGAATAATTTATTATTTTTTCCAATGTGAAAAATTACATAAGATAAACTAGACCTCTTCAAAATCCTTAACTCAACCATCTAATTTGGGTCGTTTGTTTGAAGATTGTCTTTGATGATATATTTTCATCTTGACCCACAATACAGAGAAAGTTTTAAATTTTACTTCTGATGAGAATGTGATATATTTAGAAGAGTAAGTGCTTAGTAATTTACTCAACCCCTGTGTTTAGTTTGGAAGAAAATTACCTTTTATATAAATCTACCATCACAAATCTACCATACAAACTTATTTAATTTTCTAAACTAGTTTTAAACTCCTGTGCTAAGAAGAGTCATGAGTTCACATGGAATATGTGAACCTATATTAAAAGATAAAAAAACAACGCTGGAAAGTTGATTAACCCAATGGCTAATAAATTCCAGGTTTACAGAATTAGGCAAACCCGAGTAATTTACAGGTTTACGAAAATGTTCTTCAAGCACCTTTTAAGCCACGTATTTCCAAAACCTTTAGTAGAATAATGACCTTTTAATGTTTAAACAAGCAATGTCTATTTGCATTTAGAATTCTGACACACAGAGCATATAATATGTGTGTGTGTGTGTAATCAATTTACTGCTCATTATCTACTCCAGGAGAAATCCCTATGTTCACATTTTGACCTTGCAGCCCTGCCTAGCATATTCAGAAATACACTGCCCTCCTACTAAGAGATAAGCCACCACAAGTTACCTTGTATGGGCTGAAAAGGAAGAACAGAGAAGTAGTTGAATGTAAGCAGCCAAAAAGCAGCAGCCAGAATTGCTGCATTAATGACTACCGCTGCAAGTCCTGATTATAACCAAACCTGACTTGCTAGAGAGATCATATGCCCCAGCCCAGGAAAATTTCAGGGAATTTGATTTTCCAGGCTATGAAATCAAAGCTCATACTGTAATAAAAAACCCCTAATCTTTCCAAATTGCCCCTTAGCCCATACAGTTCTGAGGAGCTCGGTATTAATATTTTAAGTGGATTTTGTCAAGTTGCTTGATGAAGTCTCCATAGTTAATATGCAAAAACTAGATCATCTGCCAAAGTTACTGAATCTCTTATTCGTTTCCTAATATACTACTGACCACAGCCTAAACACTCTGTCCTAGTTTACCCGTACTGTAAGAAATGCTTTCTCAGCCTGCCAAATTCTATTTTTATGAAGCTGAACCTCCTTTTAGTGTGTGTGTATCAATTTATCTATGCATAGTTAAGTTTTCTAGGTCCCTCCCTTATTACGTAAGGAAGTCAGGAGATGTTAAGTAGGGTTATAAGGGGGAGGAGGAGTGATAAAAATATCAGACTTCCCCAAGTATCTCCAAGCGATAAAGCCAGTCACCTTTAGTGGCTTCCTACATCCCATCTGCCTCATGAATTATCCTACCTCACCACTAAACCCCTCCAAAATTATCACGGCAGCTCTTTTATCAAGGATAAACAATTTAGGATGCCGAGTAGCCTAGGTGGTAGAAATCCAGTAAGTTTGCATCCAAGGAGATAGGAAAGGAAATTACCACTGAATAGAGAAATTAACAGTGCAACTGTTGAATTTGATCAGTCTGAAATCAGCACCAATTTTTGAAGCTGTTTCTTTTCCTTCTGCATCATTCAAGAACAACAATTAAAACATGTTACTCACTTGAATTTTTGCTTACATCAACTAGAATAAAATACTGTTTAGACTGCAGGCTTTTTCTAAACTTAAAATGGGAGAAACTGTTTAATTTGCAAATTATAAGCTATGGAAAAGTTGAAGGCTTTGCTAGAACAGAATTAAGTTGCAGAGATGTAGGTGTTCTGTGAAATAAAAAATTTAAATTAAGCCCTAATCTTCTAATCACATTTCTACAGAAGGTTCAGTATAAAGTCATTTTAGAAGTTTTTCAATAATGGAGGAGGACAAAAAATCTTCAAATACTAACTTATTTTCTTGCCCTTTGTTAGTTAGAAAGGGACAAGGACAAGGATGTTCTCATTTTAAATTATACTATGGAGCAGAGGAGAATATAAAATGTTTGATTCTACTTAAATTGCAAACATTCATCTTGTTATGCTGATAACTCAGTTTGATAGTTTTGGTAATTGATGTACAGTAATATTGCAGTATATTGACAAGAACAACCTACGTAGCTTTGAAGAATAATGAAACTATAGGGCAGTAAAAAGAATGGAACTTTCACATAATTAGCTATGAAGCCACCACCTTGCAGATGCAATAATTCAGTACAATCAAAGAATGAATAGAAGGTAAATATGCATCAAAAACCCCCATACCTTTGCCCCTGCAACTGAAAGTAATATGATACATATTCCATATTAGAAGGACACAGTTTCCCCAATTCCTTTGACCAGAACCTACAGGTCCATTTATGTAACTTATTATAGGCTCATGTTTTCAGTTGCAATTTCTCTTCAATTCTGTGTAACATATTTAAGAATCCAATAGTTAAAAATTAAATTTTTAATAGCACAATTTTAAGAAAAAAGTTTAATTTTAAAATAAATTTTGTCAAGAAAAATCCTGAAGACGAGGAGTCTGAGGGGCCATCCTTAAGCTCACCTAGATCTCAAATTATTGCTGTATCCACCCTCCAAAAGCTTTTCAGATAGAGATATCCATCTTATGAATACCAGACTGTTTTTTTTCTTTCTTTTTTTTTTTTTTTTTACACTCAGTGCTCAGCTGAATTTAAAGATAACAGAGAAATGAGATATAAACATATTAGTCCAATAAATCAGTATAATTACATTTGTCTTAAGCATAGATGGCTGAAACTAAATTTTAAGCTAAGTTCATGTGTTGTAAATTTTCAATTCCTTAAATCGGTTAGTATTTTAAAATTAATATTTTAATAAAATCCATTTTATATGGCTCTACAAAACTATGGCTTTTCAGTATGACACTTTCATTTTGAAGTGATACAGGCTGTGGGGTTCAACTAAAGGTGACCACATAGTGAGGTGACTGAGGATGCTGAGCTGTCTAAAAGCACTTCCATTTCCTTCCCTCCTCAGAAGTGCATGGCTCGCATCAGCTGATTTAGCTCTAGAACGTCTCACTGTGGAATCAGGTAAGAATTAGCACCAGCACATTGGAGACAGTAGAAATATGGGAGCAGGGAAAGGAAAGGATGACCTTGGACCACATAAGTATTGATTTATAAAAAAAGCGTTTAACATGTTGCAGAACTGCCTTCACAGTTGAGCACAGAAAAACTACCAGCTTCAAAATCGGGTATTATTTAGATTCTGCTTTCTAAGAGCACCTCCTTTAAAACTTCTTCATGTGGCTCCTAAGTGTAGAGTTTTCCACGCGTTTTGTATTCACTTAAAAAAATAATTAAATAATTCATGTCGCTTTTGACATGGTACCTGATTTACACAGAAATTACTTCCTGACATTTATTTGTCATACTGGACGATTAAAGAACAGCTGCAGGTATTTTACCCGTTATACGCTTAACACATAGAAAGATTATTTTTGAAAATTAGGTATTTATTTAGACATAATTAAAAATTAATATGTTTTATATACTGTGAATGAGAATTGTACCCATTATTGCTAACACAATGAACAAGAAGAACATAGCAAAAGAAAGCTGGAACAATTAAAACATTTAACTTTCCAAGAAACATTTGTAACATTTACAGTATACATGATAACGGGCGCTTTATAAATCTGCCTCACTGAAGAACTTCATAACTGGTAGCATTTTTCATCTAAAAGAAAGGGTTAGGTACATATTCATACTGTAGAGCAGGCAAAACAAATTTGAAACTTAAAAGGCATCAAGTGAAGCACCAACAATGAGAATGTAGCTGGAAATAGGACATCAATGAAACAAGAGTATCTTCTGAGTCGTAGCAGAGTAGTTTAAGAAAACCCACAATTAGTTATATACTGTATTACAGAAAAGTAGCAATCAAAAGAAGGAAAGCCCAACATTCTTCATCTCTGTCATACTATTATCTCTTTTTTTTTCCTCTAGTTTTTATTTCTAATGCACATCTTACGATATATAGATCCATCATTTACTGTTGAGGTTATTTGATCAAAAGTAATTTTTGGAAGAAAAATCAGAGATTGTCAAAAATTGGTAACACATTTTACAAGTCAACTGCAGCAGTTACTGTTTTTGACAAAAATAAAAAAGAATAAGGATAAAACCCATGCAGAATATTGGCTAAAACTGTAGAATAATTTATTTAAATGCAAATCTTGCATCAATCTTTGTTCAAAAAGCCCAAGAAGAAAAAAAAAACCTCCCCCAAAACCAGCCCTAAGCACAAAGCTAAAGCAGAATCTGTTTCAATATCCATTGCCATTTTAAACTGTCCTCATCTGTAATAACCAGAAATACGGTGTTTCCTGTATTTCTGAAGCTTTTTCAAAGGCACTATGTGAAACTAACAAATTGATGCAGCAGCTTTTCCAGTTTTGAAAGAAAATAATTTATTCTTAATCCTTATGTGATTCCCACCTTGGAAGCACCCACTGAAATACAAACGTTTGGCACCACTCTACCGATCTTAAGACCACACAAAAACCCCCCAGCAGCTGCTCACAGAAGAGCTCAATCTCACTAACAACAAACTTACCTCGGACCTACAATGGTAACTCTTCTCATCTTCACGCTTGGTTTCAATCTCAATTTAAATAAACATCCTTCAATTTTAACTCTAATCTTGAATTTAAATTCCTCCATAAAGGAGGAGGAAGACGGAAATTAAAAAGGAATATCATTAGCACAGTTGCTCTAGTGCAATTAGGTATTCATAGGTGACAAAACACGCATTGGTGACAATGGCAGACCAGCTGAAATAAGCTCCACTAGTTTGAGATTTTAAAAAATGTCTTGCATAACATGTCTTTAATAATGTACTTCAGCCTAGGTCTACCTAGGAAATCTATTTCTGGAGATCCTCTGTAGTCTTCACTCAGCTCCAAGGGTCTACTAGTCTATCTTTCTATTACTGTACGGATTTTTAAACAATCTCAGTTCAAACTGCTGGAAATCTCAAGGTTACTCTTACTTGTAATTTCAATGTAATTTGTAGCACTAGATGTGGCTAAACATACTCTAGACTCCAAACGTCCTTTGCTAGCACGACTCAACTTAAAGCATGTTAGACATACAAATAAAAACTCAACTCTTAGCTAGCACGTTCTGAACACACGATTCTGGCTTGACTGTGATACTAAACAACTACATAGTTAATAAAGATCAAATTTTATAGGCAGTGGAAAAGGCTAGAAAAAGAACAGTTCCACATACTCATCAGCTGCAAATCTGTACTTAAGTCAAAATATGTAAAGACAAAATTAGCAGTCTTATGCCATCTAGGAATCTGTGAGAATCGTTACTTACAACTGCCTGTTCACTGTATTTCAAAGAAAAGCCATGGACACAAAGCCTTCTTTCCAACGTTTTGCCCGTGTCTGCAAAGTGCTAGCAATCCAATTCAGAACAAGAGTAACCCAAAAGACACAGACCGTGCAGATCACTGGGAGCACACCTCATACAGAGAGATTGTATGAGAAAAATTACTTGCAGCTAGAGCTTTAACATTGATTGTGAATGTTCACACTTGCAAAAAACAGAGCTCAAAACTTTTCAATCTATTCTAAAAGTAAATTTGAGTGGGAGAAAGCAGAAAAAAAACCTTGTAAATCAGATTAAGAACATAATATTAAAAAGTGTTATGTGTTCAAAATGCAATACTAATGTACCGTAGCATAAGCACACGCTTTAAAACGAATGCACAAATAGCAAACAGTGTCTCAGTGGTTACTCTGAGAGATTCATTGACCCTGAGGTCCTAGCATCTCACTGAATTGCACATCTACATGTAGATGTTGTGCTTTCTGCTAATTTGTAATGGTCACAGTAGAGTTTGCGTAGTTTCAGCTCTGACAGTTAAGAAATTGCTGTAGCAGGTCTGTTAGGTTTTAGCCCTTTCAATATGAACCAGCTGGGTTATCATCTCACATTGGCATAGACTTCCCCCCCCACACCCCATCACAAAAGGAACTCTGTCAATCCTGTCTGATAACTAACTTATCACCTACCTCTATTCATAATTAAAGAGAAATACATATAAAGTAACTAGGCTGAACAGGCAAACAGGCAGCAGGCCCTACAATAGAGAAAAGACAGAATGTAACTCTCCACTACCAAATTGATTTTTAAGAAAAGACTGCTAGTGAATTAGAAGTTGTTTCACACTTTAAGAAAAAGTTACATACATCATGAACTCCTTCCCAGACCAAGATATATCAGATATATGCTTTTAAAGCAAACATGCATATAATTATGCATGAGTAAACACAGGCAAAAAATACTCAATCCAAATCTTCAAATTCCTTTAAAAACATAGAAAAAGGTGTCAGAAAAGTGGTATTTTGCAACCAAGTTCAAGGATTATTAGATTCATTGCACACGCCTGTACAATGTACTTTCCAACATGGGCTTTGAAAGAAAAATGGAACCTGGGGAAATGACGAATACCACGATCACTCAATTCAAAACTGGTTTGCAATACAGCAAGATAAAAGTTGTAGTTATAAAGAGTAAAACAGCTTTTGGTGGGTGTATGATCCAAGTCTTTTTACTTGAAGCAGTGTAATCTTACTTCTGCTCCTTTAAAAACAAAAATTGATTCAACTTTTTTTTTTTTAGATGACAGACTGATTATTATAACTTATTACAGTTGTGTTAAATAAAAAGAATTTTTTTTCTGGCAAATAAAAGTAAGCTAACTATGCAGGCTAAGACAGTGAAAACAGTCTAGCTTTCATAATTCTGAACCTGATGCTACATAAAAGCAAGACACTTCATATACCACAAAGTCCTCATGCCTTGAGAACCTACTGTTCTCTCTTGAGAATACACATTCTAAACTAGCCGTGGTCCCTGCATTACTACAGACCTTCTGTCGGTGCAGTTTTCCCAGTTCCCTTCAAAAAGGTGAGAAAAAAAAAGTCCTCAACGTAGTACAATAAAAGCCAAGAATTTTTTCTCTGCTGTTGATTTAAAGTCCAAATAAGTATAAAGGCATCTCTTGTTTAATATAATATATCCTAATGAAGCTTTATATGCTTTTTATTTCACCATACGTATAGCTTGCTCACATCTCTCCCTCATGGCTTTGCACAGTTCTTATTCTCCTTTGTCATGAGCCTTTCATTTAAAGTTCTAAAGAATAGTAAGAAAATAAGGAGGAAAAAGCCCTGTTAGTGCTCGAAACAATACCCTTCTGGGGCAGGCAGGAAGACTACAACCAGTACAACTGAGTTTGATATTCAAACAAAATAAAGGTTTGTTTGAAAGCTGATTATCTTAAATTTATCTTCTGAAGTAATAAAATGATTAGAATTCTTTTGTCACTCTGCCTTTAGGTGTTCAACGAGATGGTCATGACAGAGACAATTATCATAAATTACTAAGATAATGACGCATTATTAAAAGAATCACTGTCAGCTGCTTTTAGAAAATGTGAATCACAACTTCAAAAAGAGAGATGCAAAGAGCTTTTACAGATGATTCAAAATTCTGCGGACATTAAAGAAACCCTTATAACACTCTCCTTCATACTAAATCAATTCTGACTAAGTCTGTCTATATCCTTCCAAAGAATCCATATTCACACCTCCACTGCAAGAAAAGCACTTAAACACAGCGTGCCAGCAAACTGCACAGAGACTTCCAGGCTGCATGTGATCCAACAGTGCGGTCTTCTATCTTAAATGGAAAGACCGTATCAAATGTACTAACTGGAATCCAAGCAGGAAAAAGAAATTAGATTAAATACAAAATGAGACACCCCCCCTGCACATTAAACAAGAAGTAACACTGAAATTCCTGTTGTAGTTTATGCTGAAAACTACTAGTTCCAACTGTCTCATTAGTTTCAACAGAAACTACAAAGCCTGACTGCACAGCTTGGAATGATCTAATGTTACACATTTAGAAAGCTCATATGGCATCAAACCTTCACATGCTAACAAATGCAGGGGATAACACTAATTAAAGAAAGCCACTTGTGCAACTAAATTTTGGGTTGACAGTTCTTGTTATATTAACCATGAACATTGTCAAAGAAAAATTCAATCCTGAGGAGATGAAGTCGTTCAACAAAGAATGAATAAGCAAGTGGCATGCGCACTACTCTTCTAATTTTATTATTGGAAAGAAAGCAAAGTGATTCTTAACATACAAGCCCCTTTGACAAAAATTAATATGAATCAACATCTATTTCTTTTCCCGGAGATGTTAGCATTTGTCAACAACATGTGAAAGAACTTGGCAAAATATGGGAAACAGTCATCCATCCATCTGTGTCATGTGTCCCCGTCCCAGAAATGGACACTGCTTTGGAACAACATTTAAAACTGGAGTGGACAAAAATATCTCACTGTATCCAAGTCATAATAAAGACTTGGAGAGAAAAAAATAACAGAATTAGTGTTTATAGTTTGGAGGGAATCAAGAATGCATATGAAGTTACTTAAGAGTACTGAGACCTCTTGTATCATGTCATCTAAGGGTGAAGCTCCAGCCAGTATCAGCCCACCACAATAGCACTCTCACAGGTGCCAGGACGTGCCAAAATGCTCAAAAATATTTTCCTCTTGCAAAATTAGACAGTTTAATCCCAACTACACCATTATTGCATTATTTATTATTTACCCTGTACAAATTCAGGGGAAACAAGAACTGGTTTTGAAAAAATCTCTCTTGGATTTTCGATAATACCATTGGTACAGTTGTACCCAGCTACCATTTAGTGGCAAGGGGATGGGAAACAGTTCAGAAATGTGGGATTTCTGTGGATGTCATCAGGACAGATGCCTTAAGGATCAGGAAACGCAGCATTTTAAACAGCAAAAGGAACAATATGAAATGATGGTATAGAAGACTGCTTACTAAATGATAGGGAAGAACAGTAAGGATGCGATGCACAGAAAAATAATCTCCTGAAGGGGTCAAAGATGAATTTGAAAGAAGAATTTGAGGCCACCGTATTCAAAAGTTTCCTAGATGGACTTTACACAACTGCTTCAACTTAATGTCTGTCCTAATTTCAGATCCACACCATGACTGCAAAAATGAATGATGAAGTTACTAAGGCAGTCATAGAATCATAGAATTCAGTCAGATGGGTGCAGTCTGTAGAGCAACGTGATCTATTTACACTGAACATGAATTTACACTTTTTTGTTTGTTTGGGGTTTTCTTGTTTGTTTCCTTGGTTTTTTTTTTTAAACTTAAAGGAACTGCAAAAGAGTAACACTTACAGCTATGGCCTTTAACCTCAAAATACAGGATCTTTTTCTAGAAAGAACTGTCAAAAGTGATAGAAATATAAAAAGTAGGACTAATACTAAAATGAAAAGGTATCACTGAACAGCATTACCAATGCTGTTACCAATTAACAAATAAGACAGATTTAGCCTCTAAATACACTTTCACGGACTCAAAAAACAAGTGGCAATTAACTTGGTATGTCTCTATGCACTGCTGTTTCAGATGAACTGAAGTGCATCTGTTACTAAAACAACTTCTTATCTCAAGTCACTCAGAATTCTTTATTACCATCAGCTTTTATATCTTTTTCACCCAAACTGATCACAGTAAGAACAGTTTTCTGCATATGCAGAATGTCTCAAACACAGAAGTATTGTCTTCCTGCATCTTAAGGTTCTTAGAGAATCTTTTTATGGACTACAGGAGCACTAGTACATTTTCACAATGCAGTGCTCAAAAGGCAACTGCTTTATAAAGCGGTTATTTACTGAAATGCACCATTAAAATTTTCCTTTGATACATAGTTACTACATCTGAGGATGCAACATTCTGAAGAGAAGAAAAAACTGGAGAAATTCAGATGCTAAAACGAAGTTGATACACAAAATTAAAAGCTACAAAATTGAAATGCAACTGCAGGCAGAAAAGCAGTGCATTTAAAAAATCATCAGCTGCAGGATAATCAAAGTCTACTTTAAACAAAAATCTTTCACCAAAATGCATTTTGCAGTGCAATGAATGGCTTAAAAAAACCCCCCAAAAGTTAGGCGCTCTGTTATCTTGTTTAAACATAATTAACTGGCAATAATAAGCTATCATTTCCTACAAGAAAAATGATAATTTCTACCATATGTCATACAAGTAGTTAACATACATGAAACAGTTCAATTACTTGGTAGGGAGAAGAACAGAGAAGATTGTCTTAGAATTATTAGTTGGATAACTGGATTTTAAACATGAGAAAAATTTGAGTTCATGTCCCTAACAGACTTGGATAGAACTTTAACAATCCCAGTCCATGCTTTGTCAAAAAGTAAGCAAGTTTGCATAGTAGGAGTAAACACAGACTTCATAAATTAGGGAAGACCACACAGATAAAGACTCAGCAGCAGCTAAGAAAATAAATGGTGAGTAAATGATAAAGAACTGAAGTGGCATTGGCTAAATGCTACCTCGAGAATGTAAGAGTTGTGTTGTATTTACTCATGAGGACGCTATCAACAGTATGATCTAGTTTGGTTTCAAAAAAGCTATTTTTTGTTCTCTTTACATACAGGCCGCAACAAATTTGTTCGCCTAAACTAAGCAAAATCAGTGACTTATTAATCAAACTTTTACATTCTTAGATCAGATATCACAAAGGATGATTTATCAATCTCAACTAAACTAACTGAACCAATCATAGTTGAATAGCAGTTATAACATTAAACATTCCTGTAAAAATGAATTAA
>NW_008795037.1:1094327-1095201 GCF_000699145.1 Aptenodytes forsteri
CTGTAAAAATGAATTAATGGACTGTATAAACAGCACAATATTCTATGCTAATTGTTTCTGGATCACTACTTTAAAGACATTTCATTAATCTTCAATGTAGCAAAAAAACAGGAGGTTTGTGTGTCCAAAATACGGTTCACATTCATCTCATTACTAAAAAAAAAAAATTGGTCATTTTCAGAGCATTGAAATCCTCTGAAATCCTTAAATTTCTTTAACAAATACAAGATTTTCCACTATTTTAAGTGACAATTATTAAAACTCCTTACAATTGCGATTATTTATCAGAATTCTAGCCAACATCTATAATTTCCTCTAAAGACAGTACAAGCAGATCTTATAAAAAGCCTCTGCTAGCATACAGTTAACAACAACGGAGGATTAATAATTTTTGCTATAGCAACCACTGCACTGCAATTACCATAGTGACATGAGAAGAATAAAAAAAGTAATAATGAAGAGCTCTTACTTGTTTGGAGCAATGTGTCAACCAAATAAGTGCAGGGTTCTCCAGTGCCCAGCTCTGCTCACCTTAATCAATTGAAATGCCATTTGTAATAAATTTATTTTTAAAAGGGCAATACAAATTTGTCAATTGTTCACTGTCCTTTAGAATCATAGAATCGTTTAGGTTGGAAAAGACCTTTAAGATCATCAAGTCCAACTGTTAACTTAACACTGCCAAGTCCACCACTAAACCATGTCCCTAAGCACCACATCTACACGTCTTTTAAATACCTCCAGGGATGGGGACTCCACCACTTCCCTGGGCAGCCTGTTCCAGTGTTTCACTACTCCTTCAGTAAAGACATTTTTCCTCACGTCCAATCTAAACCTCCCCTGGCGCAACTTGAGGCCATTTCCTCTCGTCCTA
>NW_008795037.1:1095376-1104872 GCF_000699145.1 Aptenodytes forsteri
GCCTCACCAGTGCCGAGTACAGGGGCACGATCACTTCCCTACTCCTGCTGGCCACACTATTTCTGATACAGGCCAGGATGCTTTGGTTAGGTTAATATACCAATCATTGCTATCATGTAACGGAGGGGAGTGCTACTTATTTTAGAGGTTCCAATTTAGACCTAAAGTCTAAGGTCTACCACATTACCATAAATATATTGATATATATACACACCTGCTTTTGCATATTTTTCCATTAGAATATACACACACATATATACAGAAATATAGTAGACCTTACAGATACATATATATAGATGTATACAAACATACATTTGCATATCTTTTTCATGGAGAAAATATATCTTTATTTGAGTACGTCAGGAACACTTGGCGCTAAGATTACACTAACATCTGTGACAGTTTCTCATGAGTCACCTAATTGTTGTTCTTTCCAGCTCCACTTATCTAAATTTCTACTTGATAGCTGTTGTTCAACCTGTTTAGTTTAAGAAAGGAAACCTTACCCAAAATTAGTTGCCTTTGGAGGTTCTCAGTCAGGATCTTATTCAAAGCTCCCCCCTTTTTTCAAATGACAAGTAAATATTTATGGCTGGAAGGAGTACTTCAAATAAAACTTTTGGAAGCAGGAAATAACGTTAGACAAAGTCATCTTCTGTTTCAAAAGATGTTTTGCTAAGATGTAGGTGTAATCAATAAATCAGAATCTTGGACTACAGAAGTGCAACAATGTCCAAATAGAAAGGTGGGTGTAAATGAGAAGGCTGCAGCACAAGTGACATACTCCCAAGCTCATGTCTGGGCCTGACATAGTTCCAGAGTCTCATATGTACAAGGTTAAGTAAATGAGAAGTGGCAGAGAGTGAAAGCATAGAGAAGTATGGAATCCTTTGAGACCTTTAGCAAATGGCAAGGCTGGCCCATCAGCTATGAGGTACAGAAAATGTCAAGAAAGGGGAAGAAAATAGAGGCAGGCAACACAGAAATAAGATGCTTGCAGCATGCACAGAGCAGAGCGAGAGCGCTATGGTACGTTCTGCTTAGTGTATCACACACAGTTTGGCAAAAGCTACTTAGGTAGAAGGTAGCGCAATCTTCTAATGCATCTCATTTTACATTTTCATTGTGCTATTTTGATTTGTTGTGCAATGAAACCTCTTTCAGGCCCCATTACAGATAGTCAAAATACTATTTCAAACTGCAAACCATCATACCTTAACTTCCTTTGACTCATGACAATCACTATTTCCTCATTTTTGAAACGGAAAACTGAAAAAAGGAGATGTTCAAGTCTGACAAACCATTTCTAGTAAGACATTTTCTTTAAATTCAGCTCACTACAAGCAGAATCTGTATGATAAATGCCTACCTTTTAAAGTATCTAAACATATGCAGACATAGCGCAGAGGGTAAATGTAGTTACTCTGATACAGTGTTATTCCAGTAATGTGAGATTTTGCCTCTTTATTGTTAGACTGGTGCAGAACAAAAAATACTGGAATGAAAATGAACATGAGCAGAACTCAACTAAGATCCTCCTTTGCATTAAGTTTTTTTTTCTCCTACCAATTACTGTATAGCCACTCTTACACAGAACTATTTCACTGTAGGTAGGATTTTTTGATGGTGGTGGAGTATTATTCAGCTTCCTTCAGGCTGCATTTCATAAAGAACATGGAATTTAGAATTATATTCATTCATTACTCATATACGTTTTATTACCATATTCACTTCAGTATTCTCTAAAACTTTGTTCAATGAGAAAATAACTGTGTTGTCTTGATTATTTTAAATTAATGCTTTGAAGATGAAAAAAATTTGATGCACTGCTCCATTTCCTACCCACTGTTACAACAGAAGAAAGATTAAAGTCATAGTAGTACTCAAATAGTAAATTTGAAATCATAGTTATAAGTATTTCCATAGTTGTCAGAATAAACTTTGTTCCTCTATCAAAACACACACACACACACACACACTTGTTAACACTCCTTTCACTCGCTTAGGAAAATTAACGGGCAGAAAGACCATTAAACCATTTCCCATCCTTCACCCTGGATGAAGTTGAGTCATCTGGAATGAAGATAAAGATTATAGTGTGTATGTAGGTGTTCAGGAAGAGGAAGCAAGACCCTCATACTACAAGATCTGTGCTGGGTGTTCTCTCTTAAAGATGAAATGGCTGAGATCTTTCAAAATAACCAGTTCTGAAAAGTGAGCTTCTGAAAAGCCAGCATGTCCTCCCATAGATGATACTGATGATTCCTTGCCTCTCTATCCACTTTGCCATATGTGCTGTCCCTCTACATTTATCTGCATGCATTTCTTAAGTCCCTGCACGCATTTTCTCCCATTGTATTCATCCTTACTAGAAAGATTGCTTCACTATTGCCTCACACTAGTGCTTTGCCTGTGAATTTGATGATGATTAGCAGAGCAGGGTATTAAACAACTGGTGATGGAACTCCAAAACAGCTGCTCCCCACAGCTAAGCTAGCTATATCGGCCATTGTCTTTCATAACCTTGGCTGTACCAAAACCACACAGCGTACTGCACCACTATATCACTGTGCATTCAATTTATTCACATTTTCAAAATTTTAACTTTAACATTTGAACAGTTCCACATCTCTCTGCAAAAACATCCCAGGGTTTATTAAAATTCCATTCATTATGATAAATTTCTAGAATTATGATATATCATTTGGGCTCATTAGCTACCTAACAGAGATAAAATTATCCTACATAAAGATTGCTTTCCACATTGCCATCATTTAAAAAAAAAAAATCAGATTTCTACTTAGTACCTATTAAGACACATTATTCAGAACATCAGCTTGGAAAATGGGTTACTAAAAAAAAATAAATTTGGGTTTTTAACTGCAAAACCTGTAGTATTCTATTCTTTCCTTCAGATATTATATACACAAGTTTTTATATTTGTACATAAACAGTAAAAGATTTTACAAAGATTTTAGAAAATGTTTAACATTTCACAGAAGAACCTAGAGCATTGTTCAGCTTCTACCTTATTTCATTTACTATAGATCTGTAAACCCATCCACAGTTGCTAGAAAAGGATCTAAGGATAATTAACTACCCAGCAGAGGTGCCTTCTTGTTACATGTCAGTAAACAGCTTTGCTAGAACTCTTAAGAATACTTCTAAGTGGCAGCATAGAACAAGAGAATCGGACTCTGGGTCTAATTTAGAGTCTGACTTTTAAATTAAAAAAATGTCATTTTCTTTAAAACAGATTTTAAACCAAAATGATGCAACAAGGCTACCATTTGACAACATTTAAAGACAGGCTCAGTCTCACAATTAACAAGCAAGTTGTATAAATATATTAAATTAGTTCTTTGAGAAGTTATTTACATTCAATAGTGTCAGCAGAATGAGGCCTGCAGCACTTTCCCTTGGGTTGCAAAATTCTTATTTTAGTGCACAGAAAAAGGAAGTACTTTTTGGACTACAAACCCAGCATTTCCTGTTCTCTGTAACATGACATACACATTGATAAGCCACAATTGAATGAAAAAGTACATTCTAATAGAAAGATACAGGCTTTCACTAACCCTTGCAAAAATAGATTTACATATAAATTAAGTTTATCTTCTGTCCAAAAGCCTTCCGGAATTTTCAATTACAACCATTAAGAGTTTACCATGTTTCATCAATCTTTTTTCAAGTCATTTTAATTAATTTACAGTTTGGCTTTATTAGTTTGTACAAGTGAAGAATTTATGAACATTTACTCAAATAATATCTTCTGAACAAGATTAGGGAAAAAAACCCAAAATCATGACAAACAAAATACATGTCTGATAGAAGTAAATTTGGCATTGTGCCATGCCCCAAAGCAACAGTCCTTAAGTGTGATACATGTGATGCAGAATGTATTGGGATTGCCAAAGTTGAATTTATTAATAATTATTCCCAGCTATTTCAAGATTTACAGTCAAATAGATATAACACCTTAAAGAAAAAAAAAGTAAACCCCCCCAACTTTTAGAGCTAAACATCTTTATTTGTTCTTTGATTTAGAGTAGCTAACCAAAATACGAAAAAGAAACACTCAGGATAGTTTAGAAGACTAAAACTCACCAAAATCTGCAAACACGGACTGTCCAACAACTTTCACACCACTAGGCGTTTCCTTACTTTTTCCAGCTTTAGAGAAGTTCCCATCCTATCAAACAGGACAAAGATGATGGAAAAACTGAATTGCAGACTAAGTGGTAAAATTTGACTTTTGAACCAAAGAAAATACACATCAATAAAAAAAGCGCTTAAGTAGATAATAAAGAGACATCTCAGCTATGAAAAAAAATGCACTCTTTGAAAATTAGGACTGAGTTTTTGCATTTCTAATCCTTCATGGAATCTTACGGAAATCCAATAATAGTAATATTCAGATACAACTGTCCATGTATTTTGCTGTGTTATGAGGAAGAGATTGTGTTATTTCAGCAACATAATCTAAATCATAATTAACTGGTTATGAATACTAATGTGCATTTATGCACATTGACATGTGATTTTATAGATATATGTAATAGATAAAAACACACCTGCACACCCGTTAAAAATATCTTTGGTTTTCCTTCTAATTAAGAAATAACTTGATTTTACATTAGGTCTGGTTCAGGTCTTGTTTTAATCATCTTTTATTAAAACCTAGGCCTACAGAAAACAATATTCCAGTATTTCATCAGAAAGACAAGAGGAGTGCTGGATCCTTGTTTATTGTAGAACTGGATCACAACTGGAACAAAACCATTTAAAACGTTAAGTTTTCGTAGCCAAGTAAGATGACCTAAGGCCCACTTTTCTAGTCGTTGCAATCAGCTCATACAAAGTGCTATGCACACAAGTATACGTAAAGCCACTGAGACAAATGATACTGTTTTGTGGATTATGCATAGTTATCCATATTGCTTACTCATGTCATATTCAATGCTGTTGAAGATGCAACTCTGGAGACAGTACGTGGATGTTTGACTATGTATCTTTACCTTGACATATAATTGACAATGACTCAGATGAGAAAAAAAACAAACCCAAAATTGATGCAAATCATCTCCATGCAGAAAAGACGACTAGGCCCTCTGCTCAGTTGGCCAGAAAAGCATATATCATATAGGCAAATGATTTAAAAGCATTTTATGGTGCATCAATGAAGGGAATTACTGTGCATAGGTTTGTAGTGCAATTTAACAGCTTTTAATGGATCAATTAAGGTATTTAAGATTGATATATGTGTACCTATATTTTATATGTATGACATATTTTACTGGGTTGATTGATTCCAAAGAATACAATTCTTTCTTTCTAAAGATAAGCAAGTCTATGCATACAAAATATATAATGTAGGATAATATTTAGAATACATGAGTTTGCAAAATCCAAAACTTGTAAGAAAATTAAAAAAAACAAACAAAAACAAAACCCCAAAAACCCCTGCAGGAGACAGGTCAAATTGCCTTGTGTCGTCACTAACACTCACTCCCTCAAGAATTAAATTCATCGAAGTCAAAAACTGTTCATTTTTAAGTCTATATAAAAGCTAGAAATACAGAATTCATGACCCTCTGCTTTAAAAAAAGTGTCTAGTACAGCTTTCATTACTTTTGCCTAAGAATTAGTATTCTGAGATTATCTGGCAGCTTTTTTTTTTTTTTTTTTTAACATTTTACAGTTCAGCAGCTGGTTGAAGATGGCCATGTTGTCACAGACAAGACTACATTCTCCGTTCTACAGTGACTCACTGTGATATGATGGATAAATTTTCAGGTAAAAGCCTCAAAAACTCATTCCTTAGCTAATAAGAAACACATTAAGCACTTTCTATTATAACAATAAAGTAAACTTTTAACATATACATGCTAAGATTCTTAACCATAGCCCTTTCGGATAATAGATTTAGTATAAAGGATACACTTCGTTTCAAATCAACTAATTTCATTAATTGTTATTAACAATGAGGTTCTTCACTGACCCTGGTCAAGTTAGGCAATACAAAAGCAGAACCTCAATAAATAAATAAAAAAAAATAACCCATTGACCTGTTTCTCCCCAACTCTGAATTGTATTTGTGATATTTGGTTAACATAGGACTCAGGATTTTCTCAGCTGTAACTTGCATACATATTGTAACAAGTGAGATTTTAACCCCCTGTCCCACAAAATCTTACCCAAGACCTGAAGTCATAGTTCTAAGAAAGCTAACTTAAAGAAATCAAATCTTTGAGACAGCAAGAATAAAAAAATCTGATCAGCCTCTTCTTCATAGATCACCATGCTAAGTGTCAGTAACCTCCTAGAACAGCTGACGACACACCAGGAGTCCTGCTAAGGTGTCTGATTGATTTACTTAGTAGGCATGTTAAAAAAATCTGCAGAGGAACTTATGCTGAGTAAAAGATCTCCAGTGATATTCTGCAGTCTAAATGCAATAGTGCAGTTAGTGCCTCAACATCGGTTCCACTCATTCCTGAAACAAGAAATATCAGATGACTTTTTTTTTTTTTTAACTTGTCTGTGTTTTAACAGAATGGTTATTTGGGTTTTCTCTCTTACCTTATTTACCCATGTCTCAAACTGAATGTTTTGAGAATTTGGTGATGTAGTAAGGAACAAATCTGCAAGGAAAAACATAAGAGAAATAAAATATTTAACATTAGACTAGACACATATTTGATCACTCAATAAAGATATAGGTAATATAACTTATTTAAAAATATATTTTATAAGTTATAAATATTATATTCCAGTGATGTTTAGATGTTTATATATTAAGCAAGAAAGATTAAAAAACAACCCCCCCCAAACTATTTTCATCCCTCATACTCTTCTGTATAAATATACCTTCTGCACTCAACTTCTGCATTTGTATAGTTTATACCTAAATTAAGTTAGCGTCACATGAGCTAGTAAGTGCTGGATGTTATATATGCACAGTGAAGAACATTTCTTAATAGTGAAGACAGAGACAGACCTCAAAGCTAGAAAAAAAGTATACATAGTTGTATTTTTAGTAAGTTAAAATTAAAAATAAAAACCTACCAACCATCCTTTTATTTTGGGTATGTTGAATTAAGTAACAGATATACTGTTGACAGGAGGAGAAAAGGAGATGGAGAAATATTTCAGGTTTCCTTTACACAAAAATTCTCTTAAACATCAAAACAGTGCAAAAGAGTGCTGCAAAGGATTTATCTGACAATGCCTACTTAAAGATGAGCTTATTCATCACCATTTAGGAAAGCACCCAAATTAGGAAAACGGGAAGAAAAAGCTTTATAAAGGAGGTTAAAAAAAGGGGGGCTTTAAGGGGGGGAAAAAAAAAAAAGTTTAAGCCCAGTGTAAAGAGGTTCAGATTTAAGCACTTGTTTTCTTTTTCATTGCCCTCCTTCCCCCCGGCAATTTAAAATATCACTATTTGAGTTAGAACACAATGGTTACTCTGTAGGCAGAAAAAAAGTGATTAAAAAAAGAGAGTATTAATGCTTTACCCTGAGGTGGTTTTCTGAATAACCAGGTGGACTGCTGTACAGGGAATTTCAAATGGCACAATAAGGGGTATTGTCTTCGGGGGGTGGGGTGGGGTGGGGTGGGCAGAAGCCAAACCATAAACCCCCACAGCAAACAAACAAACAAAACCCAAAACCAAAAAACCCACAAACATACAAAACCCCAAAGATTTTACTTACAGATTTCTCCATCCCCCTGCCCCCAGCTTGAAAGTTGTACCGTTTAATTTTATTCCCCTGAATACCTGAAATGGCAGTTTCCTTTAGAGCACACACGTGAAAAGCATGATAGTGTGCTTCATTGGAATGAATTGTATAGATACTTAAGTATTTCTTGAAGGCAAGAGACAGAAATAATGGAAACAATCTGAAGATTGTTACAGATGTAACATAGAAAACATATATAAACTTTCAAATTTTAACTTTGCATGTAGAAGGGAGTTTGTGCAATACTGTTGATTACTATCAGATATAAACCAGAAAAATACTAAAAAAATCTAATACATTCACAGGGAAAAAATGAGAAACATGGAACAATAGAAGCCTTAACTCACTTTTCTACAGGTCAAAATGCCACTAAATCTTTAAAAAAGTTTTTGAGGTTCAAGTAAGTATTTCAAGTAGGGTAGTAGTATATCCATGCTGTAATTTGTACTGCAATTTGCAACTAGTTATGGGCTATGTCGCATACAGATTATGCCACAATAGGCTCTTTAAGTATTCTATTTAAATACACAGCAAATGACTAGCATTTGATTAGCAAATATAACAGGTTGCCTAACCTTCAGGAGAGATTTTGTTGGCACTGTAACTGTTTTCCCACCACATCTCTGACTCAGTTTCACACACTGCAGAGCTGACCTCTCATCTTTAATTGCTAGGTCAATCCTCTCTCTGCCCAGTCCTCTATGCAAGGAAAGATCTTGGGGACCATTAACTCAGCATTCCCACTGGTAACACTATGTTTATACATGTTTTGTGACTATCCCAGAATTAGACAAAATGGCACAGCTGCCAAGAAGACATAATTCACCCAGTATTATTATGCCAGAAATTCAGCTCTGAACAGTTGGTTATTACTAGGTTAAATAAATGCATCAAGTTTTTATGCAACACAGTTACGCTTCTAGGGTGGAAAGGAACAAATACAAAAGGCAGATATGAGTTATGCTGGGGGTATTACAATGACCTTAGCTCTAAATAATTTATTTAAGGTTAAAACAAAGTTCATTAAAAATAAAACCATCAAAAATAAAACAGCACTATTTCTTGACTAATGTAACATGCGATGGAATTTCATTTAACAACTATTCTTAATTTTAAAATGTATACTAATGCAGCATACTATGACAACTTCTCAGTAAAAAAAAATTTAAAAAAAAAAAATCTTTCTTCAATGGGAAACTGCAGTACCACCTATAGTATCCTTACAATAGAGCTTTCTAAATAAAGAGAAATGAATGTCATTAACATCTTAATGGGTGGGAAGTCATATAAGCACTACTACAAATTGAACTATCTATAAGTAGTAATACATCTTGTTTTTATTTGAGCTTTACAGAGTAAATTTATCAGTTACAGCTCCTCAGAGAGCATAACGACCATGTTTGACTCAAAAGACATTCCATATTGTTCATTCCAGAGTTACAACAGGCTACAGAAAATCAGGCACTCAACACGACCGGGCAACAACGATAGCAAACTGCAAAGTATACTAACCCTAATTTTCAGCCACAGCCATTATGAACTCAGTCAAGTATTAGTGAATTACTTGTAACAGAGTATGTATGGTTACTGTATATTACACATATACTCCTCTTTTGTAAAAGCATGTAACAAAGAGGGAGCTTTGCAATGGACTTTTCTTACGCATTGAAAAATCAATTTTTTTCCATTTTAGTGTGAACCATATTATATTAGGTTTTCTTCCCCTACTCATTTAATTTGATTTCCTAATAAGT
>NW_008795037.1:1104989-1129232 GCF_000699145.1 Aptenodytes forsteri
AGAGAACCATGGTGGCTGGGATGTCACACAACTTAATAAAATCAAATAATATATTTAGCTATCTGCAGTGTAGGAGGAATAAATCAGGATACTACATGCAAGTCAAACTACAAAGAGCCAATAGAAAGACGATAATTTAAAACATCTAAAATGTTTACTATGTTAAAAATGTGGAGGTGCTTACAGATTTAAAGTCTTTGTTCAGCTGCTGTAGAAACCAAGTATTTTAATGTGAACACGTGTTCTACATTTTGAGAGTAGGAAAACAGAGCTATGTTTTCAGAGGAGGCAATCTACCATACATCTCTCTGGTTTGCAAGAGATCCGTGCTGAATATGGCCCTCTGCAGTAGCTTAAAGATGATTAAATTCAGCAACGTGCCTGTTTTGTTGAACTGAACTCCCTCACACCCCCGAAACAGCTTCTCTTGAAAGTTAGTAAACTACTGTTGCCCTTTGTTCCTCTTCATGTACTCCTCTGTCTCTCCTTTTTCCTAACTTGAGGCACATAACATTGTATACAACAAACAGAACCAACACACCAAAGCAGCTCCAAGGCTGCTGTAGTATTACACTGCACTGGTAAAATGCAAAGGCAGGCAAAGACAGCAGATAATCTTCCAGAAATAGTATAGAGGAGCTAGTGCCACACTGCTCCTAAGTTAAAGCCACAAGCTGTGATTTAGGGACAACTTAGGTACAGCAACACCACCTCTTGTTCTAGAGTCTGCTGAACCAATTCAGCCGGTGTGTTATTGCCAATTGTCCTCCTTTTTATCCTTAAGCCTTCTTAGAAGCTACGTGTCTCAAATGCTCATGCATATTTTTGTGAATAAACCCTCTGGCACTGCAATCAAATAGAATGCTTAATATTTACAAGTAATTTTCCATTTTGATTGAGAACATCAGAGACTTCAAAGCAAGCAAAACAAAATAATTTCTTCACAGCAGCAGAGTAAAAATGCAATGTAATTCAGACACCCCAAATAACTGTTTATGAATTTGTATAGTTCAGAATTACTAATGTTTTCTCCAAGTTTGTAGGAAAGAAACCTGTACGAAAAACCAAGCCCTGCCTGGTACAGTGTTTTCGGCCAGATGATTTCCAACCTAACTTATTCTATGATTCCATCTGGCTTTATTACGTAAGTTTTTGTGCCTAAGAGCCAAAAGCATATGAGAGAGGAAACAATTAAGGATCTGTTCAATTTATAAATATCTTTTTCTATACAGCCATGGCAAAAACTCCTTGCAAGCATCTCCTTCCCAAAGGAACGGTGTCCATGGCAGACATCTCCCACCACTATTGCTATAGCTTTCCATGCCTATTATTACTAAATTCTTCAATATATAAGGGCTGCAGGAGAAGAGATGGAGCCAACAAATGCGTTAAAAATCTGTATGTTCAGTACTTGGATTACACAACAATGAAGACATAACACAGTTCATTGCTACATTTTTTGTATTTTAATACACTAATAATCTTGAAAACTGCAACATTTTTGTTTTGCTTGTGGCTATATCAAGAAAATTCAACCCCTCTTTCCTACAAGGAATGCCTACCATATTACATATGCCCAGGAAAAGATATGCTGCCACATTGCCTTTAGAAGGCAGTTCTGGTCGTAATTTCAGCTGTAGAAAACAAAATCATTTGCACGCAGATCTCAAGTTAAAAAGCACGGATAAAGTATTGAGGGCCATATCATAACGCTCTGTTCAAATACTGATGAACCTAACACTACCACAATGTGATACTTACAACCTGAGGTTATAAAATCAAATAATCGGAAGCTCAGCAATCTCAGTTATTTACAGACTGCAAATGTGATACTCTGGATGCTTTTACTAGACAATAGGTACATAACGGGATACTAAAAACAATAAGCAAGGATGTATCTTTAACAACCCTATGCCAATTGTAGATTCTGGAGATACACAATGGGAGGAGGAAAAAAAAAATCATCAGTCTGGCCACTTTCCTACTGCCACTGACAGAGAAAGAATATTGGGTTAGCTGGATGGACCACTAGACTATGCCTGCAGGGCATTTCTTACGTTTCTGATTTGTGACGTGATGTTGTAAAGGTAAGTAAAATCCTTGATAGTTGGGATGGGGGAAGGTCTTCTTGTCAGATTCACATCTTCCTGAAATGTTACACCTACAGCCTAAGCGAATGGCTAGAAATAAAAAAAAAAAAGCAATACTGTCTAAGATGAAATGTTTCTCTTAAACAAATGCCAAGTGAAGTGTGTTCACATTTAAGTATGTTTTCCTATTTTTGATTTAACAGGCAGTGATTAACATAAAAACAACATAAGCAACAGGAAAATTCATAAACAAAGTTCAACAGCCTGGCAATAAGATAAAGAATCAGCCTGGGAATAAGATAAAGAATCAAGGAGGTTACCCAGCATTTTAGACCCACAACACTGAAAAGCAACCTAAATATATACCGAACACTTAATACAGAAGACATCTGACACACGCTGTGACACAAACTCACACTATATTAGCATTTTACTCACATTTTTACTTTCCCTAAAAAGTGAGTTGGTGAGCATATTTGGCTATTCATTAGAGTTAATTGGCTTAGTAATAAAATGCTGCTATCCAGGCTCTACTACATCTTATCAACAGTAAATAGATATACTGAAAAGCACCGAATTCAGCATTCATTCTTACAAAAAAAAGTAAGTGGAGATTATTAGAATTTATGTTTCAGCTTGAGAAAGGGAAGCTATTCATGTACTGTATTGCAAGCTCCAATAACCTAAAGCTCATTACAGAGGAACCACAGCAGCTCCATCCATCTTTATTTGATAGGATCAGCTAATTTTGACATTGTATCAACATATGGCCCAATGAAGACTGAAAAATCTCCCCAGAAAGCTACGTAAAACTTGTACAGCAAGACTGCATTGAGTTTAGTGCCTTTAGATCTATCTTGTACCAATACCAGTGTCATCCCAGATACATCTACAAACATTGAAATAATAATTTGAACACAGTGCACCCGTATCTTGACCCAGATCAATTTCTGATCATTTTTATTTAATATATCTAATGGAGCATTACATAACTACTAATGTTTATGGTAGCCCATCTTGGACACCAAAAGCATGGCATTCTTGCCACGGCGGCTCAGAAGCCAGGCACTTACAATAAAGATGCCTGATAGATAATCACCTCCTGAGAGCCCAATGTGTAATTGCAACAGGTTATTGGTCATGACAAAGGAATTCCATAGAAAAGATGGATTAAAATGCAAGACAGCATTCCAACACCTCAAACACGAAAGCATTTCTACTCTTCCTGCAATCCCTAGCTTCTTACACTATATCTTACAATTTTTGCCGCAGATGTAGAAATAATCCTATAGGCTGTTTCCAACCAAACAGCTCTACACCCAACAGCAGGTCCATCTCCGATCCTTATCCCACAGTATTCTTTACACAGACAATCCTAGACTCCTCTCAACCTAGTCTTATGCAACTATGCTTCTCTTATTCCACACAGCATCAGGTCAGTCCTCTTCTAATAACTTCAAGTCCATCTTTTAACATCCTCTTCTTGCAGAAATTCATCCAGTGTTTGCTCCTCATCATCTCCATCTAAATTCCCTACCTTCAGCCTAGATTTCTTCCCCACCTACCAACTTCTATTCCCACTTCCTGTGCATCATCTCTGCCTTTTGCCCCCTGCTCTCAGTTAAGCATCCAAACACTGGCAATAGTCCAGAGCCACAATGGAAGGGAAGGCTTTGATAATCCCTGTCTATGGTATGTTCACTACTGATGGCTGTTTTAGAAAGGCACAAATAGCAATTAAGGAAAACAACAACAAAAAAACCCCCAGTTGATATTTCTAAAACCTGTTTCAAACTGGCTAAATTTGGATGGATCTTTTAGTTAGAACAGCAAAAGCAAAGAGACCTTGCTATCTTTCAGGAAGGCTGTTTCAAAAGCAAGTGCTAGGTCACTAAGAAAAAAGTTGCCCTAAGTTACCAAATACCAAACGAGCTCCACCAGGACTTCAATCTGTGAAAAGTGGCTATGCATTTATAACTGAAGGTTACAAAAAGTTCAATGTGGAGGTCGGTAGAGCGCTTAGAAGACTTCAGCCCAACTGGAAAACTGCAGACTATCTTATTAAATAAAGCAGATAGTATTACAAACCCTACTTCCAAACATTGCTTTTTCTCATTAGGACTACTAGGAAATTGCAATAAAACCTAACTATACAGAATCTGCTCCAAGTTCACTTCTGATTATCCTTGTTATTTTCCTTCACTTTCGAGTGCTATAAAAACCAGTACTATTTATAGATGGAGCGTTCATTTCACTAATGACTGATTTGACCTTTCTGTTTAATGTCACAGGGCTTTATTTCAGAATTAAAACCCTCAGCATCTACGGTTGTCTTCAGAAGCCACCAGGGGCATGAGCAACATTCTTATGTTACAGCTTGACTTCACATTTACTTCAGAAGTTTAAGTTAATAAAGGAAAAAAAAGCGTCCCTATTTTTAAGCACTATCAAAATGCACAAGGTATTACCCAATTAGAACATAGACATGTACACTCCAAACATGCCTAAAAAAAATTTTCATTCATGTGGAAGAACAGGTGCATCTGTGCATATTCTTCAACTAGAAGTTACTTGTGGATACGAACATGCCTGCTTGTAGTGTATATGTATTGGTATATGTAGATATGTAAATAATGTAATGTAAATAATGTGCTGAACTAAAAGTCTCTTCTTTGCAGTGTGTTTGACAGAATGGTGGCAACTGTATTAAACTGTATTAAAATCATTAAATGCCATAAAGCCTAAGGACAAGTAAAAGGTAACTTTCCTTTATTTACATTACAAATTTTCCTCTATTTACATTACAGACCAACCTACCACTAGGAAAAAAAGTATTAAAAACAAAATTTAAAAAGTTATTGACAATTTTTTAGTTGTACTTACACAACTTTAGTTCTACAATACTTTTAACACGCACAAACCTAACTTTATACAAAAAAAGTTAGATATAGTCAGTTTTATTTCTTTACTACATGGAAATGGAAAACCAAACCTGACAAGTCTTGTGCTTCTGTGTGTAAGTTTTTCATTCAGGTAGAGAAACCCTCTATCATTTGGTATTCAGATTTGTTTGTCAAGTTGGCATTAGTACTGTACTAGAGAAAATGGAATACACCTACTGCCTAGCTATAGCAATTTAGCTTTTACAATATAGATACAAGTACCAATGCTCATGAGTTTGCAATTACCTTGTCATGAATTTTTGGTGCTAGTTACATGAAACAGTAAGTTAAGGAACCACTCCTTCCAATAACTTCCTCCTCTGAAAAATTTAAGCAAAAGGACTTCATATGTTCCAAACAAGCTAATTTGTGTTCACAAATTTTTTTTTTTTTTTTTAAGAAATGTGCTTATAGTAAAAGAGGTTGTGAATTTATTCTGCTTTTCAAATGGGTCTTTCAAAATTTAATAAGCATTTACTGGAACTATTTAGTAAAGCAGACGATAAACAATTATAAACAACATAATTAAGCACTAAAATCTCTTTCATTATTAAAAATTACTGTAGAAAAAAAATCCACATGTATTAATTTAAAAGCATCACTTAAATGGAAAGCTTTTAAATTAGGTTTATGCCAAATAGTTACGCTTCTGAATTTGCAGAGCAGGTAGGACTATTCCTCTGATTTTTTGCACTTCAAACATGAGTTTTCAGGCAGAAAATTCTGTTTATTTTCAGAATAAAGGCAACAATATTGTTTCAAGCAATAGAAGATGACCACTCAGTGTTAAGAGTGCTTTCAGAACCCATTTTCACATTCATGCTTTCTCAACAAAATGCTGTTTGGGGCAGAACCAATTTACTTCTCACCTATATTAAGTTATTGATTCCCATAAAAATACCATATTAGTACTCCCCAGTGTATATAATTATATCAGTATATAATTAAAAATTTCAAAAGGAATAGCTTTTGAGACACTTCATAATGGCAATTTTAAAATTGAAACTGGCAAGCAGATAGCACAGGCCATGGGTTAGGGTTGATAGCACAGGCCATGGGTTCTTTTAGAAAGATTAGGGAAAAACTTAAGTTAAAATAGCTATTTCTTTTCTCTAAAGATCTCTACTCATTCTTTAATTCTCCTTGTGAGGTAAGCTATGAGTATGAAAAGTGCCATTGGCAAAAGTAGACCAATCTCAGCTGCAGGAGGAGATGCTGCTAATTTGAGCAAATTAAATGAAAACTCCAATTTCATCTTAGGAGCAGGAACTTCCTGTGGTATTGAATACTGTGCAGAAACAAGTGGAGGAATAGAGGTAACAGGAGATCATGTCACACAGAGCATTTTTAGTTGGAGATAACAAATCTGTAAATAGTAAAAATAAAAGTAATAAAAAACAAAGCTTTGCAGACATAGATGGAGGTCCTCCAAAATGTATCCTCTGTATCTTATACATTTTTTGCCTCCATTATTTGCTGTAAACTCTCAGGTAAACTCTGTTTCAGAGCTTAAAACAGTTAAGAAATTTAAAAAATGTACCTGGTCAAGGAATGAAACAGTGACATGGCATTGCTGAATATTTGTTTTGGGAAAAAAACATATGGGAGGGGGCAAAACAGAGAGAACAATTTGACTTCAAATACATATGCACACCCCCACAGTTTTAAAATGCCACTCAAGGTTAGTTTTAAAAGGCCAGATAATTTGTTTGCAAACATAATGAGCCTGGTTATTTTCATAGAGAATAAATGCAGATCTATTGCATAAAATAAGCTTCGATGATAATATTATAGGCAGAGAGGCTACCAGCTTCCATCAAAAGGAAACTCACCAAAAATAAAATCAGTCTCTAACATCAAGTCTTCAGAATCCAGGTTTAAATGATTACAACGGAAGAATCACCTGTGATTTGAATGAATGGTTTTCAAGAAGAAAACGATCTACATGTATGCGTTTAAACTAAGAAGTGGGAATCAAAAAGAAAACACATTGTAAATGTTCTGGTACATTAAGTTTCTAGATTCCCAAAGCAAAACAACGTAAGAAAATTAACCATCAGAAATCAGTAAAGAGACTAGCAATTAGCTTATAGCAAGCTGTTTCTGACTAATGATTTTTCCCCTTTAGTTTTCCCAAAATAAAATTTATGATTTTTCCTTCATTTTATATAAACAGTTCCAGAAATATCTGCAGTTATACACACCATGTGCTAGTGTTCAACACAAGACAGGTTGTAAAAGCAGTATTTCCAAACTTCGGAATCACATAACCAAATAAGGCACAGAATATTTAATACATTAGCTATTTTTCATAGCATTCAAGGATACATTGACAGATGTACAGTATGAAGTTACAGTATGAGTCAGAGTCCAAGGCAGTTTGTCTCATCCATTTGAACATTTTAAAAATATTTGCAAGGACATGGCCTGACTTCTTGGTAGAAGACTTGTAGCTTTGAGTGCATACAAATTTATTGTTCATTAATAATCCTTTTTTTTCCAAGTAATTAAGTACTAAAATTTTGGCTTAGAAAGACAGCATTAGCCCTAAATGAAGATCTGACTTTTTAGGATGTTTTAAATAGAAACAATCAAGTTAACTAATTAGAAGAAAAAATTACATGTAGCAAAGTAATTGCTATCCTAAAAATTTCAACTTTAGATAAACACTCTTGATACACCTGTGAGAGCTTACATTAAGACAGTCTAATCAGTGTTCACCTAGTGACCCATGCTAAATTTAAACTTCAGCTTGGTCCAAAGTATTTATCTGAAAATGCTGACTGTAATGCAAATCAACAATGGCATAAACAAAATATGTTGTCTGTTGTCTAGCTTTAAATAGGTGATCTGTATCGGTACCCATCTCTACATCATTTCTGGGTGGTCCTTATCAAGTCCTTTTGCCTATCTTGGCCTCAGTTTCCAGCTATAACACTTTTCCTCCATGGTTTGGTTCATGTATTTCAGTTGTAAAATCTTCAGTATAATGACCATATTGCGAATAGCGTTTACTCAGTTAAACAGAATTCTCACCATCTCTTGACTACATCTGAAACGCATTTCTGAGAAAGACCGAGTTCCTTTTTATTTTGAATTGAGTGGACTAATGCAAAGAGAAGTTACTTTTTACCTCCTTCACTACAAGTCAAAAGAGTTAAATCCTGTACAAATACTTCTTTGCTTAAGTCACATGATGTAAATTTTTCAGTTTGAGAATATGATGTTTTTAAGACAGGCCTCTTACTTGAGGAGCCTGCTTTGGAAATGCTCACCTGGACTGTCATGCTCTATAAAATACACCTGATGTTAATCTGTTCAGACAAGCCTATTGTTATTAGCGTCAAGATTATTTTCTTAAGCTAGCTATTAAGAAGAACTAATGACAAGCGTGAGTATGTATTACTGGACACCCAATAGCCCTGTTCTAACAAGGGTCACCACATTTTCTCCTCATCTTTCAGTCTATCTCAGTGCATGTACGAACAGTGACATTGATGGTAGGTAGGTAGACTAGATCATTTCCAGACATTCCTTCTAATCTCAGCCATTCTGTGAACTAGATATTCCTCCCAGGAGCAACACACGCTTAATACACATGCAGAAGACACTTGAAAATTTTTATTTACTTCATCTGTAAAGCACACATAGACCCTTTGGTAGAAGTTTTATACTGCAAATTTTTGCATGGATTATATAAAATTCCTGGCCTAACTCAAAATTACTTACTGAATTAAAAATTATAAGAAGCTGAGATTTCTACATGAGGATGCTTTATTTAAAGACAGCAGCAACATTACTATCTGAAACGGCCTAGTTTATATCTCACCAAGAAAGATTAGTATTACCTTTGTTGTTGTTAGTGGATTTTTGGATTATAAAATCCTTAAACAGTTAGCCTTTCATGAAGCACTGTTAGGGATTAAAAACATCTTTATGAACATGTTCTCATATAATGAAATCATAACAATGCAACTTCATTTTACCCAGAGAAGGAGAAGCGTACCAATTAAAAGCTCTGTTTTGAGGGTTTAATATCAGCAGGTTGAAAACGGGTTAGGCAATAAACTAGCAAAAAGATTCTCAGCCCAAAGAGGATTTTTTCTTTTTTTATGTCAAGCACACTTTAAATTTCCTAAGCTGTTTATAATGATAGTTGCCAAAATTAGCCCAGCTAAAAATCACGGAATTGGCTGCATCTGTTACAGAATACAAAGAGCCCCAAAACATTGCAGAATATTAGAAAAATGTCTTAAAAAACCCTCAAAAAACAACAAGTAAAGATGGCATATTCTGGAGATTTGGTTTTGATTTGTAAACAAAAATCAGTGCATCCATTTTAGGTACAACTATATCTTCATATTCATGAATAGCAGCATTGCCTGTGAGTAAATACTCTGAATTTTTCAGTCAAAAAGTACCACAGCAGCATCAAATGTCATGATTATTAAATCTTTTGGACAACAGGATTTCAGTATGCAGACTATTCCCCTGCATCCTCGTCAACGCCTCCCTCCTAATTAATATGATTCTAATGTGTACCAGGACCTATTCTTAATGAGGTTTTGTTCCAACTCAAGAATGGTAGTGCGGGTGAATACACAAGAGAGTCACAAGAATCCTCTCCTCTTCACTAGCTCTACCTGAACCAACCAATAAGTAATAGACTCCACTGACTCCATTGAGAAGTAACACAGTACGAATCGCACTCCTCTCTTTGCTGGTACAGTAAGGCTGCGCTGCCCCAGCTATGCTAGCAAGGAACAGAGCCGAACAAACAGGAGAAGCATTTAGCTGCCTTCTGCAAAGTCTACCCAGACTGCACAGAGCGAGACACAGGCCTAGTTGTGGGCATACTACAGTAATATCAGCACCTTATTTTGGCCCTATTTGACAGAACGCATTTAGAATCACACTACTGTCAGTACTGTATGGACAGTTACATACAGGTTGTTTTTTGGTTTGCCTTTTTTTTAAGTTTATATCAGCTGACTACTTTTATGACTACTTCTATGAGTCACTTGCCCAACTCCGTACAGACTAACACAAGTTACAGGAGACATGGTGAGAACACTAAACAGGTATTTTTTGGAAGAGGCACAATGAGACTCAAGGTGCAATTTCATGCTTGGTTAAAGGCAGGCTACAACTGCTGCTACTAAAAGAGGAGTCAACCTTCTCTCTGCGCTTACATTGGCTCTGGCAATCCTGAAGCTGCATGGCGAGTTGTATCAGCTTAATAACTCAAGTGAAAATGAATTGTGTTCCCCATCAGGCCCAGTTCCTGAGCAGTTACTATAGCTGAGGGAACTGCCATAAATGTGCAGACAGGACCAGACGATTGGTGCCTTTTCATTTTGGCAGCAGGCAGTCTTGGAATAACACATCAGTCATGAAATATCAGATATCACCAGTAAAGTATTATTTTTCAGCAACATATGCCGCGTTCACAGTTAGTCCAACTTTCATAGGGACAGCAAAAAAAACAATTTACCATTCCCATCTTAGAAGCAAAAAATTATTTTAAGAAAAATAATTCTGTGGTAATATTTTCTCCAGTTTTCTTCTCAGAATGAATTATTTTCCTTGAAATTTTCCTCAGGTTGCTGTAACATAACACGTATTTCAGCCTGAGGTGTTAATATCCTTGCTGTTACAAGCAAATAAAAGTCAGGATCTTCCTACGGAGAGTGCTTCATAGAAGCCTCTATTTACAACTTGAGATATGAATAAAGATGTGAATCTATAAAACCTCCTGGCACTCCCCAACACAAGATCCTGACTTTCATTTCTGTTTAATAGAGGAACTTCCATATATCACTAGCACTAACTGGAACTCTCTGGACATTGTTTAGGCTGTTAGCTGTCATAAAATACATTTGTGCACTCATGCAAAAATCAATCAATCTGTGATTGATCTATGTAAGCAACTTTGACTTCCTACCTTTGCCTACCTATGAGTTTAGATTTCAATATATTAATCTCAAAATGCTACCTGGAATGCTCATCTACGCTGCCCATGCCACTAAAACAAAATTCCAAAGGATTTATAGAACTAAATGTGTTAGAATCAGTTATTACCTGACACTGATTATGGTAAGCAACCGTATATTTAATTTTCCAGTTGGAATTTCCACTTGGCAGCTTCGTGCAGCAATATGCCAGAACTGAATACTAAGGTTTGACTATGCGCTAAAGCAATTAACTTAATCCCCAACATTTATAAGCATCTTAATTAAATTTATGGACTCTTTTCTTTCTCATTCCCATGCTACTAAATAGGAAAAAAAATAAGCTCTTTCCAAAATTACCATATATGAATTGATGTACATTGCACATCCAGCAGAAGGAAAATGGCCTCAAGTTGCGCCAGGGGAGGTTTAGATTGGATGTGAGGAAAAATGTCTTTACTGAAAGAGTGGTTCAACATTGGAACAGGCTGCCCAGGGAAGTGGTGGAGTCCCCATCCCTGGAGGTATTTAAAAGACGTGTAGATGAGGCGCTTAGGGACATGGTTTAGTGGGTGGTGGTGTTGGGTTGACGGTTGGACTCGATGATCTTAGAGGTCTTTTCCAACCTCAATGATTCTATGATTCTAAGGTTAAGCATTTCAGAATTCATTTAGTGTGTGAAGCAATTAAGTTTAGCACAATGTTTAAGTGTGCTTGGAGGTACGAACCAGGTATGTAAGTGATAAATAGATTCATCGTGGTAATCAAAGGCTAAATTGCATTGCATATTTCACAAAAAACCCAAACAAAACAAAGCCACCAAAGGAAGAATACAGTTTATCTACCATAAGAAAAGTTGTCTCCAGTACTCATATGTGAACAGTGAATTATAAATAGGTTGTAGGATTGCTTATATAGTAAAAGAAGAATAAAGTCTCACATGCTATTTCCTCAATCAGTGCTAGAATTAACTACAACAAAATAGAATGAAGTCATATTGAAATCTTCAAGAAACAAATTATAAGTCCAGTCTTGAAAACATTCTTCTGAATGAACTATAAAACTATTTTCAGACTCAAGATGAAGAAAATGCAGCCCTGCTTCTGATTCAATTGCAAACTGAATACTAGAGTACAGTATCACAAAGAACTGAAAACAATGCTTTAATGGTGAACACAAAATTATTCAGAACAAGCATTAGTTCTAATTAAATCATCATCAAGAAATAGAAAATGTTATTAGGCTATTCATTTTGGCAGTTATTTTTTAAAAACCAGAATCTTCAAATTGTAGATATTAAAATAATTAAAAATAAAACAAAAATCAGAAGTCGCAGTCATATAATTACTGAATACAACATTCCAGAACCAACACTTTACAACCATCAATTAAATTTATTAAAGTATTAGAAGGTAATTGCAATACATTACATTGTATACTTAGTGATAAATACTTTTAGAAAGGTATTTAACACCTTTATGACTTACCAGCAGTGAAGTCATTATTTAAATCTATAAACGCATGAGAGTGCGGTATATACATTTTATTTTGAGTTTCCAACACAGCATGCCATGATAAGTTCCTACAGACGAGAATAAAAAGCAATACATTTCATCAATGCCTAGGGACTGTTAATCATAATATACCTTTTAAAAAGAAAATTGTGAAGCTTCAAATAAAATTGAACAGAAAGTATGTTCTCCTAATGCTAAGCTAAAATTACTACTTAGCTTACTCTAGTTACTTAGTATATTGCAATTGCTTGAAAGGTTCTGCGAAGGATGATTCATAGCACAGGGGCTTCAGTTAGATTTTATTAACTTTCTAAAGCAACTTTTCTTATACACAGAGAAGTATCACTACCTACAAAGTGAAATTTAGTGCCTAGACTTCAACCGTAAATCTCGAGACACTGATCACTGTCCTCCCCGGTTTCCTCAAGCAGTTTTACTATCAGTACTTCTGAAATCTATTTTAGGATTAATAAAGATGAGCAAAAATGGACATAATTAACAGCTCATGCCTGCTGTATGTAAATGGACTTTATTTTCAGTCACTTAAAAAAAATCAACACAAGAATTAATCTCTCACATTATGATGGACTACAGGCTAATTATGGCATTTCCCAAGCAGGTGATACTTTTATTTATTTATAAACATACATGCCCCGCTGGTTTCTGTTCTAAAAATTAATGAACTTCCAGCAAACCTCCCTATTAGCAGCGCATTGAAATATAACAAACCCTTCAAAAAGTCATAGCTGTTGAATCATCAGTAATGTTACTTTCAGAACCCTTACCTAATACACTCAGAAAAATCTCAATATGCACTATACAATAGCAGGACAGTGATATTACTACTGTCTGGAATGACTTAGTTTATTCTAGTGACATCACATACATATTACTAAAGTCCTTATCTTCTGTGACTATTTTACGGTAAGAAAAAAAATGAGCTTCTGATTACTTCCCAGAAATCATAACTAAGTCTTAGAAATGTTAAAAGGAATCACTTCTTATTAAAGAAATAATTAAATATTTTCTATAGTTTTTTCTATGTATTCAGTTTTGAAGACAGTCAAGAAAGTTAGTTATACAGCTCTAGTATAATTTTAAAAACATTTTAGATGAAAAATAGAAAAACGCTTTTCTAAGCAGATGTCATAAAGCTGTTTTCCACATACAAGACATTGCTTATGCTGCTACCTATAGCACTCAGTCTTATTTTGAGCTGTAATGAGTAAGTTTATTTGTATCCTAATGCTACTGAAAGGATTTCTTAAACAAAACGAAACAAAATGTCTCCCATTTTTCCATATCTTCAAAAGCTCATTAAATTTTTCAATATATAATCATTTACAAGGTGTTCAGAAACACCCTTGTAAATTTGAAATCTCTGTTCCATAAGCCATCAATTTAAATAAAAGTAATGGTGATAAAATTCAAGTTGGGATTAGTGACCAAAAACATATTGCCAAGAAGGATATCGTTTCCATTTACACATTTAAATGTTATTTACCCTACATCACTTCTGAATGATCTCTGAGGAAAAGAAAATAGCCAGTTAGGAACAACAGGTATAGATTTGTTAAACTCAGTGATGGGGTGTTGTGGGGATGGGAATCTCACTAACAGACATCTCCTGAGTTTGATTTTAATGAGCAAACATTGTACCACCTGGCATGAGAAGGCACGTAAACAACGGAGGAAGCAATATGCTGCAGCTGAAAGGAGGAAAAGGAATGTGCTGCAGCTGGAAGGAGAAAACAAGATAAAGGCCATGAAGGCATTTCACAACAAGTGAAGGAGGAGGAAGAACGGGCCAGTCTACTAGAGCATAGATGCGCGTGAACACAAGGCTATAACCTCTCTGCAAGCTGCAGGTAGCGCGTGTATGCTTCTGCTTGCTATAAAAGATGTGATCAAGAGCAATAAAGGTCTTTGGCTACTGCCTGCCAGAGTCAGTGCCACTTAAATCCCCACAGGGTGTGGCGGGGTGAAAGCCTTACTCAAGCATTTCTTAAGGGCCACGGAGATGCACAATAGAAAGCTGATGTACTGTTGCCATAGAAACAGAGTAATCAGCTCATTGATTTCCCCAGTGGTAACAGACCTCTCCTGACACAATAGCTAAAGACAGCCACAGAGGAATGCAAAGACTTCCTAACACACTCTTTCTTTTAAAATAAACCTAAGTATTGATTGTATGCAAACCTAAACCAGCTGTGATGCCAACACCTGGATTTCTCCTGAAAGACAGAGCTGCAAGTTTCTATGTGAATGTTACTAAATAACATTCAAGACAATCCTACCAGGTTCCACTTAAAAGCTGCAAAATAGCAAGTTAGAAGATGCAAACTTCAAGTAACTGATTTAAAGGTCCAATCCTCTAAGAAAACACAAGTCCAGTTCCTAATTTTTCCAATTATTCATTATCAGTCAAAAGAAAATAGTTCAAAAAGAAAATGTCAAGAGTGGTTTTCAAATCATCACAAAGCTAAGAACAATGTATTTATTTTGACATTTATAATCCAACTTGCATCCTAAAAATAATTTCTGCTATCTTTTGAGCACATTCTTTGACAATTGAGAGAAAAATCTCTAAATCAGGGAAAGAGCTCTAATTCAAGTATCCTTCTTTTGAGGCTTCTTTCTTTTTCAAAGAATGCCCAAACCCACAACACTATCAATGAAGTTCTTCCTTACAAAAGTCAAAGACTGAATGTATGGCTAAGTTCCTGTGACTTTTGCCTAACTGAAAAGATGTACAGACCCATATTTTTTAGTAAAAAAAAAAAAGGTCATCCATCACTGTTCAATAATGAAACTTTCACTAACTCAGAGTCACACCAATTTGTGTCCTTGAATACACAATCCTAACAGTTCTGATAAAGAAAAAGAAAGCTTTGGCTTTTGAGATTACAAACTTCAAAAGCAGTATCAGGAAAACTGAATAGAAAGGGAGCTGTCCTTCTCTAGGGTCCAGTAGTGTTTTTAACAGATAACTTATTTGCAAAAGACAGATTTAAACTTCTTTGGCATCTTGCCCAATAATAGAAACATTGCTACTTTTACAATTTTTGTTTAGAGACTGCTTCTTCTAAGTCAGTAGAGATCCATTCTTCTGTTATGCTTTGATTTCAGCATTCACACCCAAAACAGTTAAACAAAAATAATCCTTTGCAAAGTCCTTGCTAACCATTTAAATATTCCATTAAAATAATAATTTTTATCCCAGTATTTGCTAGCTAGTCCCATTCTAGAAATTCCAGGGCTAGCAGAAACTTTACTAACAAAACTTAGTCCCTTTACTGCAATCTCATCTCGTAAGACTTCACCCAACTTCTATCTGCCGAAGAGTGGCCTTAGCCACTCCTTAACATAGATGTGATACAGAGAACATCACTTGCATGCGCACTTATATTGCTACTTAAAGTCACCTCTGCCTTATGTCTCTTTATGAAGCTCTTCCCCCAATAAGCATACCAAATATTTTCCTCAATATGTAGCTTAGTACCCTTACACTTTGCACTTCCCGTGCTTTTGATTTCCCATGTTGTCTACCCTTCCCATTACAATTGATTTCCTCGACAAACGAGAGCTGAACTTTTTGTTTACCCCAAACTCTTGCACATTTTCCTTTTGCCATCCCTTATATTATAAGATATGTTCCAGTACTTCTCACATCATCAACCTGCCACTTCATCTATTAGACTAAATGCAGCTTAAATTCTACAGACGCTACTTAAAAACTTTGGTTTATATTTTCGTACAGCACAGAATTCTGTAATACAGATTATAATAAAAAAATACCAAAGTGTACTAAACAAAGGAGACTATAACTGTTCCAAGAAACAATTATCCTATTTCTCATGTCAAATAACAGGGATTTTGTTTTCTCAGCTCTCATTTTATAGGGGAAGTAGACATTCTGTAACACTTTAAAAATTAGATGCAGTGTGTCGTAAAATGTTTAAAGACACACATGGAAATGAGAGAAGATTCACATGTTTGCACAGTTCCAGTTAAACACGAGTCTTACGCCTCTTTAATAAGAACAGAAGCGGATGCACAATGAATAAGTTCTCAAAATTCATGCTAATAAACAAACCCTTAGCTTACCCGCCTATGAATATCTGGGGCTTACTTGAATCACTTGTGACACCAAAGATGTCAGGAATCAAGTCTCCATTAAAGCTGAAAACGCAAAACAATTTCAGTATCACCTTAGTCATTATAGGAGTTGAAATTAACTGTTCATAAGTTAACCTGTATTTGGTTAGCATTTTCCCACCAAGCAATGAATAATTTTCAGCTATGTCATCTTTTCTGAATTTTGGCTCTTTGGCTGCTGGTAGTAGCACGCTTCTTTCAATATTTTACACTATGCCATGCATTTGATTTTCCAGCTATGTTTCCCGCCTCTCTTTTGTTCGGCACTTCACACAGAGGGAAGTGCACTGTGCTCGGTCTGATAAGCCAGTAAGGTTTTTGCTTTACAAATTCACCAAAAAATGAATGGCTCTTTTGCTTCATAAAACAGAGTACTGAAATTAAAAGAACTAAAAGCTTATTTAGTTACTATTGCAGGATGATATAATATAAGGTTTGTAAAGATGACTGTTATGTTTTGTCACCTTTTGTTAGACCGGTTGACATTACACAAACAACCCTGTTCTTAAAGAGCATGTATTTCAAATTTTAGCATCAAAATATATTTAAGTTGCTCTTAGTCACCATTATAAAAGTTGTTTTCTAAAAAAGTAGGTCATACTTACTCCATTACTAGAGGCTCATCTTGAAAACTCTTATTTAACAAAGTTTTATGGTTAAGATCTGAAAACAGAAAATATTAATTTGATTCAGTTACCAACATTATGACATTTGCATGATTAAAAAGAGTCAGCCACCACTGAACATAAACAACTAAATGGCTTCCTGAAATCATGCAGGAAAGGTGAGTTACAGTTAAAATGCTGAAGCTTCTTCTCTCTCCACTAAACTACTCTTATTTAACATAGTTTTATGGTTAAGATCTGAAAACAGAAAATATTAATTTGATTCAGTTACCAACATTATGACATTTGCATGATTAAAAAGAGTCAGCCACCACTGAACATAAACAACTAAATGGCTTCCTGAAATCATGCAGGAAAGGTGAGTTACAGTTAAAATGCTGAAGCTTCTTCTCTCTCCACTAAACTCTTCAACAAATTATTCTGAATAGATCTTAGTGAAACCTATTTCTATGTATGACTGCAATCACACAGACACACAAAATCTGAAACAGTCAGGATGAAGACAGTCTAAAAATCTAACATTGTACATAAGACCTCTGTTTAATGTTTTGTCACTGTAAAAAACATTCTTAATCATATACACTGAGTGTTTGATATAAGGATGAGAAATAAGATTGCCTAAATGGGAAGCAAGGAGTCTAAGTCCTAATCGGGTTATCACCTCTCAGACTTCACTTTTACTTGTAATCCAAACTCCTTGCCACATCATCCCCGTTTCCTTTATCTCTCCATACTGTTTCCCTTCTTTCCCATTTCCACATTTTATATGACAGTGCCCTCCTATTGACTTGTCTGTCACACTTCCATTACCCAAGTAGGCACCACATACCTTCCCAGTAGCCTGACTACATACCAACCATTGCCTGAATTTTTAACCTCTGATTCCTTTTCTAAGCCCCATATGCTCATTTGTGCCTCTCCCAAAATTTGTTTATTCAGAAGCAAGACAGCATAAGTTAATCTAAATCCTTCATATTCTTCCCAATATTACAGATACTTCCTATTCTCTTAATACTTGATCCAGTGCACCTTCCCAGGTTGCCTGTTTCACCTCTGATTAAAGCCAGAAGCAATGGTATCTAAGGTCATCACTTGCCTCACCTGTAACTATTTTATAACACAGTTGTTTATAATAGTGATTATTCTTCATTAGTTTTTGCAGACTTTAGAGCATCTTCTTTTGCTTTTCTGTTCTTCAAACCGTAAACTTTTCCTAAAACCCTTTCCAAGCAAAGTCAACAGAAAACAGAAGAGACTTCAAGAGTTCACACAGTCCATGACTCTACCCTAAGACAGAATCAGCTATACCTACAACACTGCTAAAAGACTCTTGAAAAGTTGATTCAAAAGTTCTTGAAAACTTCCAGTGATAGAGACTCTAGAAACCTCTCTCCCAAAACCTACTTTAGTGTGTCACTGTCTTTAAAGAATTCAGTTTAACAGAAATAAGAGTGTTATATCACTGTTGGTAAGTTTAGGTATAATATTTTGAAAGTTTATGCACTAAACTTTACACCAGGTTCTCAGCGCATTTTAAATTCAAGATAAGTCTTTTGAGATAATCTTTGTGAAGCTGACATGCATAATGGGGAAGCCATGAGAAGTAGCTCTTCAGTTAGTAGGTTACTGTCAAACTATAATATTGTTTGCTTATGTCTGTTGCATGATATAAAGCAAGAGTTTTAGCTTTGTTCTCTTTCATTAATTATTGAATACAGTTTAACAGCAAGATAATATATGGGTATGAAGCTGAATAGCTGCTAATCCCTATTTTAGTTGTAAAAACAATCACTACACTCTAAAATGGAGTTATAACTTTCTGACAATACTTTGAATTATTAAGAAGTCTAACAATCTTATTAATAAGCACTCTCAGCAACTCACCTAATGTTTGGTTGTGCCCCCAGAAAATAAACACTGAAAGTTCATCTCTGCCATGATTTTGTGCCCGGGTAGTCAGCAGGACATCCATTTGCGAATCACCATCATAATCTCCAGGAACTACACTGGTTATGGTAACACTGAGAGATCTAGAATTAAAAACAAACAAAAAACCACGTGCAAATAATTGTACAAATGTGTGCATGAAAATTGAAAGTACTTGTGTGTTCAAAGGCTTGCCTTTTCATCCCAATTATTATTAGTTGGTCTAATACAATATTATCGTTCAACAATCTGGCTTTTTATAAAGTCCTTATGTATTGCAAAAGTAACTTTAAATCAAGCATGCTGCAGGCTGTCTTCCTCTAAGGAAGGATGACATTTTTAACTCTAAACTTCAGCTAACAGGCATTCTGCAGCCACATCCTGTTTGTTAATGCTATCTAGACTTCATTAAAACCCTTCATTTGTTGTAGAACCAGTCCTCAAAAACGCGTTCCAGAGAGCAGAATCTTTTGGTTGCATTCCAAGAGCAAGACCATAAAGCAACAGGAGCAGTTTAAGCAGCAGGAGTCAGCCAGATAGCTAGATCTTTTTAAAGACAATATAATCTCCTCCTATCTTCTGCCACATCTTACCACGCCTCCCTACATTTGTTTGTTCTATCTTTTCTTACTTGGTTACCTACTCAGAGACTCTGCTTTACACATATAAACATGGATCATTCTGTTAAGAATTAAAAGCAGATCATTCCTAATGCACTAAACAAATTAGCTCCTTCCAAGATAGGAGGGAATAAGGAAAAATAAAAATATATAGAACTATAGAAGATGAAGCTGAGCTATTACAGCAATTTAACTTTTAACAGACATAATACTATTAGTAAGCATTATTCATAAGCAATGACATATCCTGTAATACTATTATGGTTAAAACTATACACATGTACATAAACACACAGGTTGTTTTACATTTATTAAAAATTGATGCTTTTTTTAAAGCCACATTTAAACTTTAGAAAGGAACAGACCTCTACACAGAAATACCAGAACACCATTCTCCATATCTCTTTCTAAAGCAGATGATATTGGCTGGATTCCATTAGTAACTACAGCAACTAGAAGAATTTCCCTGAAAACACGTCTTGGGACAGAGACTAATACTACCTGCCAAAAGGACTTAACCTATGATATGGAACAATAGTTCGCTTTACTAGGAAATAAAGTCCTGAAAAACCAAGTCAACTGCAAAAATATTCCAAGATATGGGTATTTTTAATACTAATTAGAGGACAAAAAAACCCCCATAGAAATTCCATAAGGGGGTGGGAAGTCACACCTATTAGTTAACAATATGAATGACAAAACTCATCTCCACAAATTCTGTCATCTGATCCACAAAATCCAAACAAATCAAAACAAAAATGTATGAGGAAGTTAATCAGGAAACCGATCAAAGAACTGGAGCTCTAAGGGCAAGCTGAACAACACAGTCGAACAGATGACTAGAATTGTCTGTGCTGCTGTTATGTTCCCGCTGACTGCAGAGATGCACTTTCAAGAAAAATGGCCACTTAATTGTTTCACCATTGAATATCAATACTTACTTCATCGGTAACTTAACACGGGGCTTAAAGTAGGGCTCCTTTTGGTCAGCCAAAAAGATAATCAACTCACTTCCTGCAAAAGCAAGTAAGATGATAAATAACAGAGGAGGATTGTAAATGCTTTATATACAAAAACAACTTTTAAAAAGCTATGCCACAAATAGTCATTCCTCACAGTAGCAAAACTTTGAAAGACTTCCCATACAACTACTTCCTTCTCATTCAAAAGGAAGCAAAAGGAGCACTTCTTCAATACAACCTATAAATCTAATTGCATCTCAAAGGAATGCAAATATCAAGAATCTTCTTTGGGGCTTAGTGTTAGACCTTTCTCTCTGCTACTCTTATCACATCGCATAAAATAAAACTTCCTATAATGAGTTAAGAAACATTACATGTGGAAAAGTAGTAGGCATCAGTTCCACATAAATAATTAAAGCTTAAAAGCTAACTCAAATGAATTCTTTTAATACTGTCTCTGACATAGCAGGATCTGATACTGCTTTCCCAAGCCAGATGACAAAAGCACTTTAAGTGAAACTCACAGAAGTAACCTGGTTCCCTGCGGCACTTCCTCATTTAAAGGCAATGATACAAGCCACTATCATTTAATTATTTCAGGAAGAGCTAAATAAAAGCCCATATTTTATGTTGCACAAATAATTGAAACTCAGGGAAGAAAAAAAAATTTTAACCTGAACGATGAAGTGTATTTTCAGTCAGCCAACCACAATACACACGCACTTACTCCTTCAAGTAAAATAATAGTTCACAGCTAAAGAAAAGAATATTTTTACTCATCCTTTACTATGTTTGTTTTCTGCATTCTCCAAGAAACTCACCTGTAGCATCCCAAACTGCAAGAACTAGGTTACCTAATTGAAAATAACTCTACGGCTCCAAACTCGAGCTACCATAGTATATTTCAAGAGCATCATTCTGGGGCAAAGTTCACAGCTGTGAAATAGCAGAATACAAGCTTCCTGGCTATGAAAAAACAGATAACTGCCATAAATGTATTTGCCAAGGAGAATATTCCAGCAAATGAGTAAATGACAACAAACCCTTTTGAAATGGATAGGGGCAACTACTGCAGTCCCACCTGGCAAGCTAATAAAGCCTGTGTTGCACTACATATTCACAGATGATTGAAAAAGTCAGCACGCAGTAAGGTAAAGAATTCTGCCGGCTGGTTAAGCTTTTGATAATAAAGCTGTAGGTTGTCTGCTAAAACTTGTAATTCTGATTTCACGCTATAGACTTTCACCTGCCTTTTTATCATCTACGTGGTAAAGTAATGATGATGATGAAGCAGCAAATGTGTTTTTACACATACCAGGTTCCAAGTCAATTATACTGCTCAGAAATGAGATTTTATGGTCACTAAAGATAGATCTATGAAAATTTCAGCTCAGTGCTCATCAATAGTCAAAACAAACTGACTGCTGGAAATTATTAGATGAACAGAAAACAAAATCACTATGCCGCTACATCAATCCATAGTGTCCACATCCTAGATGCCATTTGCAGTTCTTGTCCTCTCATCTCAAAAAGAATACAGAAGAAAGGAAACAAGTACATAGGAGGGTGTGAAAAAGGGGAACAGTTTCCATACAAACAACAATTACGTACATTAGAGGTCTTCAGTCTGAACACCTGAGTGAGGACACCACAGAAGTTTTCAAAATTCCCCAGGAAATGCAGAAGGTGAATAGGGGAATGATCACTCACTGCCCTGTACTATTAGAAGAGGCATCAAACATAACTAGAAGCTGGTAGGTTGAACAAGCAAACAGCATGAGCTTCCCCACTTATCCCTGATTGTGCGTAGACTTACAAAACAGGTAAGTATATGCACAATTCCATTTATTCATATATTTTTAGTTCCAAAAATCGACTAAACCCAGGGTCCACTGGTAATTTTGAATTGTTATGGCAACAAGATACTTCTGGATCTAGGTTACCTCTAATGTTTAGCTAGTTTACCCTCCCTTACAAAGCTCCAAGTACAAACTGATTTTTCTTTCATGTATCTGAGCATATGAAACATAACTCTCATTCAAATAAAGTAATTCAAGATCAGAACAGTAATATAAATCCAGCAAAAGGTCCAAGACATCATCCCCATTTCCTTATTAAGGGTCAGGATTATTAGGCCTGGGCTTCTTTACCAGATCACTGTTCCTCAAAGTCTAGTATTATCCCCAACGCTTACTTCTTCAGCAATATATAGAATTGGCTACCATTTATTCTACTACTTAGAATTCTACTATTTAGAATTGGCTATTACTTTTTTTTTAGAAGGTATTCTGTAAATTTTTCAGGCTACTTTTTGTCAAGACTTAGATTATGAAAAATAATGTTTTCAAGTAGGTTATTTCAGGCTGATTTTTACAGAAAGTATCAAGTAGGAAAACTATAGCAAGTGCCGCTGTGCGGAAACAAAGAAGAAACCATGAGTCTCGTTTCTAAAACTTTTAACTGTTCACATTTTTATATGCATTCATCTGAAAGATAAGAGAGTAAAAATAAAATCTCTTATCACTGACGTCCATTTTAAATCTAATCTTTCAGTGCATTTTTTCAGTAGATGAGCCAGTGGAGCATTTTCAAGGAGCCATGCATTTAAATATCTCAACTAGATAGGAAATTCACTCATGCTTTACCGAAGCTACTTATAGAAACATTTCTGAGATTGAAGGAATAAAAAAGGTGATTCTGAGAATAAATTTATCATCTTAATGCGTGGCTTCAAGCGAGTAAAATAAGCCAAGATTAACATCCACAAATAACACTGACCATTGACAATAAGCTCTGATTTGGGGTCCCCCCATGTCTGAAGCCTAATCAGAAACTCATGGCAGATGACAGCTGTGTGGAACAAATTTATCTCGCCTCCCACTTTAACATAGTGTTCAAGGTAGGATAACGTGCAGTTTATCCTCTTTACAACTGTGAAACGTTCATCTCTCTTTCCCCAAATTTTATGAAAGCAGGAGTGAAAAACCGATTTGTGACCACTCACTTTGCAGGACAAAGTCTTTAGATTGTTTCACAACCATAAACTCAACTTTAAAGAGAAGTATTTCTTGCCCTGTACGAAGCCGTATTTTAGTGCAAGCTGCAAACACCTCTTTCCATACAGAAGATATCTCAGGAGCGAAGCAAACATCGATTTTGGTCTTGGCAATAGTTTTATTGTTCGCTACGCTCGCCCTCAGCCGTAGGGCAGACAGACCCGAACACCGAGCGCCGCGCTTTAGGAGACGAGGCGAAGGACACGCAGCTAGTAGTTCACGGAACCGCAGGGCACCCCCAGTGGGCAGGGACCCGTAAGGGCTCCCTGCTCCTCGCAGGACAACTCCCACCGGGAAAGCCTTTCCCTACCCACCGAGAAAGCATCTCCCAAACAGGCAGCCCGCGCCTCTTCGAGAACACGCTCCCAGAAGGGACGCCGAGGCAGACCGCCGCCTCT
>NW_008795037.1:1130113-1226851 GCF_000699145.1 Aptenodytes forsteri
CTCCCGCTCCCCGGCGGTCCCTCCGCGCGGGCTCGGGGGGCTCTTCCCGCTCCCCGCGCCTCGCTGCGCGGCGGCGGCAGCTGTGATCCTTCCACGGTAGCTGTAAAGGGCGGCCCGGTTTCCTGCCGGTGCGGGCCCCTAGTGCCGTGCTCTAAAATGGGCGTCGTTAGCCAGGCAGCGTTTCAGATGGTTTGCGGGTGTCATTTGACAGTACAGTTGGAAAGGTAGCTGCTCCTGGTAGTATTGCTGCAGTTTTACAAAGCTGTCGAACAGAATAAGTATTTTAAAATTGCAGGCACTTACGCAAAAGTACCGGCTTTTGCTAGGTTTCCCTTGGATCAAGATAAGGTTTTTTTTTTAACATGAGAATTGCCTGTTCTGAACTTGGACTGCGTTCTGGCCTAAATGAAAGCATGATTACCGAGTTGGCTTGAATTTTCAAAGTTCAAAAAGCCCGATTTTTATTTTTTTTTTAAATAAAGTACAGTCTTAGTAGGGCTTTAATTGTTAATGTTCTAATGGAAACAGTTTTCCAAATGATCCCTGTGGTGTTTATTTATTTGTCATATGTGCTTGTAAAACTCAATCATTATTTCCTTATTTGTGTATTTGATTGGTTCTGTTGTGGTAATGACTGATCAGACAGTGTGAAAAGAAAACGGAGCTTTATGAGGGCTCTCATAAGGGAAATTGATTGATTAAAGACTCCTCTGATTCATACGGCTTTAAAAATTCTACTTATGTATAGTATTAATTTGCAAAATACCATTATTAAGACTATCCAGTAAATCAGTTGTTGCTTTGTGGCCAATTATGATTACACAGCACTGCTGTCTGAAAATTGATTTACAGACTTAGCCGTAGAGCTCTACAAAACAAAGTCTGGAACCTGCATGTTGGGAGTATGTGAACCCTGAGTCACAAGGCAGCGTGCTAACTTGGGGATTCCCATGCAGATCCAGGCCCTGGGACTGCAGAAGGCATTTGGGTGATTTTAAACGCTTGAGGTTTTCTTAACTGCTGCTGCCTTCTACTATTTTGTTAAACATATAAGAAAGTGTCTTCTGTAATAATGACAGATTATTATTGTAGTTCACTTCCTTCTTTCCCTGTTCGTAGAGATTTTGTCATTTATATAGTAACTGAAGAAGTTATTTACTGAAGAAATAAAGACAATTTTAGTTGAAATGCTTTTCTGATAAAAGAGTTGCTTTAAAAATCAAATTTTATATATATTCTTTCAGGTAACATTCTTATCTAAAAATGAAGATCATGTTCTTGTTTCTCAAATTTACTCCTGCATCTTTATAAGTATGTTGAAATTTGTATAGCTTCAGAGCTTTTATCCTTGCTTTCTGGCACTGTCAGAAAGAGACATGGTTGGTATAGTCATTAAAGTGGCTGAAACTCCCCCATGCTGTTCTAAATTGGCTGAGAGTCCCAGTTTACAAACAATACTGTTTGTTTTGGGGTTTTTTTTTAGTATGATGCTTGGAGTAAGATATAGTAAACATGGAGTATAGACACACGTACATGAAATGCATGAGTGATTCATGTTTTATAGCCGACAGCAAAGTATTATTTAAGACCCTATCCCGTAGGAGGTAATCCATATCTTCATGTTTATGTATATTAAATTATGAATTACATTTTTGCCAGTAAAACCAAATTTTATTGAGAATTTTTTCTTTCCCTTCCTTAAGCAATAAAATACTGTTTCATTCGTTGCTACTGTGATAACTAATATTTAGGAGCAGATTAGAAGGATATTCAGTAGTTGGCCAGTCTGCAACCCCTGAAATTTTAGTTACTTTAAAAAACATAAACTTTTTTAAAGATTTGGAAGAACTTGTCATCGTAGTTACAAACAGTATTTTCTTATTTTACATTCCAAACTGGAAGATGTTGTACTTCAAGTAACTGAGATATTCAATACCATAAGCAATATATATGACTGCAAGAAACATCCTAGTGTAAATTCCACATGGGATAAAAGCAGCACTATGCCTAAGCAGAATTTTAGGTCCCCGTGCTTACTATTACTTAACACTTTTATATACACCAGTTAAATCAGTATTTTTATTTAAGCCTGAAATATATCAAATAGATTTTATTCAGCACCTTTTGACGTTAGTAGCAAATTTCCTATTGAATAATAAAGTTACTGTCTAATGTCCAAACGATGGACTTTGTGTAGACTGTGTCATTTAACTCAGATAAGTTTTATGGAAGTAAAAGCAAAATAAAACCAATTTTTAGAGTAGAAGAGGGAAACATAAAATGTAATGAAACTTTACTACCCTTTGTGTCCTGCGCTCTGTCATGTTAATAACTCTACTAACATTGCTTTCACTTAATTTAATGCTGATTGCCTTTAACGTTTACTAAACAGTTTTGAAAATTGCTGTAGCTTAGCCTGAGACGTTTGTGATTAGCTGCACCAATTTGAAATGGCCAATTTGGATGATGACAGAACCTCCTCTGCGCATGCTTTTTTAAAATTTGGTAAGTGTGCAGTTCTGTGTTTTGTACTCAACAAAAAATAATTGTGTGTTTTGTGTTTCATGCAGTGTTTTGTGCTAGCCATTTTTTAGCACTGTACAGTACAACTTAAAAATTTGAGCTCTTTCAGTGAAAGTTTCTGAAAATTGGAATCTACTTAGATTGAAATCTACTGTTCAGATCTTCCTATTTTATTTGTGTTTTGTGTTCTTTTAAGTATCTCTCAGTGTAACAATCTCTGAACTGAAATTTCTCTTTTAAGATGATGGTCATGTGAAAGGTGCACCAAGAACGGTGTTTAGATTTAACTCCTCAAAAAACCCAATGTGACTGGTTTAGAGAAAAGAAGTAAAATTTCCAGTAAGTCAGTCATTGTTCCAAAGCTTGAATTTTGGAAATTAAGTTGAAGCAAAATAAAGCCCCCTGGCACAGCTTCTCTTTAGAAGCTAGAATATGTGAGGTTGTCAAGACCATTACTGTTTTAGCTCAATATATTTTGAAAAGAGTTTGACTGGAACAAATGTGTCCATATGTGAAGCTCGCTGATCTGGGGAAAACTGTATAGGACTCTTGTTTAGTCTGTGTTGAAACACAAAAGCAGTACAAGTGCTAGTGAGAGTAACCAGGGAAGGGGATTTCAGCTGTCTCTTGCCACAACAGAGTCACTTGAACTACCCTGCCCTGCCTGTGGCACTTCTGTTTTGCCTCTCAGTGTCAAAGGACATGTGAAGTGTTGACATTGTAATAAAAAAATTACTCTTTCCAAATTATTATATTGATACTTGATGTTACTGTTGTTATGATGCAAAATAAACATTTTTAGTACTTTTAAGAGCTCTTGTTTCGAGTTCTTAGAAATGGCAATGATTGCCTTGCATATCCTGAATGGTTTTCTGCCTTGCTTGTAGCATTTACAAGGCTTGTGTGGTAGACATTGGCGTTTTGGTGTATTTTGGTTATGTGAAGCTCTTGTGTGCTGGCCTGACGGTCAGTGTTTTATTTCTGGTGTTTAGTAACTTCTGTGTGTTGTTAGCTACTGTGAATGCTGAAATCAGTAATTTCCATTAAGTATAATGTACTGTAGAGAGAAATCACTTAAGATGATTAGGAAATGGAGAAAGGACAGAATAAATTGGAACATACTTTTTTCTTTCTCCATGAAATTGTAATTGAAGTATATGCATAGTCTAACACATGATTTTTCTTGATAAATGATAGTTGAAAAGTTTGTCACTTTAAAACTATTTAGATGAAACTATTACAAGATTTTACTCATTTTTACTTGTGTTGTTATCATTACTCAACCTACGTAACACTTTGTATCTTGTGTTTATTCCTAATGTTTATTCAGATAGAGGAATACCTTAATACTTTTTTCTTCTTCCTCCCCCAGCCCCTCTCCTGCATTTCCTTACCATGTTTTCATTGAATTGTAGAACAGTTCAGTTTGGAAGGGATGTTAGGAGGTCATCTACTCCAGCCTCTTGCTCAAGGCAGGGTCAGCTATGAGATCATAGTTTCCTCCTGTATGTAGTGATTAAAAATCCCCACCAGCAACAGCACAGTTGGTACATGTTAAGTTCATGGAATCAGAGTTCAGATATTTACATATGTGAGAAATGAATTTTCCTTCTAGTGGAAGTGCTTCTGAAAATTATTTTCTGTTATCACCTTGCTCAACTACATGGGTTTGGACTTAAAAGCAGATGTATTTCATGGCAGACAACTATTAGAATAAACTGTATTGCATCCAACAGTGTTTCTCTCCAGTACTGTATTAAGTCTGAGCTCAGGAGAGATTGCAGGAGAGGTCTCGAGGGAAGGGAAATGTGACGTTGGGAGGATGTGATTTGTTCATATGGTATCATTTCTTAAACTTTGCTGTGTGAAAAAATAAAATCCTCTTTGGTCCCAATGACTTCTGTAATGTGAAGATGTTGCTGCCGGTACGAATACCGGGTAATGAAGGTTACTGTGATCTGAGATCCAGAACTTGTTCATGTCGCAAGTGTTGGATTATATCCAGAACTAGTGTCGCATTAAAGGACTGTGGTCAGTTTTTAGTCTCATCAAATCTCGAAAGAAACCTGGTATTCTCAGCTTTTTTGTCTGTGCTGATTTAATTATGCAAGTAAACATTTTCTTTTGTTCTTCTGGCATGTGAAATGTTGGGAAAAAAATTCTTGCTGTGTTGCTTCCATTTGTTTGTGATTAAACTTTGGGGGGGGGTGTTTGGTTGTTTGTTTTTTTAAATTCTGTACTTTGAAAAATTTGAATAATCAATCCTTGTTGAAATATGCAAATCTTTATCCATAGACTAGGTCCAGAATTCCATTCTGATGCCTATTTTTCTTTAATACCTGCAATTGCTGCCATCTTCAAGGATGTGTGGATGTTCAAAGCTTCTGTATAGATGAATTTGGGAGCAGGGTTTCAAAATGGTGGCCATAGCTTTTAAATCTAAACATCTAGGCAGTTTATAGCTCTTTCCTGAAGAGCAGTTAATGCTAGTCTGAAGTATAAATGGAATAAAAATGAAGTGGATGGGAAAGTACTTTAACATCAGGATGACATAATAGTCTCAGCCTCCAGAGGTTGATATACATAAGTATTTACACTGCTAATAGCTCACCTCAGAGAACTTCCCTTACTTTCCTTCAGTTTTGTATTCTGCTTAGAAGAGACAATTAAATTATAAATTTTTCCTGGAATTGTTGTACATTTGAGTTTCACCTGCTGAATAATGTTTTCTTACAGTTTCCATGTCTTAGCTAAGTCAGAAATATCTTCTCTGTTTATTACTTTAGTTCTACACTAGTAATTGATGTCTCTGTTATCAGTTATTGGGCTGTTGCAGATTTCTTCTTGTTCTCTAATACTTTGAAAGGAAATGACTATCCTTTTTAGTAATTCTTCAACCTGATGAATGGTGAAATCATATTACTTTGGAACCTGTATGTGGTAGGAAATAAAAGGGGATTAATTTTTGATTCAAAGTATGGATATAGTGTATTTAGTCAGTGCAATATCTGAAGACAAACAGGGATTTAATTGGACTTGGGATAAGGATTTTGAGTGTTCTCTTATCAGACATTAAATGTATTAATGCAGGAAGCAACACTTTGATTTCCTATCTGTTTGGGTTTTTAGTGATTTTGAAGTAGTTACTGACATGCAGCAATCCACTTCTGATGTAAGGAAGTAATGGACGTACTTCATTCTTTGTGGAAGAAAATCTGAACTACCATGTACCCTATTTAAATTTTGTACAGGGTTGTTACACCGGTGTACAGCTGAAGAAATACTAAATCAACAAAATATTTTTTTATATTCCTTCCTAGCATATATACTTATTTACCTAAAATAAAACTCACACTGTATGGTTACAATGAAATGAGATATTTATGAAAAATAGTATTTGAAATTAATGTCTTCATTCGGTTTCTTCTGAATGCTAACGTACAAACTGAGAACTCAAGGGTACTATTTGCATATGTCATTCTTTCATGTTTAAGTGTTGCAGAGTCTTGCTGCTGTCATTTTTTTCAGTTTGAAAACCTATTTTAAACATGTAATTGAAAATAGCTTTCTATGGCAGGTTTTTGTCTTGCTGAAATGAACTATTAAATAGCTTTTGGAAAAGAGTATAGATGGGCTTTTTTTAGCCATCCTAAAAATAGCTTCCACTGGGTTATGGTCTCATTACAAAACCACACAGAAGGAGCAGCTAGCTTCATGTTTGCCCTATCTGTTTCTTGCTTTTGATTAGATTGTGATACTAATGAAACATAACTTACCACAGCATTTGTCCAGCAGAATGCTGTAAACATCCAAGGAAAACATGAACTATATAGATGCTAATGAGGAATTAATGAAGAGTATGTGGAAAACTTTGATTTTGAGTGTTCCTTTAAACAAGTTCTCCTGCTCGTAGTAGGAGTACTTTTAAGGAATACTTTCAAGGCATAAAACTTTACTTTTTGTCAATTTTCTTGAACTTTGAATTAATTTCACCTTTTTGTTTCATCAACAGTATACTCTGGCTGTTTTAATTTATTTCTGCTAGTAAAGTTCCAAACATCTAAAAGAATATAGTTTGTAGATGGTGGTGCTTTGACATTGTTATGCTCTTTGTTCTGTTCAGTCTTCTTTCTGCACAAAATTCAAATCTTTGAATGCTCTGAAAAAGGAGAATATGCTTTTTGTTCATGATAACTTTATTTTGTTTCTCTGTTGGCCACAGAGGGTCACAGATGGTCTGGTAAGTATGTAAATTAGAACAATTTTATTTTAGAAACTTTTGACTTGTGTGTATAAGTGTGCGTGCCTGTGAATACTCCACTGTTTTTCATGGTGCAGTACTGGGGTTAACAATCTGCAAGTAATAGACATTCTGAACCTTTTTCACACACAAAGGACAGTGTATTATGTATGTGTTATAAGGTTAACAAATCTAAGAGTAAGAATCTTTGTCTTTGAAAAACTAGTAAGTAAATATTTCTCCTAAATTTGCTACTTTTTATGCAATACGTGACTTACTGAAGATTTTTTCCTATGCATATTCTGTCCTACTTTCACTGAATCACCTTATAAAATTACAGTTACTGCAGGTCACTGTGTTGTGTGCTTTTGCAAGGTAACTGAATTAATAGTATGACAATATAAATTGCAAATTTTCTAATGGACAGGGATTCCTAGGCAAAAAGAAGTAGAAAGATAAAATTGCTTTGAAAAATGGATTTAAATGGCGTTAAGAATGTTGATTTTTAAACAGAAGATACAAAAGCAGGGCCTGTTGCGACAGGACAAGGGGGAATGGCTTTAAACTAAAGGGGGGTAGATTTAGACTAGATATAAGGAAGAGATTTTTTACGCTGAGGGTGGTGAAGCCCTGGAACAGGTTGCCCCAAGAGGTGGGGGGTGCCCCATCCCTGGAAACATTCAAGGTCAGGTTGGACGGGGCTCTGAGCAACCTGATCTAGTTGAAGATGTCCCTGCCCACAGCAGGGGGGTTGGACTAGATGATCTTTAGAGGTCCCTTCCAACCCAAACTATTCTATGATTCTATGATTCTGTGAAAAGGTGTGATGTATTACAAGTTGTTTTTTTTCCTCCGTTACAGATAAACTTCATTTCTTTTAGCTTTGTTTTTTTAGTCAACTAAAATAAATTGGGCTCTCTGCGCTTCCCTCTCAGGCCCTTTCCCCACATGCACATGTTGTTTGTAACTTAACCTCTCCCAATGAGGAAAGGAAAGGCTGTAGGGGAAGCTCAGATGTGTTGTTAAACCAGAGAATCCATGCACAACAGACCCACAGGAGTCTGCTCAAGGAGGGGTGGATTTTTTTTTTTTTTCCCCCACTACTACAATTGCAAAGCAAAAGTAATGCTAATTTGCGGGGTGGGGTTTGAGTTCCTGAGGGGCAAAAACATTTTCCAACCTCCCCACCACAGGACTTGATGAATAAAGCCTCTGTCACCACTCCACATACATTCATTTCCTTTGGATGAGAGTCCTGTATATGGACAATCTCCTGTCTAATGCTTGGATATGTGCTGGGCGTGCGAAAGAGGTGACTTGAATAGGAGCACTCTGCTGCATCCTGCCAGAAGTGCTTGGCTGGCTGGGCTTTGCTGGCAGTTCATTTCTCTGAGCTTTTCAGAAGGACAGCATGCAGTCCGGAAAGGGGAAATTCTCATTCTTCCTGTTATCAAATGGCTCTGTGGGAGATCTTGCCATCCAAAACACTGAATAAAGCCAAAGTGATTTATGGAAGGAGAGCAGTGTGTTACTCTTAAATTAGAAGTTGGAAATGGTTTGCCCCAGTAATTTTTAAGAAATCGTGTCTTTCTGATAGGTAGGTCATTTCAGATATCAGGAGAACGGACTTTTCAGGTGCAAATAGGGAAGCAGTCAATATGTGGGACACTGAGAAGGAAAGATGTGGATTTGGTAGTGTAGTATTCCTCTGGAATATAGGTAATCTGGGGGCTTTATCTGTTGGATAGGTTGCTTAAGCTTTGGTAGTATGTGAGAACAAGCTAACCCTTTTTTGATTCAAGACGTGAAATCAGCTAGGCTTATTGTGGTGGTGGGTGAAAACGAGGTTAGGATAGGTAAAACACTAATAGTGTTGTACGTCTTCATTTTAGAGGGCAGGTAGCGAAGTAATAGTTAAATTTGGGCTACTTTTGTCCCTCTGCCTTCTGTTTTTCTACATATCTTTAGGAATTCTGTCTGTAGCATACTTAACTTCTAAGAAAATGTTCCTAGAAAATTCTTAACATTTAATAGGCTGTCTTCAATAATTAAACTATACATTTATGTAGCATTTGGTGTAGCTGAATATCTGCAAGTCATTGGAGATCCAAATGGAGGTCTTGTTTGTGTGGACAGGTACTGTAGAAAAAAATGTGTATAGAAATCTATTCTCTGAAATTATAGAAATTACAACTTTTTTTTGTTTGAATTGAAATTCGATAAATTGTGCTTTTGTATAACAAACATGAAAAAAAATCATATTGCAGTAATTTTTAGCAATAGTGGAATTATGAAACTAATTCTGATCTTGATTTTGTTTTTCTCTTCTTTTTTTTAGGTTCAATTTATGAGCCACTTAAAAGTATTAACCTTCCAAAACCAGAGGGGGGAAGTCTGTGGGACAAATTAGATCATTATTACAGAATTGGTAAGTTAATAATTGTTCCTACCATGAAAGATTTTCAGTGTAACTTACTAAAATATTTACAGTTATGGTTATGACAGTAATTAGCTTTGTCTTAAAATAATATCTGCGGTCTTTAATAAGGATTTTTATTTTCTGAGAGGTAAAGGGTTCTGTCATTACAATTCCTCATAAGATTCCTGTGATAATATAATGCATGTATTTGGATATTTCTTACATTGCTTGAAAAATCATGACCTGTAAATAGTGTTCAGAATGATCATTTGCATTTGTCAAATGGTAGAACAGATTCTGAGTTGCACCTGATGGTCTTGGATGGGGAGCAGTTTTTGATGCTTGAGCTAACCCAGCTATGAATTGGAATTGATATTTACATGTTAAATATCATCGCTACATTATTCTTACTTGAGGATAGTTTCCTAAATTTCTGCTGGGAGTTTGAAAGGTGCAAAAACTGGAGGGCTGAATTACACTTCTTGCTGAAAATGAAAATGTATATTGGAAATCCAGTCCAGCTGTAAGACTGAATTTAGAATTATTTTGGATAAAGTGGTAGCTAGTATTGTGGCATTAGCCAGATACAGCTGAGGAAACATTTAAATGGAAGAAAGCTTTCTTGTAGTACTTATAACAGTTTGACAGGCCATCAGTGAGAAGTTAATTTTTGTAACTGATGGTGCCATAATGGATTTTTGTGCTGAAATTTTATCTGTTAGCTAACATATTTTATACCAACTTTAGTGTTTTTCTTTTCATTATGAGATCATTTTAAGCCAAAAACATGCGTGTTAAAGAAACAATGGTTTATTTTGATTGTTTTGGGTGTTGGGGGGGGTTGTGTTATAATAAAGTCCTGTCTGTATTCTAAGATCAGGTTTTCTAATGGTTGTGCAATTGACTGTTTAAAATTTAAGTCTTAGTCAGGCAAGGGTATAGGATAGTGAGCAATTTTTCCATCATTCTAAAAATGTGGGATGAGACTCCCTTCATTCAAATTGCTTTTTGAAGTGAAATCTGTGAGTTGTGCCTGGTCTATCCATAGATGCACTGCTTTTGTCTTTCTTACAGAGGAGATGACTGTTCAATTTACTTTTAATGCTTGGCAGCAGCAAATCTGTGGTGGTGCTTGCTATTTAGCTGTTGGGCACTTATGTTGCAAGCAGTCTGCTGCCTCAGTAAAAATTTACTATTGGATTTATACTTCATTTTATAATTATCTCTATTGACTTTTTCAGGTAACATTTTATCAAAGTTCTTGTTATAATGTATTAAGTCACCGAAGAATATAATGCAAAAAGCCATAAACCCCAGTAATTTTCATTTAAAATACTTAATTTCTAATACATAGACAATAAAGAGGCTTTTTTAAATTGATGCTTGATAACATTCTGGAAGAAAATTGCTTTCTTGTCTTATAATGGACAGGTTATTGTTAGAAGGGTCGTTCAAGGACATTAAGCCCTGTTTCAATCTTGTGGCACGCTGGTTATTACACAGTTTTAGGAAAACAATTCACAAAATGCGAAATATTAAAGTACAAAAAGAAAGAAAGTAATATTTAGTATTTTTTCTAATTCAGTTTTGACAACTTGAAAATTCCTGTCTTGTTCTATTTTTATGTCAAGGTACTGAGTTAAATAACCGTAGTTGTCCTTTCTCCTTACTTACTCATTCCTTTCCTTTTTTAAAAAAATTGATACAATCGTCTGGCCTAAGTTAAAAATTTGATTTTTATGAATGTACAGTTCTGCAGAGTTTAACTATTTAAATTATTTGGGGGGGGCAGTTGACATACTGTAGCCCCCCTCCCCCCCTTTTTTTTTTTTAAATAAAAGGGAAATTACTGGGTTGCATTGTAGAGATTCTGTACAGAGAGGGTTGTACTAGAACAGAGCCATAAAAATAGTTTTGAATACTGATTTTTTGTAAAAAGGTCTAATTTGACTGAAAAAACAACGTGACAAAAAATTTTTTGTGTGGCTTTCTCCTCCTTACCTTTCTTTCTCTTCTGTTTTATGTTGTGCATGCTCTAACAGGTTGTTCACACCTTGATTTATTCCTGAAAATCTATGTAGAAACTGGAAGAAATATAAGTGCTGTTAATACCACTTTTTCTTTTTTCCTTTTTCCAGTTAAGTCAACGTTGCTGCTTCATCAAAGCCCCACCACAGGTCTGTTTCCTACAAAGACATATGGGGATAACCAAAAGGCAAAAGTACACGACAGTCTTTACTGTGCTGCATGTGCCTGGGCATTAGCCCTTGCTTACAGGTGAATAACTTCTAAACTCGCATCTCTGCCATGTTACATTCTTTCTTATGCAGTTCCCTGGGAATGTTTTAAAAGATGAAGCTTTATCAAAAATAGTTTTGTAAACCCATAGAGATGGTACATGTTTCCAAATCTCAATAAAAATATTTATGTAGCTACTAGGTTAAAAAATGCCACTCTACTTTTGGTAAGCAAACATGTTTTCATATGATTTAATTGGTACCAATATTCTGAAACAGAGGAATTAATGCATTCTATTAAAAATAAAGGTTATTGCGGCAAACTGTAATCAAGGAATACTGCTCATTTTAAATGTAGTAGGAGAGTTCAGAGCAGAAGCAGGCTTGTTGCAGGTAGTAACAATCTGGGTACTTGCAGGAAACTGAATCCTTGAATGCTGAGAAATGTGTATTTGGGAAATGATAGTGACTATCATCCTCGCTAGGTACAAAGGCTGGGCAGTCTCAGTTGTTAGCTCTTCTATTTTCCGTTTCTTCCATTTCCACTGTTGACTCATTAGAGAAGTAGGTTAGGAATTTGTGTGGTGTATTATGATGTTAAGAACTATGGGAGAGTTACTTCCCATAATAATTTATTCATAATTCCCTCTCCTTTAGGTCAAATAACTATGGAAATTGCTTTCTGAGATTTAGTATTCCTTGTTTCCAACCTTGCTACCCCAGCCACCCGGGAAAACACAGACAGAGGTGATGATAACTCAAATGCAGTGTTTTTAAGGAAGAAGATGGTGTGCAGATATTGAATAATTTACTCTTTTTAGTAATCAGTTTCACGTATGAGGTAGTGATCACATTCTTGGACAAAATTCTAGTATATGTTACAGAAGAAGGGCCAGAAATAATATGAGGAGCTACTGTTGAAGTAAAGATGATCTACTTTGCAGATAAAAAGTTTTGAGTTTCTTTTTTGTTTCCATTTATTGCTTTAGATTCTATACCTCTGATGCCAGTCTGAAAAAAAGTTATTAAAATTGTCTTCTAGGAAATGTTGTTAGAAAATGATGCTTTTTGAAAGAGAAGACGTACAGAGATCTGTGTTTACTTCTGGAGATGCCATGCCTGATATCTAATGGGTTTCAAAATTTTGAGAAACTAGCAAAAATTATAAGGAATTAACATTCAGAATGTGTAATTATTACTTTCATTTCTTATACTGAAATCTTTGCATTTTTCTTTTAATTCCTCTTCCTGTTGGTGAAATATAAGCATTTGAAAACAAAAAAATAGAAAGAAATTTAGAAGGAAGAATGGAAGGGGCAGGGGTGATTGTTTGGAATCGTCAGCAATTCATAGAAGAGAGCATGGCATAATGTTGCCCGAGTTAGTCAGTCTTTAATTTCCAATATGTAGAACCATAGAAGGTGATATATGAAATTTGTTGGAGGTTAAAGGAAGGGCAAGGTGGCAAGATAAGTAGTTTGTGTTACTTCCAGTTATGCTCAGAACAGGGCCCTGGACTTCAGGTGCTGCACAACAAATTTTCTTTGATGGGCAAAGGTTGGTGATTGAAATTAAGTGAAAGGCTAAAATCTGAAATGAGCCAAGATACAAGACTCGTGTGGAAGGCTGCATTATCTACCACATGCAGATTACTCTACTTGACTCATGCCAGTGCTACTGTCTGCTTTCATAAAAGCTGAATTTCTTGAGAGCGTGTTAAGAAGACAAACACTGCTATCGTGAATAGAGGAAAAATGTTGTAACATGAAAACTTGCAGAGCTTTTACATGTGCTTCTTATTGCTCTTTGGAATTATGATAAAGTTGAGAATAAATCCTGCTGCTTAAAATTTCTTAACCTATTAATTTTGCATTATCTGGCTTTATTCCTTGTGGGGTTGCTTTTTCCCCCCTTGTTTCAACTTTGTAATTGAAACCAAGTACATTTCTCATATCTAAGATTATTATTTAAATAGCACGATTTCTGGATGTGTATGATTTTTGAAGTTACTGCTACCTTCCTAATTTCAGTGTAGGTGGCATAACCTGGGCATAAACTACTAACTCGTTAAGTATGGTGGAAAAGGATATGCTTCATTTGCAGTGTAGTTATCATCCACTTAGCTGTAATCAAATTAGTAACTGCTATGAAGTGGACTGAGAAATAGCAGTGAGCATATTATGCTGTTTTGTATCAGAGATATGTTGTTGTAAGTTACAAATATGTAAGAAAACATCATTTTCACCTTGAAAGGCTCAATCAAAAATTGAGAACTGGAAGAGACAGAACACGTGAGTGCAAAGATCAAGATTGTTTAGACATTATACATTTGTTATAGTTAAAATAACTTGGGATTTGGCATTGGTTTTAATATACGTTTAGTAATATAGAAATTGAGAGTGGTGTTTGATTTCATGGTGTAAAAACATATACTAAGGTATCGAAACACATTTCTGGACATTCAGAGTAGTTAACTTTCAGCCTCTTGTATGCACAGCTGTAGTTTATCAGCATCATCTGGAAAGTGACTGCTTGATTATGAACAGCGGATGTTTTGTACAGTTAAAGAGAAATTGCCTTTGTGTTTTGGATCTCTCACGGAACACAGAACAGTGGCTTGCAATGTTATAATATCAGCAAGGACTTTTTTTTTTTTTTTTAAATCTTGAAGTAGGAATGTTTGTGTAAGTTGCAACATAAACTAAAAAAATCTTTTTTTTTTTTTTTTTAAATAAGGAAGGATGGGTTGGGCTATAAATATGTTGATATGAGTGTGGGCACCACTATACAACAGTGTTAATTACATACTTAATATTCCAAAGCGCTAATGTTTCCTTTTTTTCCCCCCCCCCCCCCCGCTAATGTATTTCCAATTTGGTTTATGAGTTCTCTCTCTTACCCAGGCGTATTGATGATGACAAGGGAAGGACTCATGAACTGGAGCATTCTGCTATAAAGTGTATGAGAGGAATTCTCTACTGCTACATGCGTCAGGCCAATAAGGTAAAACACTGTAGTGTGGACACAAGCATTCACTTAATTCTGAGGGATTAATTAAACTGTGAAAACTAACTTCTAAATATAGATAAAATTCAAAAAGGGAATGCAGTATTACTGTGTCCCAGCTAAGAACAGCTGCTTCACTATTGTCAGGTTGCAGCATTGTTTTAGGGTATAAAAGACACAAGCATTTTGCCAAGTAAGCTGCAGAGCATACTTGAAACTTCTTTGGGTTCCTTTTGCAGTTATTTATCCCGTTTAAACATTAGGCCATTAGTAATCGGGGGGGTTTTTTATGTGTTTTTAATGCTTAAATGGAAAGATGTAGAATTTATTTTAGCTAAGGCTGGAGAGTTTTCTTTGCACTGTTAACTTGGTTATTGCATTTGCAGTTGTTCTCCTTACCTAGGTGATTTGATTATTTTGCTTGGTTTCTTCAGCAGCCACTATCCAGTATTCTTTGACTTAATGATGTAAATTCAGAAGGGCAACAATCCGAAATGAATAAAGAAACAGGGTAACTTACTTACGTTGTAATACAGTTGATATATTCAGCTTGTAATCCCCTTGTGAGTATAACCTGAATATTCTTGAATATTCAGGGCTTCTCCTTATCAAAATTTAGATGTGGTGGATTAATTTTGCACAGTGGTTAGCAGTAATTCTACAAGTAGTTAAATATCTATATTCCATGTGATTATTTAAAGTTTCATGTCACTGACTTTTAACTGTATTAATAAAACTAACTCTCATGTGTTACCACATAGCTTCAATCACTTCTAAGCACGAAGCTGAAATGTAAAGTCTATAGGCATGTGATATCAGTAATAATAATAAGCAAATCAGGTGTATTGCCAGTTGTATTTATGCTGACATGGTATTTTTTTTCTCAGTTTTCTTAGTCTGCTTCTTTGTAGTCTTATATCTTTAAATAATCTTGACCTAAATTGATCTTGTTACAGTTGAGCTGTTGTTTTTCTCTTTGACATGCAGTGGTTTGTTTTGAGGATGATCACTGCAGATAGGAATAATGAGCATTAAATTAACACAGGTGTCACACTGCTGACATACTGGTTGCCGGTTTTTGCCTTGATTACTATAAATGCTTCTCTCTTCCCACAGCGTAGTAATAAGCAGTCTGAGATACCTAACAGACATGAGTCAAATTGGACTTTATTCTGAGAGACTGTATGTGCTTGCCTCATGTCGAAGGAGGATATTTTTTAATAATATGAATTATATATGTCCAAATACTAAGGCATGACTTGAATAGATGATGCTGCTTGTGACAAAAATTGCAGATGTTATATTCTATTGCTAATGAACATATGAGTTATGACCCAAAATGTATTGAATGCGTTCATGGACTAGACATGATAACTCCACAAAATAGTATTCACTTTCTTGCTTCTGGGGCACATGCTATATGCTCTGTATGATTTGTTGGTGGAGAAGAATATCACATGAAGTTAAGATCAGTGTTGAAAATGTTGTGAAACATGGACTAGGTCCTGGCAATGATGGTTAGAAACTGTTTGTTGGAGAGCGTAGCGTGACTTGAGGAATTATGGAGAAGGATCTTCTTCTTTTGTTACCTTCATTCTATTCTTTGTGAATGTGATCTCCTTTCTCTGCCCTATTGGCAGCTCTCTGACAGTCCAGATTGTTTTCTCAAATGGTTTTGTAAAGTAGCAGACGTTGTATTTCGTGACGAAAAAGGAGTCAAAACTACGTTAAAACCACCGTCGTTCTTATTTCACTGCTTTGTTGTTAACCTCTTGTATTAGTTATTCATCTTACCGCATTCCATCTCCATCATAAGAGATTCTGTGTCATAGAGACTCATTCTGAGGTTCAATGATAGTGTCCATGAATAAAAAGTCATTTTAATCTGGGGTACTAGTCTTCCTATCTATAATCTTTATGTTTTCTTTTTAAGCTATCAGCTTTGCCTTCCAGTATCTGTAAACATTTCACTGTACATCTGAATGTCACAAACTGTGCTCACCAAATTAAATCTTTGTTTTCCTATGTACTCTTTTATACTAGATATTCTTTGCTTTTGCAGCTGTTCATTTGTTACATGATCTGTACGTGGCAATTTCTGAACACTTTTGTAGGTCTATAACCCAAAAGGCTTTAAAAATATTATTAATAACAATAATTTCTTTTTTGTTTTAAAACCTTTGTCACATTGTCAAATGGTACAACAATAATTATTAATTTTTATGGATCATTATTCATAGAAATTAAGACTATTGTTCCCAACATAAGTTTTGGGCTCTTGCATTCCAGTAAGAGCTTTAAACTAGGAATGGTGAGGGAGAAAGAGAGTGCTCGACAATCAAGTGAGGAAGTGGTGGATGGTGTAGGCGAGCAAAGGGCCTGGGGTGATGTGAACAGAAGGCACATAGCATTAACTGAAGTGGAATTGTCCCAAGCGTACGTGTGGAAATAAGGAGGTACCTATGGGACAGCATTATGGAGAAGAAAGCTCTCGTACCCTTTCTGGGAAATCAGCATGCCTGGGTGCCTCTCAGAAATGCCCGTACACTAATGCATGCGGCATGGGGAACAAAAAGGAGGAAATAGAAGTATGTGTGCAGCTCCAGGGCTATGATCTCATGGGATCACAGAGGCGTGGTAGGATAGCTCAAGTGACTGGAACACTGTGGTGGACGAATACAGGCTCTTTAGGACAGGCCAGGAAAGTGAGCAAGGGAGTTGCCCCATATGTGAGAGAGTAGCTGCGTTCATGGTGCTCTGCTAGGGAAAGGTGGTGAGCCAGCTGAGAGCTTATGGGTCAGGATTCTATATGTACATTTCAGATCTGTGAATTCAGGGTAGGCGTGATATGCTTCAACGTGCTTTCTGCTAAGATTTCAGCTCCAGTAAAATGAAGTGGTGTCTGTCCAGAAGGTGGAAGTGACTAAGCATCTGTAGCTAGCTATTACAGTTTTTTTTTTCTACCAGACCCAAAAAGATTAGACAGATGGGTTGAATATTTGTATTCTTTAAGTATATGTATACTTTAAGTATGTATGAAATAGTTTCTTATAAGTTTCAGGAACTGTTGCTTCTAAGTTTTACGTAGTGGTCATATCAAGAAATTTTGAAATACCTGAGTTATGTAGTGAATTTGTGGTTGCCAAACATACTGAAATTATTGACTTCGATTTTATTTTTTGCTTTTAATTCACCTTTAGGTTCAGCAATTTAAGCAAGACCCCAAACCATCTGAATGTCTTCATTCTGTTTTCAGTGCACACACTGGAGATGAGGTCTTTTCCCATAAGGAATATGGTCACCTTCAGGTAAAATATGCATGTGTGCGTAAATGAAAGATTGGATGATTTTAAATAATGGTATTGCTGTTTCCATTCTTTCATGATGCAGCTGTCTGTTTAGATTTGTTAGATGTGTTGTACTTGATAAAATTGAGATTCCTTCTGCATCTTTTGGTGAAGAAGACAGACTGTATTGAAACATAGCTCAGTGGTATGTTTTGGTCAGAAGGTACCGAAATAACTGTGGGATTTGTGGAGGTAGATGGTTGGGTTGTTTATGAAGTTGCTTCTTTTTGAGACCGACAGGTGGCTGTCAGTAAATAATCCTGGCAAAAAAATGTTGAAGTAGTCAGTAAAGTGAAAGGTTTAGTGTAATCTTACATTGAATATTATATTTTTTATTAATGTTCCCAGCTTAATTTTCCTTAAGTCTGAGCAATTTTCATTCATAGTAAAGATTTAATGTACACTGTCAACAGCTTTGTCTAGTTACAAATTTGTTCACTATTTTGTGTAGTGGTTCCTAGTCAGATTCATTGCATAATTGATTGTTTTATTGTCTTTAATTTTCCAAAGTGTTGATTTCCTCTTTATTTTTTCTCTTTACCTTCAGACCCTTTTTTGCATTCATGACCTTGTTCTTTTGCATTCCATAACTCTGTGTACTCTTTTTAGTTCGGAAATTGTTAGTGGAATTATCCAGAAGTGGCAGTAGGTTGATAATTATTTAATTTCATGGTGACAGCATCACTTAAATAGTTTGTACAGTAAATGTGTTGGAATCAGGAAATGTATGGTCTGCGAAAAATGATTTATGGAGTTATCCTAAGTTAGCATTTTGGACTTCTATGTGAAGCTTCCTGAACATGCACATCTTTCATCTGCAGGAGCAGACAATAATTTTGGGACCTGGGGAGCACTGTATGATAGTTGAAGTCTCTGTTTTTTGTGGCAACTCAACCCTTCCCATACACATGAATGCACATTCCCTTCTGTCATCAGCAAATCTCAAAGAACAGAGGGTTTTCAGCTCTGTGGAGACAATAGAAAACAGAGTAACTGAGGTTGTTCAGTTGGGAAGAATGGAATATATTACGTAGCTGGTCTGTCGTTATTGCTGTACTTGGTGCTTTTCGGATTGTATTAAGAATCTGGAGTCAGTGGTCTTTAAATCTTTTGGAATTTTTAGAATTTGGACCTTATTCTGCTATGTTTCAGATAAGGATCCAATTTTTTGTTCTGGATGGTTTCTCTAAATTTACTATACTGAGATTGTAGTTTTGTAGCTCATTGAAGCAAGTTATTGTGATAAACTTATTTTCTCTATTGAAGTTGTACAAATTCTCAATTATATTGGAATTCTGTGTAACAAAAGCAGTTTTCTTTGATTCATTAATAAATTGACATTATGATGCTCATCTGTACACCTGCTGAAGGTAATTACTGTTAATAAATGCTATGTAGAGCTACAAAAGAAAACAGTTTTTCACAAATATATCTGAACGTTGCAGTTGTACTGCTCTCAGATGATAATGCTAAAATTCCAGTTAGGAATAAAGTGATTTGCTTTTTAGATGTGCTGTGTACTGTTCAATATGCTGCTTGCCTTCTTGGTGCTCTATTTGCTAATAAATTGTCGTATGTGTAAATGTGAAACAGCTTGTGACTAAAGTGATTGCCTGTGGGTCAAAGCAGTATGCCTAAGCAAAAACATTTTAATATCAGAGTTTCAAATGATTTAAGAAGTGATACTGCAGCAGAAGTTGTAGAGGACAGTGCTTGTTTGTGGCATTTCTTCCTATTGATGTTTTCCACATCATTATATCTAGGATATTGGTATATTAGGATAATATTTTTGAAGAACCAAAACTGTGTTATATTGGGACCATCTTTGTTAGTGAGTAATATCACATTTAGCTTGTTTATGTTTATTGGAGTCAAATAAACATAAATTTAATTATAGTTTCCTTTCTGTCTTTAATTACTTCAGATAAATGCAGTGTCGTTATTTCTCCTCTATTTGGTTGAGATGATCTCTTCGGGGCTGCAGATTATCTACAATACAGATGAGGTACAAATCGATTTCTGATGTTAAAACACATGCTGTATTAAGTTGCTCTTTTTTTTCCTGGTTCTACTTAATTACCAACTGTAAAATAATTGTTCTGGAAATACACTGCAGATATTCTCCACTTTTAATGGAAGTCAGAAAAGGTAAATGGAATGAATGGATAGTGAAATAAATTAATAGCTAATAAAGTGTTAGATAGGCAAAGAGTGAATGTAACATGACGTTGCAAACTTTTATAGTTCCCTGCTATTTCTGAAAGGTACAAGGTTAAGAATTAAAAGGTCTGTTAGGACAGTTAACTTCTAGTTATGTTGTTCTCACTTTTCATCTTATTTCAAACTGTCAGTCAGTGCATGCTGTCCAGTGGAATTTCAATATAATAAAGAATAGAGTTAATTTTCTGGAAAGCTGAAGGAGTTTCTTCAAATACATATGAATCTATGGGTGTTAAGACGTTTTGCTGTATCTTTAATTGAAAATAAAAAAAATTTTATCATGGTAAGAGATGTTTGTAAGATTGTTAACTGTTCTGTAAATAAGATAATAATAGCCACCATGGCCTTGACTTGAGGACAAGTCATGTCAGGACAACCTGCTGTCCTGCTCTAAAATGAGGTTATGTTTGGGGTTTTTTTTAGCTTTTTTTTCCAATTTTCTTAATCTGGTTTTGTTTAGATTTACTCTTGTCTGTTTAATAATCACTGCTGTATTGCCTTAAAAAGCTTAAATGCACATATAGTACTACCATTTTAAAAAAGGGAGATTTTTCCAGTAATAGTGTATTTGCATTATATTTCTAAAACTTACATCTTCATGAATGTTTTTTCTTTAGATAATGAGAAAACTAAGTGATGCAACTTGTCTCCTTTCTCGCTGAGTTAGATCATATGATAGGTCTATATTATTTCCTCTGAATTGCCCTTATGTCTGTGAGGAGGCAAATGTATATAATTATGTATTTACTTAGCTTGATTTATAAATTGTATTATCCTCCAGATCTTTAATTACAGAATCTGCAGAAAAAGTGCAAGTGTATAGACTCTCCAGTCAGTGGATGTTCTCCGCTTCAATGTCAGGATGTAGCTTTCATTGCAACCGTACCCTAGAAATTTGTGGACTATGGAGATTTATACAAAGATTATCTTACCACAGACCTGTACATTCTATTAGTCTCTGTATAGCTTTAACAATTGGATATATTCTAAGATCTTATTAATGCCACATAATTATGGTATTTCCAAGTTTTTCTGTGTGTCTAGATAATACTCAGCATAGTAGCATTGGCAGCACCGTGGATGTGGCAATCTGCTACCCAGACATCAAGTTGGATATTTCTTTCCAATGATACCATTGCACGACGTATTTAGCCTCTTTCCTTCCATAGAGAGAGGGTTTTGAACTAGTGCTAGCACAGTGGAAGGCGCTGGCAGATGGTTGATATTTGGCAAGCTGTCTGCATGAATATGTTTGTACACAGAACTCTTGGCTTAGGAGGCAATCATTGTATACTAGGCTGCTTGATGTCAGGCGTGGCAGCTGTCAGTGAGTTACCCTCTAGTTGCATCTGTTTGCAGTTGAAAAATTAATCGCATCTTTGCATCCGTAACGAAGGGAACAGTATATGATTGTGCATGTGAATGAATTTGAGAGCAGTTATCTACACATAAAACAGAGTAACACTAGTATTTGCAGTCATCTACACTGCATGTGTATTCTTTATTACACCTTGCTCTCCACATGCTTGACTTCTGGATAAATAAGCCTAACACACACGATCCATAATTTCTGTAAGTGCTTTAGCACTGACTTGGTTATAGCATTTACATGCCCATGATATGAAGATTTTGGTTTGCAACCAGTTATCTGCTGCCTTTTTTCTGTAAATGGGCTATTTGGAAACCTTTAGTTTCATAAAATATCTGTAATTGACCATTTTTTTTCTCTGTGTTCTGAACATCATCACTGGTAGAAAGTCATCAGTAAGGTTATTTATTTCTATGTGGTTCTCTGCTTCTTCATTTAGCTAATGCATCTAAATTTCAGTTAATGGTAGAAATAGGAGAAGCCACACTCTTAATCACTGTGTGTTCTAGCTTCATTCGGAGAAAGTTCATTTTAATACAACCAAATGCTAAATTACAGGGATGAATAATACCGGGCATATCTAAAGAGTGGGACAGTCTGTTTCCTTGAAAGTACTAGCTATGAAAAGATTTAGTGTACAGATAATTGTACATGAGCACCCCATAGTGAAATTTTAGCAGAGGCGTATATAGAGAGACAAGTAAGTATAGAACTATATCTATCGCTGGTGGACTGGTATTAGCATAAAGGGTGTATCTGAAATAGTAACATTTTTAAGATTTAAAGAAAAATTGAGAGAAAAAGACAAAACAGAGATATGCAGGTAAATTAAAATGGAAGCAAATACCTTTCAGTAAAAGATTTGTTTTTTATCTGATAGCTCATTTTAAAAAAAAAAAAAAATCACTTGACTGTAGTAAAGTGGATCCTCCTCTGTAGTTCCCCAGTATGGTTGTGTTTATAGCCGTTGCAATATTCTCTTTTCCCACAGAATCCCCTAGAATAATTTGAATGGGAGGGGATGAAATCCCTGCTTTGGTGGATGAACCAGTGTAAATCTTGTGTTTGTGGTTAAATTTCCTGTAAGTTCTAATCTGTGGACTCTTTGAGGTGAACTGTAAAATTTATCATCAATGTAACTTCCCTACAATTGAGCAACTCCAAATGTCTCTTTCAACAGTGTAAATGAGGAAAAACTATCTGCTTAAATAAGTCCGCAGCTATAGTTGAATACCCCTAAAATACCTTAAATACCTTAAAATACCCTTAAATACCTTATAGTATTCAGTTGAAACATGTTGATCCAAGAGGAGATTTTAATTACAATAAATTGGTTCAGAATTTTATTTGTGTTTATAAAGGAGTGTGTTTGAATCTGCGTAAGTATGTATTATCTGGAGCTAGTAAAATAAAACTTTGGCATATCAATTCTGTTAAAATGAATTAAGAAACAGCACCAAGATTTCTGTGTCCTAATCATGTAGGATTTAATTTCTTTTGCTCTCTGATGTTGTTTGTAGGACAAATCTTTTTTAGAAGATCCAAATACCACCTTTTTGGAGCTCTTCAAATATGTGTCATGAATATGAAATCATTTTTATCCCTGGCTTTGTAGGAACTTCTACATAAATCACATCATCACCTAATTTGGGACAGATTAAAAACTGGTTTTAAAGAGACTATCTGAACTTGGGAACATCATTCTCTGGGGCGGGAAGGATAGAAGGCACAATTATGATGGCTGAGGAAAAACAACTTTGTCTTTTTGAAAAAATGAACAAAAGAAAGTATGCGTTCATTTTCCTTCAGTCACCTTTCTCTCCTTCTCGCCTTCTCTCGCCTTCTCTTTCTTTCTTTCTTTATTATAGGTGTCCTTCATTCAAAATCTTGTGTTTTGCGTGGAAAGAGCCTATCGTGTACCAGATTTTGGTGTCTGGGAAAGAGGAAGTAAATACAACAATGGCAGTCCAGAGCTGCATTCAAGGTAGGTGAGCAAATGTAGCTCTTTCAGTCAAATGTAAATGCAAGTAAATGTGATATGAATAAAAAGAATTCATGGGGTAAGTTAATAAAAATAATGCATTAAAATACTGTTTGAACTAAATTAAGGTTCTCTAAAGACTGAGAGATGTATTTTGGGAAAGTGTGAAGCATAATTTCATCATCATATGCATGCTGAAATAACCGCATAGATGCTTAGCTATTTGGGTATTCAAATTCCAGTAATTATGTGCAGCTGCATGCATATAATTTTGAAAATTGTGTTCAGAACAGTTCAGACTCTTGAGGCACGTGCATTAGATTGGATTCACAAAATGTTTAGGAATATCCTGATTTAAGAACGTGTTGAATCACGAGTCTGGATTTTCTCATCTCCCCCATGCTGGGAGGAAGATGCTGGACACTGTGGAGGATAGCCTAGTACACAAGTTCTTTTCCAGGTTCTTCAGATGCTACAAGTAACGGCATTCTGACCACTGTCCCGTGAGACAGTTAGGAATGCCTTCAACATTTTATTGTTAGAGTGGTCCGGTTCACTTCAGTGGAACTGTTCACATGCTGTCTATCTTGAAGGATCAAATCTGTAATCTGACAACTTGCTTTTTCTAGCGTTACTATTGTTTTCTTCACTTTTTGACTTCTGAGGTTTTATTAATCAAGAACGGCTATAGCTTGGATATCGTAGGATTTTTAAAATATCATTGATCATCATAATTATCATGGGCTTGCAAATAATACACGTGTTTCTTCCAGGCATTGATGTTGCCAAATGAATCTGTGTTCTCATTTTAGAATGAAATAATTTTTCTTAGTTCACATACGGGCATGTATTTTAAGCTATAGATAAATTACATGTCATTGCAGCAAAACAATTAATTTAGGTATGTTTTTTTCAGGGCTTTTGTAGAGCTTTAGTACCAGTATGAGAACTGAAATCTCCAAGTTGTTATTATATAATCTGCTTGATTAATTTGTTGGGTTTTTTTTCTTCCTCCTATGCCTGTAAAATTGTCAAATGCCAGATTACATGAGCGTTCACTTAGAGAATCATATACTTCCTTCCGCATCTCACCTTGCACAAATTTGCAAATGGAACACTGAAACTCCCGTGTCTCCTGTTGTTTGCAGCATTGTGGTTATTCAGTATGTGAATTTCCTCTAGGGAGAACTGAACATCTTTTAACCAGATGGAAATGGGCATGTTGTCTTGCCTTAATCTAGACTGACATTTATAGGTTGGTTTTTCTAAGGGTGAAGTTTTATGAGATGGACTGAGCCAAACTAACAGATCATTGAGCTGGCACAAAAGTAAGTACAGAGCTTGGTCCTAATTTAAGAAGTAGACTTTGGTCATCAGAAACAGGTATTGCCCCTATTTATCTTTCCTTGCGTGCATGTTGATGCTCTGCTTCACTGTAGGAAGCCAGTAGACAATTTCCCTTGTTCTCCTAAATAAAAAAAAAAAACAGAAGAGGGACATGCATCAGAAGATGTATTTAGATATTATTGAGGAAAGCCCTGGGTACACTAAAATATTCTCTAGACTTTGTTATGCTCCTATTATAGTGTATCTACTGAAGAGAGCTCTAAAAAAAATTCAAAAAAAATTCAAGAAGTGATTATAACTAATCAGGGCTAGTCACGAATGATGTATGTCTGTCTTCAGTGATTACGGACTCCAAACCAGTTACTTAAGTTTCAGTATTAAGTATGCTGTACTCCTGGCACTTACAACTCACACTGTAAGTCTACATACAGTGTGTGTTTGCTTTCAGAATTAGAAGTTAATTCTTGTCTTTTGTTGAAAGAGGCTTTCTTTTTAAAGAAGATATTATATAGTATGAAGTCTGTGAATAATAACTGCAAATTATGGCCTGTGTTAGAAGATGCAGATATTTTAAGTCTTTACACAGTCTTGGTATTCAATCTTAGTACAGTCCAAAACACTTCTAATAAATGATAAATAGCGAAACAGTCTGTGGACCAGGTCTTCACTGATGTATGCAAATTGATGTCTTTTACTAGTTCAAAGGCAAGATTTGTAACAGCTTTTATTATAGCGTGATCCCCTTCCCATACGGCTGAACTTCTGAAAAATTAATTTGTCCTGTAACCATTTGATCAAGCTGTTCTCCAGGCATCTGCTGAGTACCTCTGCAAAATGTCTTTGACATCTCCCATATGTACTGTGAGAATAATGAAGTTGCTGAAGTGCAGTGTCTTCATATTCCAAATCTAAGACTGTAGAGCCTTGATCTTGCTCTTCTCTGTAGTGTAGGTGTTATATTGCTATAGCGCAGTCCTTCCTTGTTCTATTGTGTTTTGTCTAGTTATGAAATTACTATTATTGTGGGATTGTTTTTTGTTTTGTTGTTTGGGGTTTTTTTAACATCCCGTGTGGTGTTTGATGTTCCAGTTGAACCGCGCTGTTCTTGGGTGGAGGCAAGAAACTGTGAATGGCAGGAGGATTAAGGATGTATATGCTTTAAGGTGTGTTTTGATTAGCAGTTGCTAAGAATATGCAAATTTTAGTGTTTGCCCTCAGGTATGTTACTGAGAGGGTAAATCTAACAATTAAAAGTTACTGGGAATTAGCAATGACGTTTTAAGTGAATTTACTAATGCTTTTTTAGCAAGCTGGAAGTATAATTTCTCTAGGTCTCAGCTTCCCCTGCCCCAAATGTGGATCAAGGTCAAATGTTACCCGTAGCATTATGATTGCAAGACTGCTCTTGATAATCTGTGGCAAATCACAATAGTCAGCGGCTACAGTAAGGTCTACAAATTGCACCTGGGGAGGTTCAGTATGGACATCAAGAAACCACCTTTTCACTTGAAGCGCAGTAAGCACCAGAGCAGGATACTCAAAAGGAGTTATGGAATCTCCATCCTTGGAGGTTTTTGAGACTTGTCTAGATGAGGCTATGGTTTACTTGAATCAGTCTGGGTTATTGTATCTGGCTTCAAGTGAGATTTCATGTTGGACTGGATGAGTTCTATCTGCCCCTTCCAACCAATGACTTTATGATCCTGTGAAATTTTCAGAGGAATATTTAAAGAGGATTTGGGTTAGGCTTTGTTTTGGGGCCATCTACAAGTAAGCATCTTTTTCTCTGGGTATAGAGTCCATCAGGTTAACACAGCATGTTCATAGTGGGTTGCTGAGTGAAGGAAGGAACATATTTATTAAAATACATTTTGCCTTTAATTCATACTGTTAAAACAGTCCATTTTTTCCATTATTGAATTGTAGAGTATGAAGAATGTATTTTCTGTAGAAAGACATGAGCATAATGTTTATTATAAAACCTCTTTTCTAATTTGCCCAACAGAAGGGCATTAATCAGTAGGAATGAAACAAGTGTCTGAAGCGTGATCATAGTTCTGAAGTGTGTTATGTTGTGATTGTTCAGTCTTTTGAAGACATCCTTGATACTACAGCTGTTCTCAGACTTCCCCCCCGCCCCCCCCAAGGAACTTCCTCCTGTCAGTTACCCATGAAACTTGTAGTAATCTAAGTAGTACTTGTGTGTATGGTGAAGGAAATGCTTGATATACCATTGTAATGTGAAGAAATACTACATGACGGGGGAAAGAAAGCAGTATTTCAATGTTGAGACATTTATATTTTCATTTGCAAGTAATATTTGTGAGAGTACTGAAGTCTTCAGGGACTTTGAACAACTAGAGGTAGAAAAATACTGATCAATTACAGTAAGTACTATTCTAATTGTAGAATAATGACTGAGTATGTAAAATAGAAATGATTTCAAGGAAGGAATCCATATTTGTCTTCAGTTTTTTTCAAGCAGTATCATCCTATTTTGTAGATAGAGTGAGTAGTTTTACATTATCTGAATACCAGCGGTTGTTGCTGTTGAACAACTGTTGCTTCTCTACCTTTTGTCAGTAACTTTTTTTCCTGCTCTGAAAATATCTGACTGTTGGTATTAGAAGTGTTATTTGGAAGGGAAAAGAAGAGTATGAGATTTTAACATGTGATACAGATCTCAGTGTGCAGGATTTCTCTGATTTTCATTTTCTATGTATGCAGTTTGATAATAATACTTAACTCCTATGAAAAGTTCTGTTCTGAGCCATCAAGCCAATTTGTTTGATCAATTGCTGGGTGATAATTAAAATAGCAATTGTTAGAACAATTACATTTTTGTTTAGATATTTGAAACAAAGCCAGAAAAATAATTATATTCACAACACTTCTGACTTCAGTTTATTCCTTCATCACATTCTCCAGTACCAAAAGCTTTCATCAGCAGAAGATACCGAAACTGAGGGATTTCACCACTGTTTCATGGCAGCTGCTCAGAGCAGAACTTAGTTAACCTAATCAGCTTTCTCTTGTTGAACCAATTAGAATTAAATCCCACGAGTACTATTTCTGGCAATGTTTCAGAAAGACAGACGGAGGTTTATAAACCTGTTGGTAATAGTTAAAAAGAATGACAGAGTCTGAAATCAGTGTCTAAAGTACTTCTAATATTAAAACCAACCCAGGTAAAACAGGACTTAAAGTAAACACATTCCATAACTCTGCACTGAATTTTTTTCATTATTTTCAACATTTTCTGTGTAATCATAATCGGCTCCCATCTTTAAAATATGGACTAGTTAGTAAACATTCAAAATTGGATATTTTACATGAATAAATAGTATAAATCAGTTTATTTACAGTAAGGTAAAAAGTTAGCTCTAATCCCAAAATGCCTCATAGAGTATAGAAGAATTAAGGTTAAAGCATAGTCCCCGTTTGCAGTTTTCTGGCAATTTGGTTGCTACAAGTTTTTTGGGCCGGATAGTGCAGTTGTTTGTCAGTACTATCACAACTCCTCTTACACAGAAGCTGGGGATTATTAGTGATTATTTTCTGAATATTTTTTCTAACTCAGTGTTGCTTCACTGATTATTTTATAAACAAAATATCTAGGGCTGTCCTGTTCAGAATGTGCATATTCCTAACTGTTGTTAATTTTAGTATTTCCCTGCAAGTGGAGTGCGGCCCTCAGAGTCTTAAGGATACTTTAATTTTTCACAATCATGACTATCTCTCTGTCAATGTTGTTCTCGTGTTATCTGGGCACATGGATCCTCTGATAAACGATTTTTTTTTTCATTCTTGGTTTTGGCAGTACTGGGTAATTTTTATCCCAAATGAAAGATGGCAAGAAAAAGGAAAGTGTGGTTGGCTGAGTGGATAATCAATTTTAGAAAAAAAAGGATATAAACTTTTAACTCCTTTTTTGTCCTTTTTTTTAAAGAGAGTATTTCAAGGAATTACTGTGCTAATAAATAAACTGTTAAATTAATTGGTATATTCAGTTTTCCCCAGACTTTTCCCAGTTCTTAAAACTTAAGACTTTTCAAGCATCTATAGCAGTGTAGATATTTAAGAGAGTTCTTTTTTTGTTTTGGGTGGGGTTTTTTTGTTGTTGTTTTTTGTGTGTGTTTAGTTTGGTTTTGTTTTTCTCCAAATTTGTGTATTGTACCCAGTTGGAAGGAACACGGTAGCTGCATCTAAATGGTTGTTAGCTGAGGACAGCATCAACAACCTCCTCTCCCTTATAGGAAGGCTTCATGGAAAGATGAACCTTTCAGTTCTTCTTTCCACTGATTTTTATCTTGCTAAGGTTTGAAGCTTTCTTCCTGCAGTGTTGATCTATGTCCTTGTACTATGTTCTGTCACTTTCATTTACCCTTACGGTCTTTTTTTAACTCTGAATCTTTTGTAATGTCAGCCTGATTCATTCTGCTTTCTCCTTTTTCAATCTTTTGCTACATGTCTTCAGATTTGTTAACTTTTAAAGATAACAAGGTAGACATCTATACTTTCCTGTTATTCTGCTGTCTTCCTTTTCTATTGTCTCATTTATAGTCATTTTTTGACTAAAAATATTTCAAATTAATTATGAGCTACTTGGAAAGCAGAGCTCCTATCTAAAGGAATGGGCAGTTAGGGAGAAAGATGAAACTTGATTCTGCAGGAAGAGCGTCTCAACGGGGACAGATATTTAAGGATAGCACATAGGGTGTCAATGAAGTCAATAAATCACTGTTGTAGTTTATATAGAAATGAAGCAGAGACAGCTAAAGATGCATTGGTCGGAGGCGCTGTAGTTAAGTGGAGACAAAGGCGTAATTTAAAGTTTTAGTTTTATGAATAAAAGTTGGAAGAATTACGGTAGGCTTTGTTTTGCAGGATGCTCTGAATCTGTTTTACCAGATAGCCTAAGAGAATATAAAAGGTGTTTGTTTTATTAGCTAGACTTCTGTAGTATTTCTAGTTCCTATACTTTTATGTCACCACTTAGTAAGCAGTCCAAAGTCCTTTCCCTACTTTGAATGCTTGTATTCGATAGTAGAACTGTCAGAAATCTGGTACTGTTATATATTACGTTTTTAAACTCTAGCACTGTTGGGAACTAACTCGTTTAATATTTTACTTTTTGATGCCCTGTGACCTTAACATTTAGAATTTTGGAATGAATGTGCAAAAATTTAGCATTTTGTGTGTATGTTAATGCTTTAGCTCTTTATTGCAGTTGAGTGGACGCATGTGAAGTTGGCCTATCTATAATTATGTATTTTTTAAAACGGTATTTCGAAATTCTGCCCTCTGTCATACTTCAAATTTCATATAAACCTGTCAAATGCATGTAGAGTTCTATTAGTTTATCTTAATAGTCACAAGTAAAGGCTAAGACTACATTTTTTTAAATGAAACAGCCTTGTAAAAGTCTTCTTGTATATATTTTTATATGCACTGTATAATTTTCATAATCAGTAATAAATTATGTTTTCTTATATAATTTGATTTAAAAATTATATAATGACTAGTGATTTTGGTAGATACGACTAGTGCTTAATATCTTTAAACATGAACTTGCTAACTTGAAAGCTTGTTGGTAGTATTTCTGGGTCTTGTTTTCTTTGTGATGGATACTAGTCATGGAGTAAGTGAAATAAAAGACTTTTCACTATATGGTTGACATCAGAAAATCCTCCTTTTCTGAATCCAGATTGATGAGTTCTTTTACTATATCGAAAGCTAGTCAGAAATCAGTCTTTTATAGTTTAATGCTTGAGAGCTGGGTTGAAAAATTGTGCTGAAGTAAATCCTCTGTTAATACACTATTAGCAAGACCTTGAAGTACATAATGCCAGATGTCTAGTAGCAAGGTGAGAGCAGTAGTGCTTTTTCCAGATGGTGTCTGACATTTGAAGACAAATAAAAATGCTGAAAAGTATTTAAAAAAAAAAACCAACAAAAATCCACCACCAAACAACCCCAAATTTGCTGCATCATCATTTTATTGACATAAAGGTTAAGCACAAAATTCAAATCAAGAAAAGATCACAGCTCTGAAAGCTGTCAAATGTGTTAAATTTTAGTCTGGGCTTGAATTAATGATACCTCTGTTTTTTTGTTGTTTTTTCCTCAGCTCCGTGGGGCTGGCAAAAGCAGCTTTAGAAGCAATTAATGGCTTCAATCTCTTTGGAAATCAGGTAATAAAAATGTTTGTTTTCTCTCCTTTTTTGTAGCAGTAATGATTGTTACTGCTAAAGAGGCTATTTAGAAATATTTAGCACAGTCTGTTAGATTCTAGCTTTAAAAAAAGTTCATTTGCAAACTGATTGCTCCTGTTTCAGGTACAGAATTCGTCTGATAAAATTATTAGTGCCCTTACTATCAAGAATTACTTTTTTTCTTTAAAAAAAAAAAGTAAAATGAGTGCAGCTTATTCTGAAAATGGACTTGGTTGCCAAAAAGGTTTTTCTTTCAGAATTTTCTCTGTTGATCATAATACAGTATACCTCTACCCTCAAGCATTACCTTACTTCTGTCTTCTTCCTTCATGTGGCTTTTGATCAAGACGTTAAACAGGCTACTTGACTTGTATTCCCCTTCTACGTGCATCTTTTTTTGGGTGTTACACCTACAGTAGTCTGTAGCTAAAATAAAAGCATGCTCTTCCAAATTAATGGTCTAGAAAATTTACATGTCGGGTTTTAATTTCAATATGTTGCATAGTGGTAAAATCTTTTCTTTTCCCATCCTTTCACATGGTTTGGATCAATTAAGAAAGCAAGCCTTATCTTAGAGTCTTATCTCCTGACTTGTATTCCCCTTCTACGTGCATCTTTTTTTGGGTGTTACACCTACAGTAGTCTGTAGCTAAAATAAAAGCATGCTCTTCCAAATTAATGGTCTAGAAAATTTACAAATGGAAGAGATACGTCATTGTCAAGCTATTGGTATTATTAATGAATGGAAATGAAGGGTAGGGAGTGCAGCTAAAAAGGCAGTTGGATAGCATCAAGTGTGTGTAGAAATACTTAGAAAACTTCCTGGTGAGTTTTGTCTGTAAATTGTGTGGAAGGGAGGATAGGTTGGTCAAGCCACGAAGTGGTGAGCTCAGTACGCTAAGTAAAGCTTTCCATATTGCACTGTTTTCTTGGAAGCTTTCATCCTTTTTGACTTGTAACTGATGGACCTTGCTCGCATGCCCAAATGTCTGTATTTCATAAGAAGTGAACATTAATCAAAGAAACATGCTTTATCTCTTCTTTAGGGTTGGGTGACAGTTGAAACTTCATTCAAAAAATAACATGCGTTTACATGAGTAGCTTATTTTTAAACTTACAAAGCTTTTTCTGCAGCTAGGCGGTATATGATCCTTTTGAGTTTTAATAATTTTATATTGTGACCTTGACTTGAAGTACTATTTGTATATTTTTTGAGTAAAGTTTCTGTATATTCTCACTGGCTTCAAGATAGGATTTTTTGCGTTTTTTCTCTTTCTGTAGTACCTGTGCTCTCCTTTTGTCTTGTAAGTCAGATGGAGCTGACTTTCAGATTGTGATGCTTGTCTGTTTCAAATATTCAACTTTAAGAAACTTGGTTAAATGCACTGATTTGCCCTAAAGAAAATAGTACAAAGGAGAGAAGATATAAATGGTAAAATGGTAAATGGTGAATAAGGGGAATTTTCAGGTGCTCTTTGTGTAAGCTAATGTGTATAAGCTAGGTCAACTGTAAAAGTGTGACTGGGAGACAGTCCAAATTACGTTCCAAGTTCCTTTCTGTACTGCTTGATTTATTAAAACATGCTTATTTATCTGTGTCTCCATTTTTCTATTGGTAAAATGGAAGGTATGGATCGGAACAGTCATATAAAATAATTATTAGCACTATTGGAGAAAATGTTCTGCCTTATAGTTTATTCACCTGAAAACAACTGTTAAACTAAAATTCATTAGAGCTATTCATATGCCTGGGATGAAAAATATAACTTACAATTTGTTTTAAATAGTGAGCAACTGACATAGAAGTACGATCTATTAAACAATCTTACCTATTGATGAAAAGCTATACCACCTACTATTATTAGACCCTTCTTTGTCTTACGGCATAAAACACGAGATCCTCCTGAACAAGGATTTCTGACTCTATAGACTTAAGCATCCATTACATTTTTTGTGGATATCTCTTCATGGTGGGTTCTTTTGTTTGTGGGGGTTTTTTTGTGGTTTTTTTGTGGTTTTTTGCATCTATATATTTGTACTAGTACTGTAGTACAATAGACTTGTTCTGTTTAGAATCTTCTACTCAGGAAATATTGATGGCTGTTTGCTGATGAGTGGAGAAGTATGGAAGTGCTCTTTATGCATACACAAATACACTGTTTCAAAAAGACTTAGCCATTTGGTCTAGTTTTGGTTTACTTTACGTATGTTTTAAGAACTGGTGTTATGTGTTAAGAACCAGGAGCTAGTAAGGATCTTAAATAATGATCAGACATTATACACACATTGTCAGTATTTCAGAAAAAACATTTATCTACAATCTTTACCATCCCAACAGTCTCGAGCACCAGTAAATGCGCCTGCTGGATTTTTTCCAAATGATTTTTTTACTAAATTCTGAAATGGATGAATAAATTGCTGAAGCAAAACCAGTTTAAATGCTTTGAGAGTTTAATTCCAAGATACTTAGCATAAACAGAAACCATTTTGACCTTCAGTCTGCGGCAGAGTTTGCCTTTGTGCTTGGCTCCAGCAGTGTTCCAATAGCTTTGAGAAAACCTGCTGAGCCCCTGGAGAGGAACTTGTTTGCACCTGCAACTACACTAGTGCAACCTGCATAAATCATTGCTGGGGACAACAGACTGCTCAGCCTTCCCATGCAGATTTTTCCACTCATACTGTGGATGCTGGAAGAGACTAATAAATACAAGTATGTAGTATTGTAGCTGTGCTCTCACACGTGCATGTGTGTTATATATCTTTGACTATATCATGATAGGGCAGTTTCCCTGTGCAATCATGGATGCACCCTGAGAAGACAAAATAAAGGTCACTTACTGTTGATACTCACATTAAACTGTTCCTTCCCTCCCTCCCCGAATTCTAGAAAACATTAAAAAAGAATGTATTTCTGTAAGAAATCATACTACTTTTTGTTCTGTAACAAAGCACTGCTTAACTGATGTTCAGATAATTTTAATGCACCCTTTGCTATACTTTCTAGGTGCCAGATACAATAAAGAACAATTATGAATTGAAAAATGATTGGCTTTTTGTTTAATCTGAATTTTACATGCTTTAATGTAAAAAGGAGTTCATTCATGGTTTTTAAATGCTTTTCATTTTCATCTCCATCATACCAAAAGTATTTCATAAAAAGTGGGAGTTAACAAGCATAAAAATACAGTCAAGCTGTAATCCTAACGTTCCCTCAGTAAAAGATTTATTTACACATTGAGAAGAGAATTTTTAATATAACAATAAGCTATATAATTTCTCATTATTTTGCTTTATATCCTACGCTAAATTTCTTAAATTTATTCCCAATGTATTGTATGTCTCTGAAACAATAGTTATAAATCTATATGAAGTAGTTAATATGTATGACATTGGCATAAGAATTCTGTTATAATCCTTAACTGTGCATTGATCGTAGCTAGATCCTGAAATCATTGTATCATCCTCAGTTCTGCTGAAGTTTGTATGGAAGAACTGTAAAAGTGGGCCTGATTTTTACATTTAGGATGCAGTGTGAACTGATTGCGTTTCAGTTTATGGTTTTATTTAATCACTTTAGAATCATCACTACTGAAAGTACTGTAACTTAATTTATCTTTTTGTGGGCTCGATATGCTTAACCCAAACCTCTGGTTTCAGAGTATCACAGAGTATAAATAGCTTAGAATTTGTATCATTAATGTAAGAATTCCATTTTAGCTACAATACCTTTTAGAAAAAATTACATATCGGCAAAAAAATTACGTAAGAGGACGTGCATTTACTGGCAATGTGAGTTAATGAACTAATGAATTAAGTGCATGGTGCATGCACGTATGCACTAAAATGGGACTGCTAGCGACAAGATGAACACCGTTTCAAGTTTGACCTAGTCATAGTGTAATCAATTGTTTGTATGAGAGCTACATGTGCAGTATTAGTTTGTGGAAAAAAAAATATGTTAAAAAAAAAATCAAGCCTTTGTAAGGTGTCCTTACGACAGAACCTTACAATCTTTAGGGAACTGAAAAATCGTACATTTGTAGAATGAGGTGCTTGTGGGTTTATGAAATGCAAATTAGTCTGCTTTTGAATCCCCAAAGAATCCTTTACTGAAGCATAGATTTTGAAAGTGCATGTTCACATGTGTAGACAGATTGTGTTCAGAGTTTGTAGATGAATTTAGAGATTTGTGAATAATCAGAATCTGGATTAAGAAGAAAGTAGGAGAATAACAAATCATCAAAGCAAATGTGATTATGTACGTTCTTATCTCAGCACTATTCGGTGTATCTTGCTAGAGTGATTAAGAGAACAGAGAGATTATTTTCCATGAGGACGGTGGAAAAACATGTTTTGTTTAGCCTAGCAAAGCAAAAGCTGAGTATTTGTATGATAGCTATATATAATTAGAGTGTGGGTAAAGAGTAAGTAAGACAAAACCTCAGTTGTTTGGAAAGCCAAATGAATGGGTGCTAGTACTGGCACAAAAAGAAGGGTGGTTAGCTAGTTATGTAGAAACTTAGTTGGAAATTGAAGTTTTTAATATTTAGGGAGGGTGGGTTCTAGAACAGTCTTCCTAAGAGAATAGTATACCAAAGAAACTGCTTTTTAGGAGAAATTTGGTGAATTTATGAAAATTTATGGTACAGTATGTATGACAGTAATGGAATGAGTTCAGTGTTGAATGTGTCTTCCAATGGGATAGTGATATTGAGATTCATTATCAATTACAACATATATGAAGATATCCATTCATTAACAAACTGTATTGAGTTTCCAAGAAATTGCCTACCGATAATACTTTTAAGTGCTATTGATTCTGTTTAAACAGTATCTCAGGTATGGGAATTTTTCTGAGTGTTTCAGGAAGTATCACAAAGCTGACAGAGAGAGAGAGAGTGTACAATTACAGAATTTTACTAGGAAGTGGGTTTTGCTAAGGAGTAGATGTTGATAACATAGACCTTACAATAGCTGAAAAGCAGGTCAGTTTTATTTGCTATGGAAGTCCTTTCCCAAAGCAGTACCTCAGGTGAATATCCCATTATTTGTGTTCTAACTGACTTGTAATGAAATATGCAACATCGCTATTTGGAACATTTCCTGCAGTCACAGGGAGGGACGACTACTTTTTTGTTTGTCCTTAATACGGTCATTGTTTTTCAAGAATTAAGGGAAGGGTTCATAGCTTGCATGAATCTCATAATTCGTAATCACTAATTGATAAAACCATCTAATTTTGGCTATATTTAAATAAGTTTGAAAATTCAAAATGTTTTCAACTTGATGTTGAGGTACATTTTCTGATTAAAATTACCAGCTACCAGACTATTACAACATAACCTACATAAAACAAAGAACCAGTTAGTTTCACCAGGATATGCTAACCTTTCTTCCCTTTCCCTTAAATAAATTTCATGTTCTGTTTACAGGGTTGCTCTTGGTCTGTTATATTTGTGGATTTTGATGCCCATAACCGTAACAGACAGACTCTCTGTTCATTGCTACCTCGAGAGTCAAGGTCTCATGTAAGTAATTAAATGAAATTCACCTCAACAGAGTGTGGAGAAAATAAATGAATATGAACATAGTTCTTAGTTCTGTGATGGCCATTACGTTCTGCTTAATAAAGATAGGAATTTGCTGGGAAGATGTTAAATTTCTGCTTCTTAAATGTCACTGTGATGTAGTTTCTCTGAAGTAGAATTGTGATGGCGTTCTTTATTTTGTGAGTATTTAGGTTAAAACGGTAGCCTGTTGGTAGCTTTCTAAACAATTTTAAAATAAAATTTAAAATAATAATGATCTGCAGTAACCTAAGTAGGGTTTGCAGTCTTGGTGATTGTCTTTCTTTTGGCCTAGTTTCCACTATACACTCAGTGCCTGCATTTTTGAAACACACTATTTTAGCTTTAATTCATTCTGTTGTCTTGAAAAGAAGCCTTTAAGGTTGGCTTTTCATAAATCGCTGAATATGGAGGATTTCTTGTTATTATAAGCTACTGTTACAAATCAGTATTTCCTCAGTGAGTAAATCTAAGTGACTAAAGAACAGATTAAATTAAAAAAAAAAAATCTATTTCAGTACTAGCATCAAAGGTAAATTTGAAAATCAGTAATTCAAAATGAGTGATAATAGAGTTCTACTGCTTTTTTGTTCGTTCTGGGATATAATAGCATTTTTGTTCATGAAACAGACTATTAATCTTCAACGTTAATAGTTTACTCGTGTAGAAGAATTATAGCAGAGTTGTTATACTGGATAATTAAAATGAAAGGCACTGTCAGCTACTTTTTAATAGTCTAATGGTCTTTTAGAACTCTTGCTGTTTAGTATTTGCTGGAGACTTGAAATATTCCAACAGAAGCTGGTTTCATAAGTTACTTATGCTATAGAAGCAATCTTTGTGTCCTTTTTTTTCCTTTTATGGGTTCACATCAATGATATTGGCAAAAATACGGTATTTTAAATGGTTGAATATCTTAGATATATCAGCAGAAAGGAATAACAAAACAGTGCGTGACAAGAATTATAACTTAAAACTACTTTTTTGTGTTTCTGTAAGCTTACCTGTAGTGGTGATGCACTAGTTAGTAGTTTTTCTTGTGTTTTTAATTCATGATAGTTGCACATGGTTCTTGAGAAATGCTACTCATTTTTTTTCCTGAAATTATTCCTTTATTGCCTTAATTGTAAATCAGATAGGCTTGTTTGTTACAGCACCTGAAGAATATTCCTGAAAAAGCTTTTCAGAAATGACGATTTAATCACAGTTACTTCTCAGCATTGCACCTTTATAAAATGTTTGTGATTCTTTTTGAACATAGGATACCCAAATGTTTGTGTTTCCTCCAGGAATAACCTGGAGGATATTTTTTGTTTCTACAACCACAAAGTTCTAGAATGTATTCACTTATCCCTGCAGATTATCAACAGATTTTGAGTCAAATGAGTTCTCTTTTAAATCATATATCCGAATATTGGGTTTGGAGTTTATCCTTCTACATCTTTAGAAGTGTTATTTTGCACACTATTTTAACATCATAGTACTATGATTTTGATAAAGATAAAATAATGTTCCAAATGTATATTTCACTTAGTAAGTTAAACAGTCTTTGTTTGTTCATCAAATAATTGTCGGAGATCAAATTAAATTTGTAATGCGCTATTTCGCCCTCTCCTTCTACAGAATACTGATGCAGCCCTTTTGCCCTGCCTTAGTTATCCTGCATTTGCTTTGGATGATGAGGTTTTGTTCGGTCAAACACTAGATAAAATTATTAGAAAATTGAAAGGAAAATATGGATTTAAAAGATTTCTGAGAGATGGGTACAGAACAGCGCTGGAGGACAAAACACGACGTTATTATAAACCAGCAGAAATTAAGGTAAAGAAATACCTGGCCTATATAAGGACAAATTTTGGTTTTCTGAAATGTTTAGGCAGTACTTAAAAAAAAAAAGCCAACAAAACCAACAAACCCACAACAAACCAACCAACCAAAAAAATAACCAAAATAAAATCCCCCCAAAAAACCCAAAAGAAAAGAAAACGGAAACGGACATCCCCCCCGCCCAGTATTTGCAATTTGAATTGCACAGTGATTCCTAATTGCTTCAAGTGAAGGAGATGCATTTTGTAATTTGGCACGTGCAGTTTTGAGAGATTGCTAAGTCAGCAAGTTCGTCATTGATTTGTTTTGTAATGAATGTGCTTCCATTTACATTTAGGGTACAGTTGATTTCACATAACAAATAAGGGAGTTATCATTTTATTTAATTTCACAGCTGACTACAGTCTGAGGGTATAGAAAACAATTTTGCTTTTGACCACAGTGTTTATCAGTAAAGGTCATCTAAATGAAAATTTACTTTTTTTTCTCCGCAATAGTTTCTCTGTGGAAAATAAAATATAGATTATATAAATATTCTGCTTGAGAATGAGCCACAGCATATGTAAAAGCACAGTTAAAGTGCCCATAGAATTAAGAAGCTGTGAGCTAAATGAAAAGCTGATGTATTAAAATGTTTTTGCATTCATGTTTGTCTTTTGTTGCTTTGAAATTATTCAATAGGATATTCAAATACCTTTCCTTAAACCAAAATGATGAAATGTCTGTTTAATTTTTCTTCTTTTCAGCTTTTTGATGGCATTGAGTGTGAATTCCCTCTGTTTTTTATTTTCATGATAATTGATGGTAAGTACAGCTTTACATTCCTGTTCTTTAAAGGCATTAGAGAGATGAGCCCTTAGAGGAAAGACATAAAATGACTTTCCTGTCCTGCCAAAATAAACCATAATGCGGTGACACTAAATATCTCATTGAGAGTTCTGCCTCATGGGTTAATAAAAAAACCCAAGCACCCAACCCCCCACGTTTCAGCATTTTTAGCGTGACCTGTTTTTAGAATATAACTCGATACAGGTTTTTTAAAAGCTTGAATCTGTGACATTCAGCCCTGCATTGCCTTTTAAGCCTTAAAATCTTCCACAGTATATCAGAACTTCACAGCAGCACATGAGAGAAAAGGAAGTGGAAGAGAGAACACTGACAAACTGAATGCTGCAGCAGGCCTTTTCAAGTTGGATATTCTGTGGTAATTGAAATAGAATTCAGAAGAGAAGAAAGCGAACCAGAAGAGGCCTAGTTTCTCTTTGAAATGCCTGTGCTTCCTGGCCACATTTTTCCACGTAGCCATTAGTCTGATTTAAAAAAGAGAACAAAAAACCCCAACGACAGCAACAAAAATAACACTACCTAGACCTTGTCTTGAGGATAGGAGACATACCAAAAAAGTTCACGGCATGATTTCAGGATAGAAGCTAAAACTCACACAGAACAAAAGTCTGAGTAAGAAAATGAGTAAGGGTTACAGCCGTCAAAAAGATTTGTAAATGGTTGAAAATCTGGCCATCTGTTTTTTTTCCCTTTAGTGTGTGGAATAGTTTTCAAATAAGGATGGTGAGGGGCATAGAGATCTGCCAGCTGCTTAGACTCCTCTGTGGCCACCCACAGATTAAAATATTTTGTTTGAAGATGTAAGAAGGTTTCAGAATTGTTTTTTCTAAAGGAGTGCTTGACATTTTTCAGAGAGCGATGTCCAAAACTGAGGAGAAAGGCACTGACATTTAATGCTGCCCACTTGCAGTTTGGGAAGAACGAGAAAGAAGTGGTCTTTAACTGAAGTTAGCAGAAGAATAAAGAAAGCAATTTACTCATCTTGTATTACAAAGAAAAAGTACAAAATACGTATTTTGCACATACCGTCCTTGTCTTTTTTCCTGTACCGCAATTTCATCAAATAGAACAATTCTATTAGTAGATTTTATGCACATATCTCCAAATCCACAAGCTTCCTTAGTGCAAAATTTGAAGCGTATTCAGAGCAACTTAAACTGCAAAAAGACAATGAAATAGGAGGAGGAGTAGATTACAGTTGAATGTCTTTATAATGAAAACGTTGAAAAAACCTCAAGCTGCTACGTTGTGAATACTGCTTCAGCTGGAAGCCTATTGGCCCATCCAACACACTGGCAGAGTACAAAGCAAAGCCCTTTCAGCAAAGTATATTAAGCTCCTGAATAGCTGGGTAACTCCTGATAGCTGCATTTTGTTACCTGTCTAACAGTGGGACAGTGCTCCCTTAAATAAGGAAGGAGAGTCCTGTAAATCATAGTCCGTAATCCCCCAATTTTGTTCACATCGGCAAAATGTCTTCAATCGTTTCCTTTTTGAAAGATTAGCAGAACATATTCAAGTAACTATATATTTACTATATAGTTACTTATATTTTCTTTTACAAGACAAACTAATTAGCTCATCAACTTTTCTGTTTTGTCAGTGATAGCTCTTTAGGATTTTTAAGATACGGAGAGTTAAGACAGTTCTGGCAAGTAGATACTACTGAATTAGTTATGCATTTTCTCGTAGTATTAAGAACACTGTTTTATTCCTCATGGATGATGATCATTATTACCCAACTGTTACCTTCACTAGGTGATTCTTAATATAAAAGCAATTGTGTTATCACGTAGATGCATCCTTTTATCCTCTACAGCATCTGCCAATAAGAGTAAATTACAAATATCATATTGCTCTTATGTCATGACTGTGCTGAAGTGTTTTGAAATAGTTCAGCGTGTCACTTAAACACATCCTTTTTTGTGTGCAAACTTTCACTGCATTTGTTTCTCCTGGGAAGTGATTTCATTTCCTGTATATATGCACTTGGGAATATTTGAAAATGTAATGAACAACACTTGTCAGTTCTGAACCTCTATAATATGAAAATAAAATACCTATATAATTTATCAATGTAAACATTCCATCTAAAAATCTTTGGAGGGGAATTTTTCAATTTATTACTTCAAATTCCTTTTGTATTTATTTATTGGGATTTCTAGGCAACTCACTTCTAGATCAGTTTGCAACTCTGTCCTAAAGATTTAGAACCAGCCTGTTTGCCTCCATACTGGCACACAAGCTCTGCTTCTTCATTCCGCTATGATTAAGGAAGTTATTTACAGCTAGCTGGGCTGGTTGTCTCTGTCCAGTTCCTGAGCCTCTGCAAGTTCACAGCTTTACTATCCCGTGTAACTTGCCATCGATTTCAGTTTAAGCTAATAAGAGAGTGGCTGATTCATGATCCCTGCGAGATTTACCTGTAGCAGGAAGTGAGGATCCACAGTTCAGTCTTTTATTTTTCATGAACTATTTAGTGTGTAAGCACAACGCCATTGAAAAATAAACACTAGATTTTTTTTTCTTCTTCTTTTATGAACATTAAGCTCATGGAAAAGTTGTTTCTTCCATTAAATCAATTATTGTTTGGTTATTTTTAGGAGTTTTTAGAGGAAATCCTGCACAAGTAAAGGAATATCAGGATCTTCTGGATCCTTTGCTTCAACGTACATCTGAAGGTATTATCTGATAATCATCACACCGTAGCTTTTTATTTATGTGAAATTATTAAAATACTGACATTCCTATTAATGGGTATTGCAGTCAGAGCAAAGGAGAAGTAATAATATCACTATGTCTCCTGATGGCAAAATACTGATACTAAATAATCTCTTTCATGTAGATACATTGCATCATAAAGTGCGATAATAAAAGTAATGTTATCTGGAAAAATGCTGCTGATACAAATGTAAGATTTACGCTGTACCCAGTTGTTCCTCCCCTCCTTCGCCTATGCTTCATTATTTACAAAGTTCACTTTGCCTTTGCAGGAAGATATTAACTACCAACAGTCGGATTCTTTCAGTGTTCCACCTGGATAGTTGAGAATTACTTGCATCATTCGTTGTCACTTAACTTCACAAGATTTAAAAAATAATTTGGTATATGCATATGAAATTGTTTCTAGCTTAGGCAACATGTTAATTTTAATAAAAACGTTCTCTTACTTAAATTGTGTACTCCAGAATTTTGGTGGACAAAAATAGCCTGCAGACGAGGCTATTGATGGCCTACAGGCACATGCATCCAAAATTCAGTTAAAATAAAAAAGAAAAAGACCGTAAGTTTGAGTGGGAGGAAAAAAAATGGCCTGAGAACAGAACAAGCTTCGATATACTGACAATCCAATTTTAAAACTCAGCATCTTTAGTCACCTGCTCGTGACATCTGTGGTACAGTTACACAAGTAGATGCAGAACAGTTTAGTCTAACTTGTTCTTTAAACTTAGAATACCCGTTGAAGTGAACTAGTTTCTGTAAGAAATACAAACATTTCCATACCAAATTTTCATTACATAGCAAATTTTCTGACCTTGCTGATCATTGCTTTTTTCTGATTATTAACGAGTATGTGAAGTTCCACGGACACTAAATTAATCTTGTGGTTCCTCTTGTTGAATGTCAACATGAATGTCTCATCTTAAAATTTCTGGGTGTGTTTTGATACCTCACTCATTGGAGTAGTCTATCCCTAATAACTTCCACTTTTCAATTTTTCTCAGCTTCTTGTCAGTAATTTTTTTTTTTTGTCTAAGCAAATAGTCAGAGCAACTTTATTCTGTTTATCAATCTGTTCTTTATCCAAATAAATTCAAAATTAAAGCAATATTAAGGTGAAATTTAGTTTTGCAGAAAGCATAGTAATTTGCTTTTGTAATGCATATAATTAGGTCAATCATTTGTAATTATGTTTCTAAATTCCTGACTCTTGTCCACTTAAAAAGTATTGAAATAGAGGTTATTAATCTACAATGATCAGTAATACCTGCGGCGTAATTATAGATACAAGATATGCTATCTTCCGATGGAGAAGTTACGCCGTTTTGTTTCATGATGCTTCAAAATTAAAATGCTGTTTTTGACTTGTTTTTGCATACTTGCAAAAAATTCTAATTTACATTTAATTAAATGTTTGACTACTTTTGCCCAAGGTTTTAGTTTTAAAAAGTTGTCTGATACTGAGCTGGTGTTAAATGCGGGGAAAAACAGCCCAGGTGTTTCACTCTGATGCAGCTTTCATTTCTTTTGGTTGTACTGCATTTTGCTTTAAGTGAAAATTTTTTTTCTTTTTGCACAGTCAGGTGCCACACAAACAATGTATGTGTTCTGGGAAGAAATTCTGTGGAAATGTTTGGTGAAAAATGAAGTAGTTTAATATCGCCCTGGGTTTCTTACACTGATTGTGGTTTTGAGAGATAACAATGAATGACAAGAGTCTTTCTGTTCAATCTAATTGTTGCTAGGGTATAATTTTTCCTGTTTTAAATCCACTTCAGCTTTATTAGGGGACTACAATCAAATAATAAGGGAAGTGGAATTTATTTACTTACTGTACTTACTGTAAAACTCCGTAGGGTGTCCTGTTGTACCCAAGTATTACTATGTGCCAGCGGATTTTGTTGAACTGGAAAAGAAGAACCCTGGCAGTCAGAAACGGTTTCCTAGTAACAGTGGACGCGACGGAAAGTTTTTCTTGTGGGGACAGGCAGTTTACATCATTGCAAAACTCCTAGGTAAGAGACTGAGGAAATTCTATCAGGTTTTGACTCGTCAGAAGTGAAGGATATTTATCTTGTTAATGTTGTTTTTGAATCTGAACCAACACATTGGCTTGAGTTTTGAATGGACTGTGGGTGGCATGTGTGTCCTCTGCTTTGGTACATATGTGATAGGCAAAAATTGCTTTTTATTCTTTATGTTAAAATTTTATGCTGCGTGCAGCATACTATGAAGCTTACCGGAATATTTTACAGAATACTGAAAATCTTCTAAACATGACAGGTTTCTTTTTTGCTGCTTTTTTTCCTGGCTTTCCCTCTTCTTTCCTTTTCTTCATGACAAAATATATTAACACGACACTTTCTGGACTAACTATATCAGCTGCACCTGTACAGTAATGTTTGTAAGTGATCTATAGCATTTAATTCCAATTATTTACTGCTTTAAGCAAGACAAGTTTAAATTTTGAATAGTTGCAGTCTCAGATAAAGTTAACGTTTCCTTCCATCTGTGTTATTTTTACCCTTTAAAATAGAAGAGACTAGATGAGCATTTGAAAGTGCATTTCAAAGTTTGGCCATTGACGGTTGTTACGGTGAATTTCAGTCACAAATGAACTCTTGGTCTCACTTGAGAGGATTCAAAGGCTAATGCAAAAACAGTTGTTAAGGCAGAAGAAGTCTTCACAGTTAAGATTTTTTTTTTCTTAATATTTCTTTTAGGAGAAAGAGATATTACTTTATTTTAACATGCTCAGCATTTACCTGGTAATCAGTAGATTGAGTTCTAAACCCTTTTTTCCTGTGAACACTGTAAAGGGAAACAGGCTGTCGGTGGGAAAAATGAGAAAGATTGAAGGGGAGTTTAAAAATTCAAGACTTGGCAAGAACAGTGGTTGTATCTTTAGGTGTGGAAGAACAGAGTCCGTCTGGTGCTCCACCTGTTTGGTTTCACTGTATTCCTTGCATAATTCCTTTGTCAGCCAACACTGTAAAGTAAATGCAGGGAACCTCACCTTTAATGAAAAAAATTTTAATTTAACCTCTTAGTATTAGCCAAGTAATCCTCAAATGTGTGTGCAGGAATACTGCAGTAATTCTGCTAGTGTTCATCTTTTACTAGTATTTGTGTATTTCTATATCTGCGGAATACTGGTTAAATAAATTGTATTTATTGTTTGCTAAATGCTGTTTGAGTAACGTCACTTTCTTTTGTTTTGTTTCAATTCTTTCCTTTAGCTGAACATTTTGACACTTTTTTTTTCTAATAATTGTGCTAAATCTCTTTTTGAAATGTTGTCATTAGTAACTGTTTCCTTTATTGTTTTAAGACTTTCTCTCCAGTGTATTCACTACTTTTCATTCCTCCCTTCCTTTTTTTTTCAAAAATTTCTTTTTCCTTTTCTCTCACAATCTTTGCAAATAGGTTCTGGAAATTTTATCGCAAAGCTAAATCTATTCACCAGTGATTATTATATCAGGACCTCCATTTATTCATACTAATTTGTAATTGGTGCATTTAATTTTGCTCCTTTCTGGGTGAACACCTACCTGAATAACAGTCTTGTCCTTGGTAAAAGTCTTTGTGTGTGTTACTTTCCTTGTTGGTGGTTGCTAATTAAGTGGAAGCCTGACTCCGAACACTTCGCTTTCTGGGAAGGTACTGGTTTCCCATTTCATCACCCATTCCAGAAATGGTTGTGTTGCCTCAAGGGTGGCAATTAATTTGCATTTGCTCAGCCTCCTTGACTCTGTTGCGTAGGCGAGCATACAATATAACCCTTTTAGAGTCTTCTTCTGGCTGCGGGCCTACTGTCTGCCTGTCGAGGTCCAAATTTTTCTAAGTGCAGCAACAGGAAACCGAGTCCCTTCTTACAGATCTCGCTGCCTCCCGCAGGGGGGCAAACTGGAGTAGTGGAGGCAAAATTTTGATCCTGCTTATAAAGGCTCTGAACAACAGAGGCAATGAAAGTGCCTGCCTACCGCTGTTGGGAGTCACCATGTGGTTATGCAACTTGAAAAATTGTTTATGAAGAAAAGCATGCATTTTGCAGACGGTGATGCAATTTTTTATAGAATTCCTTTCTTGCTCTGGTTGAGGAGGTTTGTAAAGCAAGGGAAAGGGGTGCCAGGTATTCAGCTGTTTTATGCAACTGAAAAGTCACTCAGTTTAGTCTTTCATTTAGTAGCTCTCTTATCTTTCCTGTGCTTTTCCTTCTTCTAATTTTTATATCTTGTTCTGTGGATTCAGTGCTGCCTAGAACTAGGTTAAGAGTTTTTAGCAATGTTTTTTAGAGTATAGACCAAATGGATTGAAATGTTGTCAGCTGTGGCTGATGTAAATAATGAGCTAACAGAAAAATCTGCATCTGGATTCCGATACCCTGGTATTTGTGATAATGGTGATGAATATTCACTGAGATTCTTCACAATCTACAATTTTCTAAAATTGTAAATATTGAAAGTTAGCTTAAATTTTATATTAGTCTGTTGGTATAGTTGTTTTAAATATGAAATTAGTTTGACTACATATTTTAATTACTGAGCGGTGTAAATCAACGTAAAAAACTGTGGAAATACAACACCTCTTCTGGAAACCAATCTCTTGCTTTTAAGAACTATGAGGCAGAGTCCATTGATCTTGCAGTCATTTGGTGAATCAGTTTTATAGCATCGGCTGTACTACAAAGAATGTAAGTAACTTCTATGCCTTTAGCCAGCATAGGAAGTCTGACTGTGTGGACTGGAGCTTAGATGACTCTTTTCCTTAAAATGTATTTTGGTAAATCATGTGTCAGTGTATTAATAAATTGTCCGTGGTAACTTTTCATAATCTAGCTTTGCTTTTTTGTTTGTTTGTTTGTTTTTTAACATAACCACCTGTACAAGGATCGTGACTCTGCAGGAGCGGTGCAGAGCAGAGGAACAGGGTCCTTTCCTGGCAGGAGTCAAGCTGCATTCTCTCAACAGAAAGCTGAGGACAGGAGATGGTCACAGTATCTAGTGGCTGACAGTTGCTGGCATAGTCCCTAGCAGCAGCAGGCTCCTTCACGGCTTACTGGGTGAACTGCCCAGCCGGGGTCCTTCATTGTCTGCCCATGCGTTTTCTTTCCACTGCACCGTCTATTTCTGCTCTCTGGTCTTTCCTAACACTGTTAAGCTTGAGCCAGGACATATTTTGAGTTTATAAACTGCTGTCTTAATTTACTACACAGTGTAGAATTCAGAAACATTTTTCTTATCGAGGCAGTGCTGGTTTTCTGTTGTAGCTGAATTAAGCTAATGGAGTCATGACTTACTTCTCTTTTAGCTGATTTCCTAGTGTAGAGCGTTTTAAGAATATGTGCAAAATTGTTGACTTATGTATAGGAGAAATGAAAATGCACTGTGACCTCTTCTGTAGAAGAAATTAAGTAAAGATTGGACAGTTTCATGTCAAAATGAGCTTTTGATAGGAGAATGCTTATTTGAAGGGCATAATAGCTCACAGTAGATTGTGAACCTTTATTCAAGGCATTTGTTGAAACTTTTTAATAGTATACTTTTATTGGAGTACTTAATTTTTTTTTTTCAGGATAATGTTAAAATAATGGAATTTTAGGTTTGGGGTTTTTTCCATGTAAAGAACTCCATGTAGAAATTGCTAGGTTTCAATATATTTAATTGGGGTTTTTTACAGTTTCTTCTTGAGATACTGTATCGAGAGATACCTTTGATATTCCTTGTCCTTTTCAGGATTGTAGTCGTCTGATTACCTTGAGATAGAGGCTGTATGCTTTTCTTCAAAGCTAAACAATTTTTGATGGTAACCACTGAGTTTCTAGTTAAAGCTCTAGAGTAATTGCATCACTGTGGATTGAGGGCTTTTTACGTGACTTGTGTGTTGTGGAGTCTGTTGTCTGCATATATTCTTTTAACACATCTCTGTGGAAAAATAAAGGATTGTTTTTATATACTACAGTATTATAATTAAATGATGCTTGAGTCATTAGTTTTAAAATTAGTATAATTTTGCAGAATGTCCTTTTGATCTGTAAAACATTGATCTAAAACAAAGATTATAGCAGCAGAACTGACTATATAAAATACATTTGCATGCCTCCTTCACAAAAGCTGCCGGAAGTACTCAAGTCATTCTGTATTTTTCTTATCATTTACTTTCAGCTGACAAATTAGTAAGTCCTAAAGATATTGACCCAATTGGACGTTATATACCTCCACAAGATCAGCGGAACGTTAGCATGAGATTTTCAAATCAGGTAAGCATAAGCTTAGTATTAAAACATTTTTACTGAAAAATTGTCATCTACGTGTTCTATACGGTCTTCTAATACTACAATTAAGGTGCTAGGAAAATATTAAATGTATGTACGTTTCCTTAGTTGATGGAGGATTGCTTTTAAAAGGAAGATTATAACATCTGCAGTTTTGGGGAAGCGGTGCACATTTGCCTTCAAATCAAGTGGTGCAATCAAAATGATACATAAAATGTAAGTTTAAATAGCTGCTAATAGATAGGTATGTTTCTTTGAGTTATAAGATATGTCAGGAAGGCAAGAATAAGCCTGCTTTCTTTTAGTCCTTCAAATTAATTACCACTTCAATGTATTAATATTTTTTGTATTTAGAGCTCCTAAGAGCTACAAGGATGAGGTTCTTTTTTGGTGTGCATGGTATATACGTGTGCTCCTGTGTTTGGCTTAAATGTGCAGCAGGAATGAGTGCCCAGGGATGGGAAATGCTTGAAACATTGTAATTCAAATCTGCAGTAGATGGGGTAACAAGGCAGAAACATGGTCGATATGTAGGGGATTTCCTTTTTTAAAGAGGTAAGAACTGTATGTATGGGAGCGTGAAGCTAAGAGGTATTTTTCAGCCTTTTTATTTCTTGGTGTAAGGAATATATATTTGGAAAGTTCCTTGTTCAGCATTGTGCATTTGTTATTGAAGCATAAAATATGAAGCATTTATCTTAAGATTTATTCCAAGATCAGAAGTGAACGATGTTTTTCTTGTTCTATCCAAATGCTGCTTAAAACCTGTTTCCTACTATTTCCTGTTTCCAAGGTATTCCAAGCGCCTGGGTGTTGACTCATTCATAACGAGACTTTCATTGTTCACAGTGCAGCACTTCTGCCATGTTAATATGAGATAATGAAAGCTCAGTGACTTCATTTGTTCCCAGTTTCTTTGTTTGCTCTTACTTCATGGCATTATGAATGCTGCAGAAATTGTGAGCTGCCGCTATCACCTGCCCTTTTAGGAGTGCCATTAGAAGAAGCCTATATCGAGTGAGCGTTGCATGCAGCCCATCAATTTTTTTTCTTTGACTCTTGAAACCAATAACTTTTAATATGCCACAGATGAACACTTTGAAGAAGATGATGGTTTGTTCTAAAGACACTGCGTGGCTCATCAGGAAGTATTTTAGTAGAAAAGCATTTCTACTGGTTTTTGGGGTATTCGTTATATGATAGGGAACTTCCAGATCTTCAGAGAGAAATAGCCTCTGCCCTGAGGGCTTCCCAAAAGAGATAATAAATAATGCAATAATGATTTATTTTCTCATAACTTACTCCTTTGTGGTCACTTTGTGGGTCAATAAAGAACTAACTTAGTGAAATGCAGTTATCCGGTAAAATTCAGCAATTTAATAGGGCCTCTAAAAGCTCAACAGTGTTGAAAGAATTGAAAATAACTCAAACAGCAACATTTTGATATTTTGCTTTATCTGCAAACAATGCAAGAGAAAAAGCTTTGTCACTGTGAGAAGGGAGATCAGACTAGATGGTTTGTCATTCTCAAGTGCTTATACTGTCCTTGTGTTCTTTCAGCGCTCAACAGTTGTCTCTGCTAGAATTCTTTGAAAGAGCAATTGTGCTCTTCCCGGACAACTTGGTGGAGCTGATGCTTGTTAATCTTTCCCTGTAAAGGCTGTCTTTAGCTGCTTAAATTTGCTAAACCTTTGGCAGAAATTTTCAGTATTTGGGATCAGTAATGTTTTTGCTGTTGTCAGGGTAAGAGAAAGAGAAGCCCTTCCCAGGGTGATCCTCAAGTGTATTCTGATGAACAAGACTGACGTTACATTTGAAAGCTAGAAATCAAGAGAGGATAGGTTTACTTTTTTTTCTTAAACCTAAAAATCTTTATAAAGATCTGACTTAGATCAATATATTCAGCAATTCCTGTAGTTGTGCATATCCTTTTGTGTGCAAGAGGTTGTGAGATGGATTGTCTGTTGTTCAGTGGCATATAGGTGGAACGGTAAAGAAATGAAGACAGAAAGAAGCTCTGGGATTGCCTAGGTCTGCTTATACCTCTGTTCTTCCCGGTGACGGTACTTCTTTGCTATAAATGACTGTGCATGCTTTTCTTTGATAGGTAAATGATAAAACTATCCAAGATACTGCATGTGCTTCTCAACGTGGGTTAGAAGAAAGAGAGGCACTTCGGACAGTAGAAATTGTAGAAAATTGGGACCAGAATGGTTAGTGTCCCTGCAATGCTAACCAGGTGGTTGTGGAATTTCATTGGGATTGTTTGTGCTGAAACAGGTGCTGCTGCTGCTGCTGCTATCATTAAGAGAAGGTTAAAGAATGAAAGGCAGATGCATAGATGTATCAACGTGAGTGAGGTGTGCTGTATCAGCAAAGGTCTTGCAGTTAAAGTCAGCCAACTTCGAGTTCTGGCTGAGAGTCTTGACCTTGCCTTTTTTTAATCCACATTTTAAATTTGCTTAAAAGGTTTGTCTGAATATTTGATTATACCTTTTTATCTAATTGAGCTAATTTATGCAGAATCAGTATTTAGTATTTGCCTACAGTGCTAGGAAAATGACTAAAAAAATACGAAATGGGAACGCAACACATCTTAATTACATCTTTGGAAATCAAAAGTAGTTTCTTCTCTTTAATGATGTCTTCTCTTTTCCATATAGCTAAAGAACCATTCAATTAAATTGAACAGAAAAGTATTTCCACTTTTGTTAAATTTCATTCCTGTAAGGAATAGGCAAGGATATGTAAAAATTTCAGATGCCTGTGTATATAAATTTTGTTGAGGTACGGTGTTTTGGAAGGTGATGCACCAAAAAGAAGGCTTTTTTAATTTTTATTTGAAGCCCTGCGCTGAGGAAATATTTCTTAGAGAAATGCATTTTCCATGTAGGCATATTTTCATATTTTGATTGCATTGACTGGAATCTCTATATACATTTGCCATTGAAAAATGTGATTAATTTAGTTTATTTGTGGCTTTGGTGTCACTACAAAAATAGGCCTGATGCCCCCATAATTGTGTAGATTTAAGCAAGCAATGAAGAGTATTTAAAATATTCCAACCTTAGTTTTATGGTTTTGAAGCACCGGTGAAGAATATTCTAGAATTAGTTACAGGAAAGCAAGGTAATATAGACCTACAGAGGCAAAATTGCAATGAAAACTGCACCTATAACTATATATAGGTATATAACTACAGCTGTGAATGCATCGCTCGACCTAGAAAATCTGATAAAAGAGGACAGTCTCATTTGTGGTAGAAAACTGTGGAATCAAATGAGCAGTATGCTAAAAACTTAGTGGCCACTAATACTAAAATACTAATTTTGTCAGTTTATAGTTAAAAGGAAAAGTTTTCTCTCCTAATTTAATGCCCCCCAAAATTTATTTTTCACTTTCAGGAAGAGGTCTCCGTACGTTCCCCCTTGGGGAAACGCCTGCGTGGCGCTGGAGCAGGATTCTCTTTGCTAGTTTTAGTCTGTTCCAAAACACAGTGAAGTCCGACAGCAATGAGAGAGGTTCTCCTTTGCACTAATTATTTGCTTTGTAATGCGAAATGGTCAGTAGTGTTTCAGGTTAAATCCCATTCATGAGTTGAAAAGAAAATGGAATAATCCGTGCTCCGTTTACTTCACTGAAAGAAGATAATGCAGGGCATTTTGTTTCCGTGGGGATAACTCTTTGGAACTGGATTCCTTAGAAGAGCTCGTTTTATTATTCCTTTTTACTGCCTCCGTATCCAGGAGAGATGATATTATAACACAGTTTCGGTTGTTGCATTCTGGTTTGGGAGAATTTAGTGTATAAGAGAGCCTCTACAGTAACGGTGACGTTTGAGAAATGAGGTGGGGTGGGGATTTTCTGGTTTTGTTTTGTATTTTACTGGAGCATAGGAAAGCTGATTTATTGCCGTCTTACATTTAATTTCGTGTTTAACAAAAAATGTAACCTTACTGAATCCTCAAAGTTAAGACTAATTTATCTTCTGGGCTAACTTGAAATATATGTATAGGGTTGCAGTTACTGTTAAATTCTCTGACTGCATGTGATGACTGTATTCTTCTAATGTTTTGCTTTGTAGACTTAGTAATCGTTTGTGAGGACTTCATTTAAGTTACTGGAAATTAAGGTTAATGCCCGTTGATGATGTTGGGAATAGTCAAAATGATGGACTGCTTATTATTCTATTTTCAGGGAAGTAGGTAACGTGTAAAGAAGGAACTAAAACTAGTAAGTGTAGGTAGACTGAGATACATTAAGATTTTTCTGCCACCTAAAGTATGTTTAGGGTTAGAGCATGTCTAATTCTGATGGTTTAGAGAGGCATATCGTATTGGATGATTTGTTTTGTAATGTTAATGATAAGCATATTCTTGCTTTCATTTCTCTTAATACAATTGTCTACCACAGTTAACACAATTGTAAAATTGTTTAATGTTATTTTAGAATTTAAGGCACATGTGTGTCCATATTGTATTTCATTTAAGAAGTCTGGTGTTAGTAGCATTGACCACGCATCGTTCAGCCGTATTTAGATGCTTCCAGAAGCAGATGTGTTTTGTAACAATTCAGTTGTAGTTTTGTAGCAGCAAGGTGGATTATTTGGGTTAAGTACAATTTCTTCCGTTGTGTGCTATTTCTGTTTTCCTCTTCGCGCTCCACATGCTTGGAAAGCCCAGTAGGTGCCATTTTAATCGGTGTTCTTGAGTATCGTGCCCATGTTTCAAAATGAACGGGTTTTTTTTCAGAGTTCTGAGATTTCCTGAGAACGTGTGCAGAGAGGCATATAGCGATAGCATCTGTCCAGTGAGAGTGCAGCAAAAGACTAATACTGAGCTGCTTTCTCTGCTCCTGCCAGGAAAGGAGCCAGGGATTTTTCCCTTTATCCTGCCTCCAACAGTTTATAACCTTGTTAAAAAACGTGATTTTTTTTTCTTTTTTTTCTTTTTCTTTTTTGAGAGGAAGAACAACTAATCTGTCTTTTATCTTGGTCTTCTGAAAACACTGGGGTATATTTATCATTTGCACAGCATGCAGGATCTAGCTGAAACAGATCCTTCTGCCCACTATCCAGTGTGAAACTGTGAGGCAGAAGGGTGAACCTGGGGGGGGCTGGCGGTGTCTGTTGCAGTGTCTTGGGGAGACGGTGATTGATGTTGTGTGAACAACACCGTAGCTTGCGTTATTAGACAAATGTGAAATTGAACACATTAAAATGGAACTTTTAACAACAATAGGATTTATTTAGTGGAATATTTGGGAGATTAATGCTTTTCCACTTTTTTTTTTAATATGTAGCAAATGCTATGTATCACGATCATTATTGAAAAGAGTGACATACTTTTTCATGAGTACTGTATCTGTTATCTTGATCTGTATTTTCTAGACCACCACTTGTAATCCTCCAGGCCTTGACATGTTAAATGACAATGAAAGTAACTTTCTGTTTAATGTTCCAGCAATCCTGTAGTTGTACAGCAATTATCGTTGTATTTTTCCACAATACTTTTTCAAAGTCCAGCTATTTTTCACACAGATTTTGTGTTGTGCCAGTTGTGCTGCAGATGCGTTTGCTTAGTTATGGCCCATGTTAGAACCACCGCTTACTGGCTGCTACAAATGAGTCATGCCATTGGGTACATCTGTGTATGAGAGGCACTAGTCCTGGTATCGGAGAAGGACGTACCTCAGTGGAGATGCAGAATACACAGATTTAGGTACAGCTTACAGCTGTGGTTACACAGTTCCACTCAGTTTATAATTAAGTTGAGCCTTAACTTGAAGACCACTCCCAAGTTAGATCACAGGCTGTCTATAAATCAACAGAGTCTTGGAGGGGGCTCTCATTTTCTGGGGGATCTTTGCTTTTTGTTTTGTAAATGTAATGCCCTGATTACGGTAGAGAATTGGTTTGAGTTTTCTTACTGTCTGTGTAAATGCAGTTGGTTGCATGATCAACTTATTCTGAGGAGGAAGATCTTTTAATGTCACTTGAACTTCTGGCTTCTTAGCCTGGTCTCTTTGTGCATGTACTTTGATCGCAAACTTACTTCATGTGGCAAAAACTCCAACATTTTCAGTGGAAATGTAGTGCTGATAGACTTTTGGGAAAACGTTATCAAGAATTTCTTCTGTAAATTCGTAAGATCTAACTTGATATCAAGGCTTACAGATGCCTGAACAAGCAAGCGTTCACCCTGAACTTTTTGTTCTAAATCAATGTGTCTATCCATCTATCTTCACAGAAAAAGCTGTATTTTTATATAATCAATTGATAGAAGATGTATTTAACTTTTGTCATTCATGTTCTGGTAGTTTCTAGACAAAAGTAGACAAAAAGCATTTCAGGAATGAAAATGTGCGCTGCTCTTAGTTTTTTGATTTTAGAGTCATTGAATGCCAGAGAAGAAATGAACAAGGAGTAACTCAGACATCTCATTTTTTTAGCTACTAATGCATGCTGCCAATGAAAAGAAAGGTGAATTGCCATTGCAAGACCCCGGGAGGTTGAGTCAATGATTTCACCCAACACGTTGAATTCATTCCTATTTGCATGGTTTCCTGATGTAAAATACTAGTATTTATTTCAAACGTGAAGTATCTGTGTTATAAACGATGCAAGGAAATGCTGTTATCTCCTGTAAAATGTAATATATCTTTCATACAACTGTAAAGAGTTGCTGTCTGGTCAAAATATTTCAGAGTAAAGGGTTGAAATCATCAGTTCATTATTTTAAACTGAATATTACCGGTTACCCAAATAGCCAGGTTATTTCACTCTTTACAAAAATGTGTATCATTATGTCATATCAGGCATAAAGGAAATACATCGATTGTATACATTCTAAATTTAAATTAAAATTTAAAAAAACCCGAAAACAACAAACCAAACCAAACAGTGGAAATAATTAGCAGAAACCTATTTATTATTAATTCTCCAAAATGCATCTTGCAAAGTATTATTGATAGGATAGTCTTCCCATAGTTTTGAGATTTACAAGTTTTAGTCCTGCATTGTTCTTTCAATTTGTTCACACAGTAAGAAAAAGCAGTGTAGGCAGTGATGTCTGTCATACTTGTGAATTGTTTAAATAGCCATTATCCCTTTTCATGCTATGTCTAACAAAATACTTAGTTAGCGATGCTAATAAATGTTTTTTCATTATTTTCTAGGGCCCTTTGGAAAATGATTTGGTAGTACGTGTGGCCCTGATAGCAGAAAGTCAGCGGTATGTATTTACTTTCGTTAAGAATGTATATATTAAGGAAGTCTTGAACAATAGACATCTTAAATTTGCCAACGGTATTCGAGGAAGCGTAGCATACAATACTGCTACTCGTGTATCTGCTGCCAAGATAATTGTTAAAACTATGACTGTTCTCTGATTCGTCATTAAATTTGTCATTATTTTGTTCGTAGCCTACAAGTTTTTCTGAACACATATGGAATCCAAACTCAGACCCCCCAGCAGGTGGAACCAATTCAGATATGGGCTCAAAAAGAACTTGTCAAAGTAAGGAATTCTGCATTTAAAATTATTTATCTGTCTATAAATTTCTTTTGTAACAGTAGGAATTTATACCAAGCTATTAGACTTGTATCTCCTTAAGCTTGTTATCTACCTTTTTGTGTTACTCAATTGCAAGATACGCTGACGCTGGTCAGTTATACCTGCCTAGTTAGAGCTTTCAGTGAAACACTGAAGCTCAGACGTTCTATATTATCTGATGAGGCTTATTACCTGAGCCACTTTCGAAGAATAATGAATGACTAATAAAATTTTAACAATATTAATAGCACAGTAGACTAAGTGAACTTGATGGAGAAACAAGCAAATGAGCAGTAGTCAAAGAAACGGATTAAGGCAGTAGGCATAAACCATCATATAATTTCATAGCGTAGCCCCTGTAACAGGCATTATACAGTCTTCTGTAAGTGTTTTTTTAGCAGTCCTGTGAGTTGACTATATCCAGGAGGTTTAGTGTTTAAACCCTTTTCGGTTTACCCCTTTAACTCAGCACATTTAAAAATCTACGGTCAAAAATTACTGGCCTGAAGGACGTCTTCAGAATCCCCTTCATCCCTTGTGAAGGCTTCAGGTTTTCCTTTTTCTATACAGGCAAGGAGTCTCCTCGTGGAGTACCGTACCCTTTCACTTCAAAGGCTGGCCCTTTTAGCCCTTATCTGTACTGAGCCTCCCTGATGATGCCAGCCTAGATGCCTCTGTTCAGGTAGCTGCCAATGCCACGTGAAGCCAGCAGTCAAAGACGCATGGCAGCTACAGGCCGTACTGGTCCATTTCAGTGTTCTCTTAGCACTACCATGGCCTCTTTTTTGTTCAGTCATTGTTAGTACTTTATATATAGCACTTTGGCTACACTGAGTATGTGCTTCCAGCTTTCCACTGCTGTTCGTCCTGGAAATACATTTAAATGTCAGAGACTATGACAAATGCTGCTCTGAATGATAAATGCGTTGATCAGCAATTGGAGGTAAACTTGTCAAAAGTCCTAATAAAAATCTGTATGAGTACTGGGTGCCTATTTACCTCTCTCTCTGATATACTTCGACCCTTCCTCTGAAAAAGCCTTGAAAATAGTCCCACTGTACATAAAGCTGCAGAAACTGTCAGGCAGGTAAGCTGATCCCGAATCACGGATGTGCACTTGACATATTTTGTACTTCACCACCTGAGTTTGATCGTGGATCAGGTACATAAAGAGTTTGTCCAACTTGGAATTACACAAATTGTCTCAAACAAGAGTGATGAATTCTGGATGTCTGGGGGAAGTATAATGAATGTAGTTAGTTTGTTGCAGTTGTGGGACAAATCGCTCTGCGAGTCTCTCCCTCTGAAATCAGGATCACGTGGCTGATGCCATTAATCTGTATCAGAAGCCTGTAGGACACAGAAAAAAGTAAAACCGAAAATAGAGAACGTAGCAACATACTTTGGGCTTCATAAGTTTGTGAGGATAACTGATGTACCAAAACCTTGCTAGCTAATTCAGAAAACGCTTACCCCAACTAATGACTGCCACTAACACCTGAGAAATACTTAAACAGAGAGAGAAGAAATACCCTTGTTTACATTCAGCCTTGTTCATTTCTCAGCCCATTTTTGCTCACTAGTTTTCTTGATAATGTATTTCAAAATGGATTCTCACTGACTGTGTTTGTCCTGAAATTCTGTATGTGAAATTTTGGTTTAATAAATAGATACTCCATAAATTTACAATAGAAGTATATATCATGTCTCAGTCATCCATCATTTCTTTGGTCTCCCTGACAAAAAGATGAGACCTTCATTAAGTTTTATTATTATCAATTAATTTCCTATATAAGCTATGACAACTTCTGTATTAGGATTTATTTTTCAAAAGCTGGCGAGACATCTGGCAATTCTGACATTTGCTTTATACTTATGATGGGTAGGTACATCTGCCTCATCAAAATTTACTTTTCAAAAGAAAGTCATGAAAATATTAAATCGCGTGATGCAAACCGTCTTCCTGGAGGGCTTCCAGAAAAGGCTACGCTGTAGCTGTAAAGCTGAATAGCTGTGCAGCTGAAGTAATGAAAGTGTTTGGGGCATTAGGAGAACTGAGGTTTGATCTGTGGGCTTATGCAAAAAACCAATACACACCAAAAAGCAAACGAACAAAAAAACCCTGGTAATATTTGTCATCCTTTGTGGGGAGGGGAAGCTACGGCTGGAACAATTATCTGTAGTTTTGGGAAAAGAGGGTTGATCCATAGAGAACAGGGATGTCAAGATTCGCTATTCCGATGCTGTCAGCTCCCAGTAGTGTTTAATTAGAAACTTCTGAACTGCTCTAGTGGCACACGAGAACAGTTTAAACCTCTAGACTTATCAACGGGCTTGTGTCCAAAAAAGTAGTGTAAAAAGAAACAAAGGGATGAGGGGAAGACGGTGGTTCAGGAAAATTAGGGATTGAAAGTAGGACTGGGGTCATGTAAACAGATCCACAAAGTCTAGGGCGGGGACTGAAAAGAGGAGGAAGAGGAAAACAAGAAAATGGGAGACGATGCACGCAATATATAGAGAAAAAGTATATATGTAGTGGAAGTATAGTACAGGAGAATCGCAGAATACTCCATAGGCACAGACTGATAACATAAAAGAACACAGAAACAGATGGTGTGAAAGACCACTCTAGTTTGATTCACTCTCAGATGAACCCAACAGTCCAGTCTGCTTTCGCAGCTGTTTCTTGCTATTAGCAGCTCTGATATTCCAGAACTGAAGGGCATTTTAATCAAAAGAAAGCCCGCTTGCAGCAGCTGGACTTGCATGAAACTGTACTCTTGTTCAGTTACTCTGGTGCTGAATCAGAACTGGGTTTGATTGTAACAGATCACGATGGAAGGCTATTACTGGAAGATGACATTGCTTTAGTAGACCGTAGAACAACAGGAGGCCTCAAGCTAAAGAAGGAGTTTTCAAGGGAAGAGACAATATTACAGTACTCCTGGAGTTCTTTTTTTGTTAAGAAAGCATTTTATGTCTTACGTTCTAAGACATAAAATAGCAATTTTGTTCTAGCAAAATGAAGGTCCTTTTAGTGTTAAATTACAATGTCTACTGCCATTCTTCTAGTCTCCATTATTTACTACAAAAAGGGGTTCAACATTCTTTTGGCTTTGTTATGTATAGACGGGTTGTTTAAAGCTGTCAATGTTTTGATGTCTCCATTCCTTTCCCACTTGAATACGGCTACTTAGCCTGGACAAACAGGTGATGTAGGTAATTTTGTTTATTTTCTTTTTTAAATAGTTCTTGGTATTAATGCAGAAACACAGGCAATACAGGAAGGCCCCAAGCTGACAGCAGTAAAAAGCTGTGGAGTGTAATGTTTGTTCAAATGTTCACTTTCATTTGCTTCTGAATTATCTTCCTATAACATAAAGAAAGATTGAGCTTAGGAAAATGTTCTGACGTTTTAGTAATAGTGGGTTCCTTACCTAAAACAGCACAAATAAGGAAAAAATGACACCTTTCAGTCTGGTTTAACTGATACTTTTATACTGTCTTGCTCACAGCTTAGTGGGTTTTTATGGTTTTATTCTCATACACTGTAATAAATGACGATTATTTCTTTAATATGCAAGTGAAACAAAATTATACCAGTTGAAGTAATACTAGGCATACGTAATTCAACTCAAATAAGAATCAAGCAATGAATAATGAGATAATTCTCTCTTGCTTGTGTTGTTGATGCGTTAATTTTGCAGGCCTTTGCTAAAATTAGAATAAAGATCTTTAAAGAGTTCCTGTATTACTGTTTTGCCTTTGTATCCACATCGGAAAAGCATTACAGAAGGCAAAATTGGCCAGACAATAAATGTAAATGATCCTTTAAAAAATGGTCCTTTAAAAAAATTATTTCAATGAGCAATTTGAAGATCTAAAAAATATTTTAATTATATAGGCTAGAAAAATAATAGGAGTAAGAAGGTAAAAATAAGACCTAATACAGGAAACAACAAGTTTTAGTTGAATTTGGAAACTATGCAGATAGGCAGGACTCTGGTGCTTTGCCCATGCCCAAAGTTGCACCCATGTGTCCTAATCATAGCATCGGGATCCTACCCAGCACTCCTGCTTACCCTTAATGAAGACATCTCTCTTTTAATGTAAACCACTATTCACTGCATTTTCACCTTCATAAGTAAGGTGAAAATCCTTCGTCCTCGCAGAATTATTATTAGAAGGAGGGAAGGGAAACTGTCACGCCGTATCCACAGCGCAGCACTGGCCTGCCAGAAGTGACGTGCGTTGCACTGGAATGACTGACTGACTGTCAGGGAGCAGACTGCTTGCGTCTTGTCTTCTCGCAGCTTGTGTTTCTTGCTTCCATTACCTGGTTGATTTTTCCTTGCTGTAAAGATACCTGTTGTTATCAAAAGATTTAAATTTGGTCTTTGAACTGTACATTTACCAAATCCAGTGTTCTCTTACTTCATTGATTGCTGTTATATAGATGTATGTTTGGGAAAAAAAAAGGGAAAAACCCAATAGAAATAATGACCACATTTTATGAATCGTGTTTTCTGATTAAAGCAGAACGCACACAGCTTTCTATGTGAGACCCAGTAGGAGCACAAGAAAGGCTTGTATCTAGGTTTCCCTCAGTTTTCATGGTTCTTTCTCACAGGCTTACTTCCATTTGGGAGTCAATGACAAACTGGGATTATCTGGAAGACCGGACAGGCCTATAGGATGCCTTGGAACATCAAAGGTTGTTGCAAGAAATTTTTATATTGTTGTTATTGATGTATATTTCAGATAAACATTGAATTAGTCTCGGAATGATTTTAAATAGGATTGAAATGTAATTTTATTTTATGCATATATCTTATTTTAAAGTGCTCGTAATGTATTTTGCTATTATGAATGTGTGTGCTCTGTTTTACTATTAAACTGTCATATGTTTCCTAGACATCCAATTACAGTAATACTTGGCCAAAATAGGCTGAATGGTGATGAAGTGAACTGCTTTAACTGAAATGGAATCTAGATCTGCATACCTAATAAAAAACAGAGTACCTAAAATTAGATTTGTAGGTTTTATCTTAAATATTTGTTTTAATTCAACTGTTCTACATTGGTTATTACTTTGATAGTTTCAAAATACCTTTTTTGCTTTTCAGCTACTTCAGTGCTTCAGATATTTTAAAGAAAAGATTAATGGAAGCTTTCTCTCTCAACAGATTTATCGAATACTAGGAAAGACTGTAGTTTGCTACTCGATCATTTTTGATCTAAGTGATTTCTACATGTCCCAGGATGTTATGATGTTGATTGATGACATTAAGGTATTTATCTGTAACTTTTTCATTGAGAAACTGACAAAAACAGAGTCTGTAGAAGAATAAACTGTGAAGTTTGACAAAATAGAAGACTGAGAGGGGAACACTGTATAGTGTGTGTTCTTCTAATACAAAAACAAACTCGCAGTTTATGCTGGAAAGTGTATTAAGATGAATATCCTATCAGCCCAGTACGAGTTCTAGCGAGTATCTCTATCTGACAAAAAAAACTCACCCAAAAGTGATGGGGAATGGTGTAGCGCAGCACAGTCCCATTTGTTTCTTTGGGAAACTGGTCTGTTTAGGGGAAATACGAAAGCCTCACCTGCAGGAAATATTACTTGACTTTGCACAAATATTAAAAATGGCCTTCCTTCCCTAACTTTTAAGGCAGGCAGCAGTGCAAAGCTTACCTGTCAAGTCCCCTGTGCTTGAGCAGCTACCTGTGGTGTGTAGGTGGCGGCACTGGTTATTCCATGCTAGTGGCTACAATTCGAGCCCTGGATTCCCATGCCTACTTACTAGGTCATTACGTGTAGTTCAGTACACCGCACTCTGACTAGTGGTTTAGTCTGTGATCAATGTATGCGCTAGGAGTATTTCCAGAAAAGTTGTGAAATAGCAGGGCGTGAAAGCAGCTTATATTCGTTGAAGAAATCTGTCAGTGGCTTATTAACTAAGGGTTTTTTAATCTGTTGGGTGTTTCAGCGCTGTTGTTTTATGATAGCTCTTCTAGTATCTTGCACTGTGTATTCTGGTACGTTGTGCTTGTGTATTTTTTTCCTGTGACTAACGTATTATTTCTTACGTAGAATGCACTGCAGTTCATTAAGCAGTATTGGAAAATGCATGGTCGTCCCCTGTTTGTTGTACTTATCCGTGAAGACAATATAAGGTAGAGAGAGAGAAAAGCATCATTTGCAGTGTGGTATTTACCTAATTGCAAGATTAATGGAGTTCTGTTTCAAATTTCAGAGGGAGCAGATTCAATCCAATATTAGATATGTTGGCAGCCTTTAGAAAGGGAATTGTTGGAGGAGTGAAAGTTCATGTTGACAGAGTACAGGTATGATGTTCTTCCTGAATGCTGTGTTCTTACCTCCTAGTTCTGGTACATGTATTCTTACTACTTTTGTTTTTCATGTGACTTCTAAGTATTTTATTTAGTATCATAAAATTAAGGAGTCAAGACCCAAGACATTTGGTACAGTTTTTGTCTTAGCTTATATTATTGTTAAAATAAACATGGGCTTACTTCAATTCCTTTTGATGAGTCTTTTGAAAGTGATAATCTTCATAGAGGATTTTCAGAAGGGAGAAGGGTTTTTTTTATGTTCGGCAATCTTGTGAAATTACCACCAAAGGATAAACCCACGATGTCAGGCATTGAGGGATTTCTTTTGATTAGATAATCAATGAGGGGAAAAAAAAAAAGGTGCTTCACAGATATTAAAATTCTTACAAGAACTAAGATCTAGTTTTAACATCTTTGCTGTTTCAATTAATCTAAAAGCAGGAACGTTACTACATTCCTACAGAGTAGGAAATGCTATTATGTTGCGTTTTCCTGTAACATCACTGAGACTGATGGGAAAACTACCCATCCTTCAGTGATCCCTGAAACAATGAGCATTACGATCCAGAACACGGGTGTCATGCAGGACTCTGAGGAATGCAAATCCTTATCTTGGGTGTTTTCATCAGACCCGTTTTGGGGAGGGGGGCTGGACATTGCTTGATTAAGCTGTACACTGTAGGCAAAAGAACAGCAGAATGCCAGCAAAAAAGAGACAGCAGCCCCGAGAGACTTCTGCTGTCTTACGTGAGATCATAAGAAAGAGGAAAGATACTCTGAAAGTGCAAAGATATTTGGCACTGTAGATAAAGAAACTACTTTCTCAGTGGAAACCACCAGCAACATATTGAGATCAAAAGACGACTATATAGTTATGTACGTTTCTGCATCTTTTTTCATTTTTTCAATTTTTCATTGCAGACATTAATATCTGGAGCAGTTGTTGAACAACTTGACTTCCTAAGAATCACTGAAACAGAAGAGTAAGGCTGTGTGTAAATAATAATGATGAAGTACTTGATAATTAAAATATTTTCTGAACTATGAAGAAATGAAATATTATTTTTCAGGGCTCCTGTATTTAAGAGTTTGGAGGAGTTGGATCTTCCAAAACATTTAAAAGTCAAGAGACAGTCTAGTACTCCAAATGCTTCTGAACTTGAGCAGCAACCAGATGTAAATATTAATGACTGGAAAAACAAGTCAACATATGAGATCCTGCAGAAACTTAATGTAAGAAAACTTGATAAAAATACAGTGTAACTTCATTCTCATGAAATGAGAAATTATGTGCTGGTATTCTTTTTAACAGCAGCCTACTTAGATCAACATGATTAGTGTCATAGTTCAATGTTAATCAAGTAGCTAGTAACATAAAATGCCTGATGTTTCTCTTCGTACTTGAGGAATCTTCCTCTTGACAGTCCTTTATCTTAACATCACAGAACTTTCTGGCCCTTCGTGCTGTAACTGTTGGCTTCCATTTGTCCCAGCTACCCAAATCTTCTTCTGGTAATAAATGACCATCTAAAAGGGGATCCGTTTGTCATGTGTCTTATGAATAGATATTTTATTGCTAGACTAAAATGCAAAAGCCTTCAACAGTTGGTATTCACTCTGATAGACTGGTAACTTCTTAATGAGACATTAAGATCTGGCATTTTTCCTGTATCTAGAGGAAAACTACCAGTGACTGTTTCTAGATCCAGTGCTCAATAGGAACACACAAAGTATCCTGCTTGGTTCCCTATGTCATTACAAGCGTTTCTGCTGTAAATGACAGGACCCAGGAACAGAAAATCAGGAAACACTTCTGAGGCCAATTTATTACAACGTAACTTGAACCACGGAGAAGCCTCTGCAAGCAGCAGTGACAAGGACACGGCATACATAGGGTATGAAATAGTTGTGAAGTCCCCTTAAAAACGAAATTTGTAGACTTTTTTTTTTAATTAAAAAAAAAGGCCCTTTGGTTTCACATGACATTTCTAATAGCTCTTCTGGTTCTGCTTCACTGAATATCTGAAGGCAATTTGTGGTTATGTTGTTCCTGTTTTTTTTAAGGACTGCAATTGCCTAGCAAGTCAAGCGTTACTCTCGAGTATATTGCTTAAAAGGGAAGGACCGAATTTTATCACCAAGGAAGGTAAGAGCTTTTTTCATTTGACTATTCTGAGTATTTCAGGAAGCAGCTGTATGTTTAGTTGTAATGAACATGAATAATGGCCATGCATGCAGGCAGTTGTGTAGCTATTTCCTTTGCCATTTAAAGCAATTTTTGCATTAAATGGGACATGCAAATTCATAGTGCGGTGGGGAATGAGCTGTTAAATATATGAACTCTTTTAGATTGTTTGTAGGCAGGTGCTCTATCTGGTTGTAATTTTGAACACATAGATATAAAAAACAGGGGATTTAACCTTGTATAGAAAACTGAAACTAAAGACAAGTTTGCGTGTCTGTAACATTTAGTCTGAAATGTGTGAGGCTTTATACTGAATTTTTATTTTACTTGTATGTAATCAGGCTAATTCAATATATCTGTCAATCTTACTCTACTCTAATTTTGTATTATGGCTTTGTATTAGAGCACAGGATTTAAATTAATGTAAAATAATTCAGCAGAGGCTACTAAGGCTTGTGGCTTTTGTGCTGCAAGGTTTGGTGTGTTTTTTTTTCCAAAGACTGCTTATTAGCTGCCTTTGTATATATGAATACGCCCCAGAAAAAGAGGAATGTTAAGATCAGATAATATTCTCTTAGTTATTCATCAAGCAGTGTAACTCACCACCTCATGTTATAGAGCCCCGCTTCATAATTTTGATACAGGACAGCTGGTTCTTGTGACGAAGAGCTGTCATTTTGACATAAATATACATTATATCCATATTGCTATATTAAAAATGTCATAGAAAACAATGTAAAGTGGAATAAAATTCATTGGCTGATACACAGTGCATTGTTGAAATACAATGTGAATCCAAAGTCATGGTTGGAATCTGAGCATTAGGCACGCGTAGCCTTTGAAGCAGGCTTTTTTGCCACTGTTATCTGTACTGTTGTTGGGCTTTGAGAGCCTCAGTAGCTTTCTATAGTCCTTTGTAGGCTGTCCCCTTCTTTGCTCTGGAAACAACTTGAGGCAGACTTCCTAACCTCTGTAAGCAACCAGCATAGCCGCTTTTGACCATTAGATCATGATGATGAACTTAAAAACTCTCTTGAAACCATTTAGGTCAAAGAAGTACTGTTGTGCCTCTGACTGTTCAGAGCTAACTTCTATAGACCTTTTTGTGCCATCCCATATGAAGTTGTAGATGATGATAACCTTTTTAATATGCACCTTGCATTAAACAGTCTGAGTCACTGACTAAAAGTTCCTGTCCTCCTACGACTGGAGATTACCGAGACTGACATTAAATAATCACACAATCAATACAACAAATCTAAAAATAAAAGCTGAAGAACCTTGGATGTTCCAGCTGACAGGCACAGGCTATGATTTTGTGAGTCAACTTCCGCTACTGTTGTTGTTACAGATGAACTTACTGTTCACCAGTAAGTGCCTGGCATGAAAAACACTACCATTCCATCTGAGAATTTAAAATCTAGAAGCTAAATGAAGTCTAAATAACAGAGTGTTCGTCACCATTTTTACCTTTAACATAATGGTCCCCACTTGACCCCTGCACAGTTGAAGGGATGTCAGTATACCAAGTTGATGCACTAAGATCAACTATGGGCTGACAAAAGAATGGTATCTAGTGTTCTGATTAATGTACTTCATGCCTTCTCTGAATCCTGGACCTACCTACTTTGACTTAGAAGCAGTGCCCTTCTCGTTTCCTGCCCTCTCTTTTTTAGGTCATGTCTGTACAGCATGATGCTAGTTTAATACATAACACTGCACAAAATGTTCTCTTTGGTTTTGGCACACAGAAAATCAGCTTGGAGAGGAAGAGTAGTAAATCAGTAATACAATGTCTTATATATCTGTCCAATATCCCCTGCTGTACTTTGCAACAGTGATAAATAGCTTCACTAGAGTAGTGCTGTAACACGCCTGATTACCAAAGCTAGCACACACAGTCACTGAGGTATCTTTGTGGGCACCTTATTGTGGTTATTCAGGGCAGAGCCACAAAGCAGTGAAAGATCCTCTCTTTGGCACTCTCCCAACTTCCTATAAAATGAAAGTCTCACGTTCCACATGATTAACCAGGTGATCTGTTGTTCATATACAAAGCTGAAAACAACCTGTGTCTTGGGTATCAGCTGTTGCAAACTTTGTCCAAACCTAACATCACTTCAATGAACTACACTGTCAAGCACAAGACTTCCCTGTTGCTTCCTGTAGGTTTTAGCTCAACAAAGAGGCAAGACAGTGGAGAGAGTATCTACATCCCGTACCCAAAACATAATCTGCAGTTTGAGGATGTACCTTATGATGGGCATGTACCTTTATAGGCCAAATCTGTACGTAGGTTAATTTTCCCCAATATATTGCAACAATAGGTGATATCGTAAGTTTCTCTATAGCATGCGCAGCAAATTTTGCTGAAATCTGGTTTGGCTTCTTGCGTAACAACATTCAACTGGATGACAGGGGACTTGATTGCATCTAAATTTTTAGATGTTGAGCACAATAGGTAAGTGCTTTACTAAAGCTGATTCAGAATTAACTGATCTCATCAAATTTACCTTATTACTATTAAATGAAAACCTGTGCATCTTTTTTGTTTGTGTTTTGTTTGTGGTTTTTCTTTTTAAATGCATTTAGGTACTGTTGCTGAGCATATTGAAAGAATCTATAGACGAGCTGGCAGCAAAAAGCTCTGGTTTGTATACATATATCACGTTCCTTTTGTTTTACACCAATTTTTTTTTTTCCTAGTGTGTTTATAGCGAGTAAAGCCAGATCCTTACGTACTTGAAGGAGGAAAGAAAAAAGGGCGGCTTTACTGACAAAATTGTATTGGTTCATTGCAGCTTAAGATCTAGTCAATAATGCTTTAAAAAAAAATTAAGTATTTTCTTACTGTTGTCTTTTAAAATATAGAAGAGTAATAAGCTGGTTTTGCTATGAGTGCTACTGGCGATGTACGGTTCCCGTTAAATTCAAATAATGAGAAAAGAATACTAATATTTTTATTTCTTACAGGGCACGATAAAATATTTTCAGTAGCTTTCTGTAGTAAGACTGGTGATCAAATACAAGTCAGTTAAGTTCATACCCTTACACAGTTTATTTATTGCCCTGATATAATTTGCTTGGAGCTTGACTTTGTCACAATAACTTTAAAAGGTTTCAGCAAGTAGGTTGGTATTTACATGTTATTAATTTCTTTGCCCTGAAGCTCAGTAGAAATTTCATTTCTTTTTATCGAAGAAATGAGTTGAGCCTGTCCTGAATTCTGTTCTCTCACTTTGTAACTTTTCCTAGCAGATGAGTCTGTAAATATAAAATTTGTTTCTCGTTTTTCATTTTAGTCTGGTCATACAGTTAACTGGGCCTTTGCCAATAATAAGGGAGAACCAAAATACCTTGGGTGCTATTTTTTGTAAAGAATAATAATCACAAGTACTTTTAGAAACAAAATATGTAAACTGTTTTTCATTTCTCTTCCATGGTTGCCATGTGACATACATATAGGTTGGTGTTGCGCTACAGTGCTGCATTTGCACAGAAATTTTCTTCTTCTATAGCCCCACATATTACTACTTTACTGGTACATGGGAAACAGGTAAAGTGCCCCAGAGGTCTGAAATGGAGCTCCGTGAAAGTCTTTTTTTTTGTTTTGCTTATTTGTATTTTGATAGTATCAGCTAATGCATTTCTGAAATGCTTTGCTCTTGATCTTAAGTGTGTAGCAGTTTTCACAGGAATCAGCATCAACTGTTGGAATTTTTTACTAACACTATACAATATTACAACTCGTTCATTGTCTCTGTGGATAAATGATTCTTAGTAGCCTAAAAGCCTGTGCTAGAAAAGCTCAAATACGGGTCTATTAGGTTTGCATTTTGTCAGGAAATTATTATTAAAAGCATTTACATCTTTAACCATCAACTGTATATATGAAAAAATGTTTTTCTTAGAAGTTACAGCTAGTTCTTAACCTAGCAGTTTACACAAGTCTCTTCTTTTCATGCTACCCATGCAAAATACTACCTCAGCATGGAAAACAAAACAAAGCCTTGGTGTTACATGTTGTACTTTCTCTTGCAAAATCTTTCTAACTCTTCCTTAAATAGACTAAAAAAAATTACCAAGCTTATCTTGCAAAATTATGAAAATGTCACAAAAGAGAAGCTGGCATCTCTTACCTGTCTGTTTTCAAGATGCTGCTGAGAAAAGAACAACAAGCTTTTTATGGAGTTGGTAGTTTAATGAGTTCTAACTGAATTTATTTTTGATCCATTAAGCTATATCTAGACTAAAAAATGAAAATCCATAGAAGATTACATAAAATATAAACCAAATTCTGCTTTACAAATAATGTATGTATTTACTGAGCTAGTTTTGAGATCTCTGCTGTGGCAGACTTCAAACTTATATATGAATTCATTAAACTAGCTTTTGATATGTAGTGGGATTGCTCTGTTTTCTGCCCTCAGGTCTGTTGTGCGCTTCGCAGCAAGTCTTTTAGGTAAACTAGTGGACAGCCTTGCACCATCTATTACTAATGTTTTAGTTCAGGGCAAGCAGCTGAGTCTTTACTACTCAGAAATGTATTAAGGAATGACAACAGAGAAACTAAATAAATGGGCTTTTTAATTTTGGAGGCCTCTGACGCTTCTCTTAAAAGTACCCAATGGCTTAAAAAAATCGTTACTGAAGAAGAAAAATCCAGAGAAAATAAAGATATATTGAATACTTGCATATACTATGGCCTAATAAATTTATTTAATGACAGAACAATACTGAAAAGACAGTTCAGTGTCTAGATAAGAAGGGAAGAGGCATGATTTACATAACTCCTTCGATTTTATATATATATATGCCCTCTTATTTCACAAAAGTAGATGGAGTCAAGTAATAAAGCTTCTTTTTAAGACTTACTTAATGAAGATGTAGCCACTCTCTCTGTAATTGAGCCTAAGATAACGGATGGGTGGCAGTTGAGCAAAAAGTCTTTCAGGATTTGAGTTTTCTGTTCCAAACAAAGTTTACTCATCAGTGTTTCTACCTTTCCTAAGGAGAACTTTTTTTTTTCCCCCAGCACAATAATTCTAATTAAGTTCATGAAGAGCTGTTTCCAAAGAGTAGGAATTGGATATTATGTATTTTGGTATTAAAATATGTGTATGCGTACACTTACCTGTATGCAGTGCTATTATGACAGATTTGTCGTTGTCTTGCTCCAGACTGGGTATGTGCTTCTGGTGGTACATAACTATAAAGGAAGCTGCACCCGCATGCAGCATGATTTGTAGCTCTTGATTCTCATCTTTTTAACCTAACTTGCCTTCATTGATCCATTTATAATAATGATCTTTATTATAGGAGAAAAATTACTGTTGCTGTGTTTTACTGACAGCAGATTAAAAGCAAATCAGAGTTTTAACAAAATTCCTTTTTTTGTGGTTAAACAATCCAGAACCAGCAATATATTTTCTTCAAATGAAGGCTGTAACTTTTAGGATGCTATTAGAAATAAGAAAAAAACCCTATTAATTTAATTCTGAATTTTAAGTGAGCTCCACAGCTGAAATGTCAGAAATGAAGGACTATCTAAACATAGCGTACAGTCGTGATTACACAGCCAGTCTTGAAACCAAAGCAGTGGTCTTACATTTTTCCAAATGAAAATAAAAGTACATTTCATCTTTACTGTGGTCTTTAGTGAATTTTGTTATTTTAATAGCATCCAACTAACAGTATTAACAAGCATCAGTCATGGAGATAAAATTATTTTTGTACTGTGAAATTTTAACAAGAAAAGCAGAGTTCATGAAGCTTCATTTCTGAATTGCTTCTATGGTGGTTTTATTCCTGTCCATATCTTCTGAATTGTTTTCAATATACCATAGGTGACACTTGGAGCTTTTGGCCAAGAGGAAGAAGTTATTTCTAATCCGTTATCCCCAGGAGTGATTAAGAACATCATCTATGAAAAATGTCATTTACAAGATCAAAGAGAAGCCGTAGTTCAGCAGGAACTTGTCATACATATTGGCTGGATCATCTCAAATTCACCTGAACTTTTCAGTGGCATGCTGAAGATACGGATTGGGTCAGTAAAGTATCTACTGTTGTTCTTACTACTGGTATTGCAGGGGAACATACATACTTAACAGAGGTTATTGCTACACTGCAAAAATGGTTTATATAAGATGATGCAGCAAAACTTGTATACTTCAATTTTACATTTCTAGGAAGCCTGCTTTAAATCATTGTGCCAAAAATGGGTACACAGCTAATCTCAAATTTGCCAGGCAACAGTGTAAAGTGGAGGAGGGGCAGTCCTTGTAATAGTCCACTTGAAGCTTCCCTACAGCTAATACAGTGAACTGTAGGATTTTTCAAAGCTTGATCCCTATCATATTAGGGCTTTAAAACCAAAAATAGTGTAGTGGGGTTAGATGCATTCTGTACAGCAAATGAGCAATGGCAAGTGTGCTGCCTCCAGGTCACCCTGTCCTGCCAGCAGCCAACAGGCAGAATGTTCTGCCTGGCTCACTGAGTGGCTGAGTAGGCAGTGACGAGCTGGCTAACCAGACTGTGTGTAGCTCTGGCATAGACACAGTGAGTCTCCATTAGCAATGCAGTGAGTTGAAGGGTTCTGTTTTAGATTGCAGCTGGCCTCATATCCATACGTGAAATAATAAAGCATGCACTTGAGTGTATTAGTGGTGCTCCTGAGACAGTTTCTTACCTGGCAGCAGACATACAGCACACTGGCTGCCATCCAGAGTTTCCCAGTTGCAGAGCGGATACAAAGTCTGCTCACAGTTTGCTCTCTGTGCATGGGCAGCAAGGCAATCTCTGGAGAAATCTTTTTATCATCTACTAGGTACAGGTGTGCTGCGCATGCTTAAGGCTGGTAACTAGCATGAATTGTGTTACTGATAAACATGTGATGTGGACATGGAGTCCTAGAAGCATAATGGATCACGCCAAACCAAATGCTGGTTCTTCCTTTACAGTGCCCCATAGGCAGCGTAGATACACACAGGGTGCGCTGCTGTCTGCCCACCTATCAGGCAGGTTAGAGGGACATGGCCGGAGGCTAGGGATGTACTGTACTGACAAGGAGGGAAGAATCAAGAGGTAGAGAGGACAGTAAGAGCTTTTACTGTCAGAGACTTTCAGGACTTGAGGAAGAAGGAGGGAAAAGTGCAGTCTAGGATTAAAGCTCCTGGATGAGGCGGCCTTTAAAAGCTCTTTGCTCACTTGAGCAGTCACCTATGTCATGTAGGTTCAGGGCAAATGGGTAAACGGTAGAGACTGCATAAATGCAATAATCTAGGAAGGATGCAGCATGAATTTGATTCCCTTCTGTTGTGGTTTAACCTCAGCCGGCAACTAAGCACCCCGCAGCCGCTCGCTCACTCCCCTCCAGTGGGATAGGGAGAGAATCGGAAGGGGAAGAGTGAGAAAAGTCATGGGTTGAGATAAAGACAGTTTAATAAGTAAAGCAAAAGCTACGCACACAAGCAAAGCAAAACAAGGAATTCCTTCACTCCTTCCCATGGGCAGGCAGGTGTTCAGCCATCTCCAGGAAAGCAGGGCTCCATCACACGTAACGGTGACTTGGGAAGACAAATGCCATCGCTCCGAACATCCCCCCCTTCCTCCTTCTTCCCCCAGCTTTATATGCTGAGCATGACGTCGTATGGTGTGGGATATCCCTTTGGTCAGCTGGGGTCAGCTGTCCTGGCTGTGCCCCCCCCGCCCTCTCAGTCAGTAGAGCATGGGAAGCTGAGAAGTCCTTGACTAGTGTAAACACTACGTAGCAACAACTAAAACATTGGTGTGTTATCAACATTGTTCTCCTCCTAAATCCAAAACACAGCACTGTACCAGCTACTAAGAAGGAAATTAACTCTATCCCTGCCGAAACCAGGACACCTTCTGCAACCACACAATTCTCCTCCAAGTCAACATATGCTTCTAGTTGCATTCTCTGGTAGAGAATTCTAGAGCACATTACTAGAAGTAAGTGCTGAGCTCACAATATAGCCTTGTCTAAACCAGTCTTGAAAGTCTGGCAACCATGAGCAACAAATCCCTTGGAAACGGTGTTTCAAAGTACCTAAACTATTTCTTTTCAGAGTTTTAGCACAATAATCTGCCTAAAAAGATAGCTTATTCTTTTAGGGTGTTGTCTGTAATGGAGACATCAGGTAATAAAAGCCTTCTGCAGTTCAAATGTATTTACCATTACAGCTTTTCCTAAAATATTTTGAGGCACCAAGGTATAATTCTGATACTCTGTGAATCTGAATATCTGATATCTGGCATAGCAACGACATTGTTCAAGAGCAGTTCTCTACACAAAAATACTTAACTGTCATGGTAAAGAAAACCTGATTTGTCCTATAAGGTTGCAAAAAATGTCTTTTTGTTCTTCAAAAAACCCCAAAACAACCCCCCCAACTGAACAGTATCCCTGTTACAGATGAACAGTCAAGACATGTTGTGTGTATCAGCTACATAGTTGTCCAATTCTATACTAAATAGGTTAGGCTAAGCTATACGTAGCTTAGGAACCACAAACCTGAATCAAGTTTAAAACATCATTTACCTATTAGATTGTTCTATTTAGTTCTTTAGATAAGGCAATCTACAAATTGTCTGTGCTGGAGTGTTATCATATTCCACAATATCTGCATTTACTTTGCCATCTACAGAAATTAATTATTTTTTCACATTTAGGAAGAGACAGATGCATTTGAATAAGCACTTCTTTGAAGAGGCCAGGTGCTACTGACTGAGATTTACAGGATCAGTGAGCATGCTTTAAAATTAGAATTTAAGTGTTCCATCTTCCATATTTTTTTCATAGAGAAAATATAGCATTTCAGCACTGGAGGTAGATACTAGCAGTCTTTTTTTCTAGCACACAAGATTCATGCTTCCGCTTTAGCAGTACATTCCAGTCATCACAAAACCAAAAACTTTTCAAATCACCTGTATTACATTTAACTGCAAGTACATCTACCCTTTTGCAATTAAATACCTTTTCTGTACCCTCTACAGATCCTTGCTACTCCTCTTTCCTCCCCTTCCTCATTCTCCGTAGCTAATCCTTTTTGGAATTTTTTTTTTCTTTCTTCCAAGGTTAATGCCAAAGATTCAATTTCCTTTATTTCAGTGTTATCACCCACTCCAGTGAGCAAAATTAACCTTCTTGCAGAAACACCCTTCCAGTTTGATAATGATTTGATTTATTGTCATTACTGATTTGTTTTCAGGGTTTCATGTTGAAATAGATCAAGTTCCTGACAGCCCTATTACTGTAAAAACCTCCAACCAACTGACTTCTACCCACCTCTTATCAGTGAAGAGTTCGGTAGGAGGTCCGCTCTTGATTTTGTTATGTTTTGTAGGCCACTGCAAAGAGAAAATACCAGTGAATGACTTCCACGCGGATACATTTGAGTCATCAGTGAAAAAGGAACCAATTCCTAAGCCAGTTGTGTTTATTAATCTTAGTAATGAGAGAAGGGCACTATTCACCCACTAAAATAAATAAAAGTAGTGTGTTCTGGATAACATAGTATGTCCATGTTGCCTAATATTCTGTTGTATCTTGCACCTTCAATGAATGATCCTAGAAATCTCAAATTTAAAGCAACATTGAATCAGTTGGCCAGACATCTGAGAATTCTGTGTAGTTACTAAGAATCCTTCAGAAAAGGTTGTGACTTAACTTAGATAAACAAAAACATTCTGTACCTTGTAGGCTAAATAATTAAATGCCTGTGGAATGTGACTATACTGATGACAAGGTAACTCTCTTAGGAATACTCTGCATTTTCTGATAAACAGAGTAAGGCTTTTTGATGTAACCCAGACTTGAGCAGGTGTTATATGATGGACTGTTTGAAGAAAAACTAGTTAAGTTTCTTTTACCTTTTGATAGTAATATCTACTTGAACTGAAGCAATGTAGATGGTAAGAGACCAAGCTCCATGCTCAGTTATCTTGCTTCAGATGTATCTATACATTATTTCACCTTTGATATTATAGTAGAGGCTGTATCACTGTTTTTATATGATGTGCAGAATACAATTCAGCATTTTCCTTCAATAATTTGCAAAGTTCTGCCTCTCTGATACCTAAGGCTGAAAAATCTTCACTACTGCCATATTTTTATTTAATCAAATCTTTTCAAAAGGGAGTAGCAAAAGAAAGAAAAGTGTAATAGACTGCAAAAAGGAATTTCAAAGGCTAAAACTATAAATAAGCCCTGAAGTGTCTTTTTAAATGTACAATAATTTAATTTTTATGTTTTTTTAAAACTCATCAGCAAAATGCATATACTGTCAGAGCATAATTTTGAGTAGGAATTTTAACATCAGAAGGCAGGTAAATGTTTGTCTTAATGAACATGGGACGTAGGGGAATAGTGGTCAAATATATCTTCCCTATGAAAAGCATGCTTCACAACCCATTTCTTAAAATCTATGCATTATCCCTCTCAGGTTGTATCATATTGCAAACAAACACAAAATCTGAGTAAATTCCACAACACAGTAAGAGTAGTGGAGTAGTTGTTTGATATTTTATGCATGTCCCGACAGCCAAATAGCAGGATCATATGGAATTCTTATGAGCTATTTTATTAGACAAATTTTTCATCTTCAGAAACTTTGTATTTAATTAATAAATGTATTCCTCCCTTTACTTTAGATGGATTATCCATGCTATGAAGTATGAATTGAAAATCCGTGCTGGGGATATGCCAACTAAAGACTTATACCAGATGTCCCCTAGTGAAGTGAAGCAGCTTCTGCTGGATATTCTTCAACCACAGCAGCAGGGAAGGTAATGAGATGTGCGGGTTTGTGGCACCTGTTTTCATTCATAATAGGCTGTTCAAGTAATTTTCATTTCTGAACTACTTTGTATACATCTGAAATCACTAGGCATCTACAACCAGCAATATACTTATTTAAGGAAAGGTAGCAAAAATGCACTTTTTCATTCTTTCACCTGTGTCCAGGTTCTACAATTGTTTCTTTTATACTGCATCTTCCCTTTTCAGCTTTATCTTTGTGGAAGTCTTTACTGCCAAAGTATAGAGAATACTACTCTAATGTGAAGCATTACATTTTTTGATGTGTGGAAAGGAGCCAAAAATTACTCAATACGGTCTACTTAAGTAACTTGTAAGAACAGTTTGTCTGCTCTTCAGTGTCCTCTTTCTTCTAGCTTATTATATGAATTAAGAACAGATGTTGCCTAGAATTCTCAAGAGATAGCAGTGCTGCCTGAAACTTGTAATCTTTTCTCCAAGCTGTAACTAGCTGCCAAAAAGAGCATTCATTGTGATACAAAGTGTGCAAGACAAAAGTTAAAATTATGGTATTTCCACTTAACTATATTGATAAGAGTAAAGTCAAAAGTGCTCCTGTAGGCTTTACTTCTAGTTAAGTTACATTAAACTTTGGCACATAATACTGCTGCTAATTTCCATAGTCCTTGACTGAATGGATGATGGCCTTTTCTCTCAACAAAGAGGAAATATACCACGTCATACTACTTATGTTCCTGCTTAATTAAAAACACAGTCTGTTTTTTTCCCCAATCTATAATGCCTGAGAAACAAGCTCCTTAAATCGCTGTCAGCTCTCTCTTATCTAACTTGTGTGACGTAGAATCTCTCAGTCCAACTGACTATGTACTCTTTATCTCCCCCATGCTTTTCAGTGTCTTGGTTGTGGTTATTAATGCTTGCTGTTTAGTTGCTGTCTCTACTCATGTCGATGTTGACATTATTCTTCTATTAGCAGAACAACCCTAGGTTTCTCTTTGCAGCCTTTTCCATTAAATATTATGCTATTTAGGAAACAATTTGGTCAATCGCAGTAAGCAATTCAAGCACCATCCTTCATTAGAGATCTTACATGAGTTGTCACAGTGCCTTCTGCTTTTGATTCCTTTAATGTACAATAGCTGGATCAGCAAAGAGCACTCTGGTTGATTTTCTGATGATGAAGATTCTTTTTTGGGGATTATCTGAGTACAAAAGCTAGCCAGCATATCCTTCAAAACTTCGCATCTTTTACTTCTTCCTGTACAGTATTACTAGCTCATTTTTCCTTACCCATTAGTGACTTGTTTTTAAAAGTTCTCTTCCTGACAGGAAATACAGAACACTGTCTCCTTGCGTTTTCTTTCTGTGACAGTTTTTCCTACTTTTGTGATTTTTTAGAAAAAAAATCTCTGCTGCTGTGATACCATGTATCGCTGCCAATTAATTTGTCATACATGAAGGGCTAGAGGTATATGTACTTCCCTAACAGTCTCTCCAAGTTTTCATGGAGGGTAAAATTTTTGCAATTTTCCTACCTCTTACACTGGGCTCCATGATATGATAGCCTATAGATAAATGTATCTTTTTTTATATATATATATCACCAACAGAGTGCATACTTCCACAGGTATTCTTTTTGACCTATCTATGTAGGTCACAAGATTGCGAGTAGCCTTTTTAAAATGGAGCATTGTTCTTTTAACGGTCCAAACAGTTATAAAACTCATTTTGCTCATACAGTTTACAGGACTCTCTTCCTTACCATAGTAAGTTAGATAGATAGGTCGGAGTATTTTTTACATCTTCAAATGCTTCTTTCTTTGTATTAAGAAAACCACCTTTTATTTCTAGCACAACTTGTCGTTCTGTTTTTATGAGTGTTTTCTTGTCCTAGTCCAAGGACAGAGCTGTGCAGAGAATGAGATGGAACTGTCATAACAGGGACAAGTTTTTGGCAGTTAAGTGTTTTACTGAGAAGTGATCTATGAGACCTTTTTTCTTAATTTGCCATGTTAATCCAATACAGTTATCCAGGAAAAAAAACACTGCATATTGGCTTGATCCTGGCAGTGGGAAAGTAATTAGAAGTCAATAGTAAGTCAGTGACTGCTATTGTATCACAGGTGCTTTAAAGCTTTAACTTTAAATATCTCCTTTGTTCTCATAAAGCATATCCCAGTTACCTAGAGCTCAAACCTGTTCAGAAAATGCACCACCTTAGTGATAGTTTTTTCTTTCTTTCTTTTAAAAAAACCAAAAACTACACACTGTTTGTTTGGCCTTCTAGTGTAGTTGGGAGCTACACTAAGAAACTTAAGAAAAGTGTAAGAACATCCATGGAGTTGTCTGAATTAGAGTTCTCTTTTCTGGTCAGATCTCAGAAGGAATTCTCACCATTTGTCCAGTATTTAAGATTACGGTTTTTAAATGTAAGATCTTTTTGTTATTTCATGAGGCACACTGGCGTCTGCATAAACAAGTAATTTTACTGACAAGTAATTTTATTCTGAACATATCAAGTTAATCTAGCAATACAAACAGAGGAAAAACTAAAAAACCCAAAAATGTTAGTGCTGAATTTCATCTGAGCTAGGCTACAAAAGTTCTGCAGAACAACAGAACAATACTGTTAAAAAAGTTGACCAGGGCATTTCCTTTTTTTTTTTTTTTCTCCTCCTTCCCCTTCTTTCCAAACAACCTACCGGAACCAGGTCTTAGAAATACAGAAAGCCATGTTACCAAGCAGTAATTTAAATGTAGTTTTCAAAAAAAACCCAACTCCAAACAAATCCACAGTGGTGGATAATGTGTAATAGTGAGTGTGTTGATTCCTGTGCTGCAAATATCCAAATATTTAGGTGTAGAAACTTGCCACCTTTCCTGAATGAGGTGCTTCCTGAAGTACTTGTTCCCTCTTACTAAGGGTTCCTTAATTATTTTAATTAATTTAATTAATTAAATTAATAATTTTATAACCTTATTAAGGTTATAAAAGAGCTGATTGTGACCTGGAACTTTTTTTAAAAAACTCTTTTGCAGGAATATTAAGCTAAGACACGGAAGTATTAGTTGCTTTTCATCAGAGCTTTGCTTCCTAGGAGAGCTCTCACTACTCTCTTACCATATAAAGATAGATTTTCTACTTAAAATTTAAAAAGCATTTCAGGACAGTAACTTTTAGGAAACCTCTTCTGTCAAATATGTGCAAGTACTGCTACACAAGACTTAATTCTGTACTGTGAATCCACCAATTAAAATCATACCCATGGCTGCCACTTCTTAAAGTTCCATTGCTGGTATCTCAAAACATTTTGGCTAAAGCCCCATTGCTGCAGTAATGCTCAGAAGGAAAAATACGGAAATTAAATTCCAGACTTCATGGCTGTAGGTAAGAAAAAGGTGGGGACAGTATGCTTTTGAAGGCAAACAAAATTTGTAATTTGTGGAGAATGTAACTCAATTTGTTCAAAGCTTTAGTTTAACAAAACCATTCTGTCGGATTTTCTAAATTTACAGGCCACTTGTTTTTCTACACACCATCATAAAAAAAACTTACCTTCAGCAATCCTGCTGAAATGCATTTTTCTAACCTGGTATTTAAATTAGAATGATAGGTGTTTCTAATCCATTATCTATTACATTTTGTAGTTTATAGATGCAGAATTTATTGAGCTGTATTTATATAATGAATTGTTTTGCCTATTGTAGTATGATAAAACAAATGTTAATATTATAGTTAGTATCGGGTTTTTTCAGTGTGTATAAATTTGGCTGTCATAGGTACCACACAGTGACTTCTGTTTTAGGTATGTTTTTGTTTGTGGTGACTTAAATTGATTAGACATGATGAATTCAGCCTACTACTGTTACTGTGCTGCACTGGATAGATTTCACAGTTAATTCTTTCACTTCAGTTACATAAAGCACAAACACACACATAAGAATAACATTCTAACCTCTATATGCTGAGCATCTTGATTTTGTTTGCTTTAGAGTGTAACTTACCAGAAAACACAACATATACTGCATATGCATCATTAATATGTATTTGATGTCACTGCTTACCTTACTGGCTTACACCACACAACACGGCTTGGTTCTGCATCTGTAACAGTTTTTTACTTCAAGTTCTCGGTTTTCTTTGTCCACAGAGGCTGGCTAAACAGAAGACAGATAGATGGTTCTCTCAACCGAACTCCTGCTGGATTCTATGATCGGGTGTGGCAGATCTTAGAGAGAACCCCTAATGGTTTAATAGTGGCAGGGAAATTTTTACCACAGGTAAAACCGGCAGAGATGCTCAGTTATTTCTGCTCTACCTGACTATTAATGGTGAATTATTTTATCGTTAATGTCTGTTTTATGCCATGATGTATTACTTAGGGTAATTTGTTCCTGTTATGATTTAATAAATTAAAAAAAAAAAATATTTTCAAGTTTTCTTTTTGGTTCTGACCAAAATACAATAAGAATAGAAGTCAGTTATTTCTATTAAAACACAATTATAAAGGCATCAGTCTAGAAGACCCTTTCCAAGTCATGGACTCTGAAATCTGCTCCCTTTTTGATCCTACAGTGGTCATACTTCTTAGTTGAGTATTATTTATTCAACAAGCAAATAGGTTCTACCTGGGGGTGGTTTTGATTTATTGCAAATGGTCTTTGAGTAAAAGTATTATTTGTTTTTCAGCAACCAACCTTATCGGATATGACGATGTATGAAATGAATTTTTCCCTTCTAGTTGAAGATATGCTGCAAAATATTGACCAGCCGGAATACAGGCAAATTATTGTAGAGGTCTGTGGCCTACAATGAATGAAATTTTATAATGTACATGAATATGTTACAGCTTAAAAACAAAAAGCTCAAATATTTGACGAAATAGCATTTTAAGTATAAACGCTTCAGTGGCTTCTCCATAGATTTTGTACGATTAAACAGGTTCCTGTTAACATGTTCAGAATATACGAAGCTCTTGATGTTCTCCCCCTTTAGCAAATAGATAAATATTAATGACAGTGCCAATACAATTAGGTCATAGGAGGCAAAAACTAATACGAAGAGTAATTCCAAAGTAGCTTTCCTTCAAGTCCCTAGCCCATGCCTTTTCCTAACAATTTTCTAGGTCTAGGGAAAAACTGCTCTAAAATACCAGTTTGCCCTGCGATAGATTCTTTTTTCCCATTTTGCTGAGGCTCTCTAGTAAGTTGCTTTATGCTACTGAATCAACTAACTTCCAGTTTCCTTATGTTCCCATACACAGTAAAGCAAGAGGCTGTTTAAACTCCTTCCCCACCACTGCACATAATGTATACTTTCTGAACAGATCAAGAGCATCTGTACCCTTGGTAACTGACATCTGTGCTGTCAGCAGCATTCATTGTTAGTTCTCAAGTATATGCCTCCGGTGTGTGTGAGAATTAGTCCACAGTAAAATCAAATCCATCTCAATTCTGGCTAACAAGTAATGGTCATACTGCTGCTAGAAAGTCCTCAAATTTTGCTGGAAGAGAACACAATTATCAAAACCCAAGATGACCAGTATAGACTCTACTGCCCGCTTGTAGTTATTACAAGAAGTCACTTGTCACATTCACCTTCACCGTCGTAGTACGATTATACCATGTGTGATTATGCCTCAGAACATCAAATGCTGAGGTTTAGCGTTTGCTACTTTTCACCCTTCCATTGGCGGAGCACCAGCATTTGTGCAGCCGCACAGTGAACTGAATAAATTGGAAAATAACTTCCTTGTCTCCCAGCAAAGTTAGATGTTAATGTCAATCGTTTACGCAGAGCCCTTAACAAGGTAGTCACCAGAAATTGTAACCTTTCATAAAATCCTGCTTTTTCAGTGATTCTTTTATCAAAGTCAGAATTCTATTATCTGTGCACTATTACTTATGCCATTATTAAATGGCTTCCTGCTTGAAAGCGGCATATGCAATTATTAACAGTGCTTTTATGTAACCTGAATTTTAACAAAACAAGTTTGAAGTCTTACAGTCTTTTTCTGCCTTCTAGTTGTTGATGGTTATATCTGTTATTTTGGAGAGAAACCCTGAGCTGGAGTTCCAGGGCAAAGTGGACTTGGACAAAGTGGTGCAAGAAGCATTTAATGACTTTCAGAAAGATCACAGCAGTCCAAAGGGAGCTGAAAAACAAGTGAGTAAAATATTACTGTCTTACAGAATTTACCATTCTTACTGAAGTTAGTTATAAATGTTAATTCTCTGCAGTTCAGAATAAGAAGCAATTCGTAGGAGTTCAGAATGGAACACAAATAATGAATATACCCAAGTGCTGCATAAGTCTGCAAGAGCCTGTAAGCAGAGATAAAAGGTGTGCACTTACTTTATCGCTGAATTGTGAATTCAAACTGGTACAGTAAGGAGAACACTCACAATGTTACATAGCTCTGAAATGAGAGTCGGGGTAAAGCTGAAATAGTTATAATACTCCTTAAAGGGGAAAGAATTAATTAGGGGGGACACCAGAACAGAGAAGAGTTAAGAATAACAAAAAAAAGAAAGAAAAAACTAAAGTTCCTCAAGGAAGTGTGAACTTAGGATCTTAGGTACACCGATACTAAGAAAAATTTAGTAGCCAAAGAACTCATTGACAATACTAATGTAAGAACTTGAAATGCAAAACTGTTCTTAGCTACTGATTTTTGTGCTAGAGTTGCATTCATGACCTAGCAAGCTTTTACTAAGGCTTAAAATTCAAACAATTGAATCTTGATCATTAAGTAGCTTTTAAGATTTACTTCACTGGGATTTTAGGTTTTATGCTTTAAAGACCTCTAAATATTCTCGCTACAAGTTTTGGTGCCTCAAAGCTCTGACATTCTGTAATAAAGCCAGGTTCATTGAACTGGTTGAAGGAGGAAATATGAGTAAAGTAGTGGAGTAAATCCCTGTGTTACTGAGGATGATCTTCCTCGCTCCGTCTGGCATTTTATTGTGCACAATATATTCGGAGATATCTGTGCTAGCTCTGAATAATCTATTGATTCATAACATATTGATATGCAACAGCACTTCCTGTTGCTGAATTTAGCTCCTTTAAAAGATGAGGAAGGATGCGTTCCTTAAGAATTCTTCCAAAAGTTTCAAGATTCACTTTTTTGCCACTACTTTTTTGTAATAAGATTTGAAAGCAAGCCAGATATCCAGCCTTAGCAACATATCACCTTGCACAATACCTTTGTTTTTAAAAGGACACAATTTTCTTGAAGTTGATTCTTTTGGCCTGCCCATTTTGGAGGGTAATGACGCTGTGGTTGCAGCCGTAGCAAAATCAGACTTATCATCCACACAAATGGCTATTAAGTGCCAGCTCTGCACAGTATCTTGAATATGCTACTGAATTCTGTGACAAGCTGGAAATCCCCAATGGCTATAAACAGAAAGAAAAATCCCATGCAAAACCCAATTTTTACTCGTGCTGCCCTAGCCTCCATTAAAGTGATGGATTTTTTTCCAAGCCCAGATCTACTTAGAATGATGCCTTTTTGTCTCTTAGAAAGAAATCCCGATTTATAGTTGTGAATAGTATCTTTAAGACTGTTGTTGTTGGAAATTCCAACTCCTTACATTAAAATTTTCTGGAACCTGACTCTCCCATATTCCCAGGTATATGCCCGCTGGCAGGTAACTGTTTAGGATTAATCCTATTTAGGATTGTTCTGATGATATTCTGTCTCAGGTTTTCCTAACACTGCTAAAAGAAATCCTAATTTGTCTGAATTATGCTCTTCCATTGAACTGACTTGCAAATATTTTGAACTTTGTTAATTCCCTGTTAATATGTAATAAACATCAAAAGTATTTACTCCAGTAATTTCAAACACACCCTAAAACTACAGAAGTCTAATATTTTCACCACACAATCTCTGCCCTTGATTTAATAAAAGTAACCAATTTCCTGAAATAAAGAGTTGAACCTTTATTATAGCAGCCAATATATAATTTGAGAATAAGCAGATGTTTTAACTGTGCAAAACAGGTGTTCAGTGAAGGAAACCTGTGTTTTTGATCTGATTAATGAATTAGTTCATGTGCCACCTGTGGTTTGGTTCTTGGATTTAAAAAAATTTGGAAACATCTTTTCCCTCTCCTGCAGGATCACATGACTGCATTCTACAACACTCACCCAATGGGAAAAAAGGGAACATGCAGCTACTTGAGTAAAGCTGTGATCACTTTATTGCTGGAAGGGGAAATGAAACCAAGCAATGATGATCCTTGTACTGTTAGCTAAAGCTTGAAACACAACATAGGAATTGTTGCTTTATTTAGTGTTCTATTATTTTTCATGCATGTATTAAAATACTGTTTTGAAGAGTAACCCTGGCTAGTAATACAAATGTATGCTATCCTTTGCTAAAAGAAGTGCCATTAAAGATACTAAGTGCCACCTAATTTTTTCCTTTCTCAACTATGCAGCACGAAACTCTGAGCACATGAAGTTAGTCCTATGATATTTGATTAAGTTGAATGGGACTGTATTTATGATCTTAAATTATGCATTTAACATAGTTGGTAACTTCAAGAGAAATGCAGTATGAGATTTTGTCTTTGTAATTATAAATAGAGGTATAAACAAGTTTTTCTGTATCAGTTCAATTGACAATGTACATTTAGGGTTTTTTTTTAATTTACCAGTTGATAACTTGATATACAGGTTTCATCTGAATAGAGCAACTTTATATCTCTAGCAATAAATATCACTGCGGTTTCCCAATTGTTGTTTAAACATCTGTAAGTTAACAAGGGAAACGTATGGTAACAAGATAAAAGTTTGTTTAAAAAAAAAGGGCAAACAAATTGTATTTAAAATTAACATCAATGAAGAAAAAACTTTGTTACATAATATATCAATGCATGAAAGAATTCAAGATACACTTATTTGCTTCCTAAATGTGTGAAAATACTGTATGCTATATGCTTTATTTTGGTGAAATTAATAAAAAGTAAATGCTTGTAAAAAAAACCTGTCAATAAAAATAAGTTACATGCAAAGACTCCTGTTGACTTTAGTGGCAAACTTTTAATGTGCTACTGGAACCACCTTGAATGGATCATTAAAGTGCCTCTTTTAGCAGCACAAAATGTACTAAAGCTTTAGAACTGGTCCTCAAATGTTTTGATAATTAAATTAACAGTCACCAGCTACAACTCAACTGTCAATAAATTGTTGCCATATTGATATTAAAGGCAGGTAGTTTAACTTACTTAGAGAGAGAGGGCAAAACGAATGGCAAAAGTGATGGGAGTGAATCTGGGCACAAGAGGAGTATTTATTTGAACACACCTAGGCAGTGGTTAGTACTTCCCTGATTTGCAGGACTTCCCCAGAAATCACAGAATCGATCCTTCTCAAACCAAAATGGTAGAAGAATTTGTTGTTGAAGGAGGACACTAAACCATTAACAAATCTCTTGTCAAATGATGTGGAGAATGAGTAAGGTTGGAAAAGCTCATTTTGGGCTATTAGAGTAGTGGTCTTACTGCTCTTCCTTGCTGTAATACATTTATCATTCAGAGAATAGTGGAGAGGTGGCAGGGGAGATGGGGAAGGAAAATCCAGAAGAAACACACACTAGTTATTCACTGTTGGGTACATTATTGTAGCATGTTAGTACATTTAATTAATAGAATGTTGTCTGAGGGGCTACAGCATTGCTCTAACTCCAGCAAGAAGGCTACAATTAAACAGCGGACTCAGTTCTAAATACTGAATGAGCCACTAGTTTAAAGAGCAGTCCAACATATCCTCAAATTTTTTAGTTCATTACTGCCTTAGGAGTTATCAACTTGCCTTTTTTTTTTTTAAAGTATTGCTTGCAGATCTACAGCTGGTCATGGATCAGTGATTAAATAGGTAGCGAGCATGTCTATTTCTAATGTTTTAAAAAATACTCTTAAAAATTGATGTATCTTTTGCCATACAAACACAGAGCAGAACTCTTGCTACAAACTATAAATCCTGTTGAAAGGAAACAATCCTTTAAATACAAAATCTACAGATTACTTCAGGAGCACTGGCATTTTGCTAGACAGTAGCACTGTTGTTTGGTTTTGCAATTGCTTGTGATTTAAAATTTAACTGCACAGTAATTCTTCAAATAGCAGGATAGCAGTTTTGGATTTTTTACATCACTTACCACTTCTTACTGCTTCTCTTCTGCTCTTACTCCTTCAGTACCTCCAGTTACTAGTAAGCCTCAAGTTTGCTAATCTTGGTCTGAACTGTGTAACTGCAAGTGAATGAAAACCCCAGTCACTGCTTTTCCTTATAGAAACTTGGAATGAAAATCCATGCAAACTATTTGTGTTTTCCTTTATCACCTTGAACACATGGTTTATGAAATTGTGATTGTGGCAGTTTTTCAACTTCTACAAAATAAGGCTAAGTACCTAGATTAGAAGAGGAAGATACACCAAAATCCAGCAGAGTCCACATTCTCTGAAAAAGGTTCTCGTGTCTGGAAGGACAATATCATCATCTTCTCTTCCTGAAGCAGGGACAAGAAAGGAGCTTGGTACAAATGGCTCTCACATAGCATGCCTACTAAATTATAGTTTTAAAAGGCAACACAAGACAACTGGAAAAGAAACTAAAATTTCTACTCAGGTAAACATCTTTTCCTACCTCATAAATTGTTTGAGATCACAGGGGAAAGAGAAACCTTGGTGAGAATAAAGAGGGTAGCAGAAAATAAATGGTAAACCAGATAGTTTTTAAACAACCATAGCTCAAGTAATGTGTGGTTAATATTTAACAAACTTGGTCCTGATTTCTTTGAAAACATTCTGTCTCAAGAGGACAAGGAAAGAGATGCGTTTGGGGTTGCAGACTTAATAACCGGAGGTGCAACAATCAATATAGTCCCCTGTGTACTTACTTAGAAGAGCTACTGGCAATAGAGTTGCTGCAGCCATTAAAGAAGTAAGTCCCAAAGGGTTCAATATCAGTTCACACCATTCAGTTACCTTATTATACACCTTCACAGTGTTCCAAAACTTGAAAAAACATTCCGCTTACCAGGGGAAGTAGGATCCATTCACACACCATTTTTCCCCCACATTCCTTCCATCAGATACTCTTGAGAGTAAGATCAAATGAATTTAGCTAAGCAAACCACAGAAAAAACTTCAGTTTTCCTCTGCTATTAGAAAGAGGGGAAATACCAACTTGCAGTGGCAACTCCTGATGAAAATGCACATAATCCATCCCCCTCTCTAACCCCAAACTCAATCACCTTCGATTTTGCCAAAACCATCATCTTCACACTGTGGATTACTGTGACCGTTAATAGGTGTCATGTTCACAGTACATCAGACATTTCAAACTGCTCTATTCCTCGAGAGAATTCACAAGGTAAGAAGCTGATTCAACTCAAAGCTGACTTTCCTGGCATTTTTGCTGTTAGCTTTGTTGCTTTCCTCTGTATGAATTTTCAGACATATTTTGCCTATGTATCAGTTTGTGCAACTGATACAGAACTGATACAGAAAAGAAATAGACAACCAGATTAATAATAAATCAATCTCTGAGAAATCCTCTTTATTACTTGCTAATCCACCAGAGCAGAAAATGTAGTAAGAGATCCTGATTTGAAAGGACTTTTGTTGGCTCAGTCCTGGGGCATGTAACGTGATGCTATCAAAACATTGACGGTTGGGGCATTTTTCTGAATAACATTTTGTCATCAAGGTCTGTCAGCATGCAACGTATTTGATAACAGCAAGCTTAGGATCAGTATGATAATACCATTAGATAGCTACCATTCTGCTTTTGTAATTCAGGTCTCACATTTTTTGTTTTCACTGCTATTTAAAATAGTTTCTTAAACCTTATACATGGAGTTCATGCCATGAAAATTCCTCAAGAAATCGTCAGCATTCATGATCAGTGTCATTTTATATTTATGTACCTCCTACAGTTTTCAAGAAAGTCTACCTGCTTGACCAACAGCATTCTTGAGACTTAAAATTATCCTTCTGTAAAAATGCTTTTCAGCTACATAGGTATTATAGTACTAATATCACTGGAAGACATATATTTAACAAAAAAAAATCAATACAGTCAGAGCATATACCTAGAAGAGTCTTTGTATGCTAGTTTGTAAGAGGAAAAAATAAATGTACCAAAAGAAGTGGGAGTGGTGGGGCAGTCAGATGCCTAAAATATAAATTAAGAAAATAGAGGTGCAATTAATTCCACTGAAGCCTATGTATCGCATCCCAAAATCAATCAAGAAAACTGCTTGATTGGATTTTTAGATCATTATGATCCACAAAACCCCTGCCAAACATACTCTCCTCTCCAGAAGTGTGACAGTCTTTTAAACTATCCCTAATGAGCTAAGCCTTGCAGCATGGGAAGAGAAAATTACATAAGCAAGAAAGACAGTCTGTGCTCTGCCATAAACACAAAATGCAACAGTGTTGTGAAACACTGCTGAGAGCTCAAAGGAAATGTGCTGGACTACATACACTGTTCATACCTACTTCTGCTCCTTTCACACTCAAACAGGAGAGAAGTCATGGGTTGTGTGTGTGAATATGGGGAGAAGGTAAGAGGGAAACACAGCTGGGGTCTTAACTATAGAGGACATAAAGGATTCCCCCTTGGTGTTGTGGTCTTGTGTTTTTGTGGGTGTTTGTTTTGTGGGAGTGGAATAAGGAAGTTGTATTATTTTCATTTGCCTATGTAGCACTCTGACATTAGGAACTATAAATGATGGGTGTTTTTTCCACCTGAGCATGCTTTTCATTTTGCACATTAGCAAGAGCTGGAACAAAAACAAATGTAGAAACACCAGATATAAGGAAGGAATGTAAAAATCTACTTGTGGTGGGTCTTTTCTGAATCAGAAAGACTCTCCTAAAAGGTCTGCAAGAGTTCCTTATGTAAGTATTCTGTAAAAGTGCATGCTTCTCACAAGGGAAGGGGAAGAGGGACAAAACAACTTCCCTTGTCTTCACCCAAATATATACAGGATAATTTTTGACCCGATCTCAAATAAAGTAGCAATTAAGTCTCTTATTTCATAAAATAACAACTCTCTCAGACAAAAGAGATGCTATTTGGAATAATGTTTCCTGCTAGTGCCAGACAGTAAGGATTGAGCTCACCTAAGCCTGATCCCTATGGGCAAGTTGCATGAAGCTTACACAGCTCTTTCAGACTGCCACTAGCAAGCTTTTTTAGTGATTAAGTTGAGGCCAAACAGAGGGAAAAAAGGATGACATCACGCATAGGAAAAAAGAATGTAGGAACCATTTCTTACTCAACTTTCACATTAGTGAAACAATCAAAAGAAAGAGGCCTGGAGGCTCTATGCCTAGGGACATCAAGAAATCCACCTGGATTGCAAGAAATCCACTGAGGTGCCAGTGTGTACAGGAAGAGAGGACATCATATTATTTTAAATCTGTACAAGACCACAGACCTAAAACCTGCATGTCACTCCATCCAGGTAGGAAACACACAACTTACTAAAAAGCAACTCCCAAGAAAATTATTGATAAAAAACATCCCCAAAACCCACTTTCTATCACATCACTGAAGAGATATGAATAACGCATGTGTGTCCACTCTGGGTTACGTTCCAGAAATGAAAATGTATAATCTAATTCCACTTTGAACTGGAATGGGACTATATATTGAACTGTATCTTTTTTTACTTTGTTGCCTAAGGTGGATGCAAGCATCTCAAGCTCCTTGTTTGCTTATGAAAGGCTACTATATCACTGTGGTCTCTGCAACAGGGTTGTCAGTTAGCCACGCCACTAGAACCTGAAATTACTGGTATTGCTCGTGTACACGTCATCTGGCTGCAATTCAGACTTCCACAGATGACTAATCTGACTCATAGGCAAGCAAACCCAACAATTTTCTGTGTTCTAGCGACAGACAGTATGTATTTAGTTAGGTATGCTACACAGTTGAACTTGCATTTCCTGAAGATAAATCATGCTGCAAAATTTGTAAAGGAAACATTAACAATGCCCTTGGAGAAAATTTTAGCACATTCTCTTAACCTAGAGTGTTTACATGCATCTGTTCTATAATCTATGATAAGTAATAAAAACAAACTAGAAAGAAAATGTTAACAGATTCTCATATTTTTGAAAGGTATCTAACATTGCTGGCTAGGACATGAAAGCATGCAAGTAAGAAGAAACAAAACTGTCTTTCAACAATGCGCAAAAAGGGATTCTTAAGGTCTTCATGCAATGTCTCCAGATTGACCGAGCTAACTAAATCCAAAATGCTTTTCATTGTGAACAAATGTCTTTCCCCATTAGGGATCTCAGGGGTTTAGATACATGTGAAATGATTAAGTACTTGCTGTGTTTTAGTCTTACTTTTGGTGATTTCCACCCTATATTTTCTTTTCATTGCCTGAACACCAGATCATTAACATAAGGAAATTCAACTGCGTTATTTCCATCTGCCTGTGTTCTTCAAAAGTATTTATTTTATTCTTTAAATCTGGGAATTTTTATGAAAAAGTACAATTATCACACTGCTACTCACGCTTCATTATTTTTGTTATCATGTATCTTTAGAGGCCTTAAAAAAGGACTCATTCTCCTTGTGTCTGGCACTATACAAAATGCATTCCCCCTTCTCAAAGGGCGTATAAGATCTGAGTGCAAAACAAGAGAAAAGAGATGGATAAAGAGACAGGCGAAGGAACACAAGAAAGGTGTCATGTGGCTGAGTGTGACTGCCGTAATCCCTGCAAGCACCAGGCACAGGAAAATCAATTTTAAAAACTGCTTTCTGGCCTCCTTACTATCTCAGAGCACATCCAGAAGATATGATGGTAAAAATATCAATGAACAGTCTCACCTCATCATCATTTGCGCTCCCACCACTCTTATCAGCCAGCAGAACTGCACTGGACGTCTTTGGCTGACAAAGTCCTAAATGAGTAGCAGCAACATCTCAAACATAACATAAAAATCTTCTAATGTTGGAGCCTGGAAGTATAGACCTGTCTTTTTATCTTAATACTGTTATGACAAATGACTAGTGTGCTTCTGGGAACAAATGGCCTTTTATCTCCACAGTCTTTTGTCTTTTTTTTTTTTTAAGCTTACTAAATTTAAAGTTTTTTTTTTAAAAAAACTTCAGCCTTATGCCTGTTCTTTTTGCCATCAGTACTATAGCTTCTGCTGAAATCAATTGTAGCACAGTGCAAGTTCTGTGGGATTTATTCAGATTCCCAGAGCCACATCCAAGAACAACATTAAGCTTAACCAATCTAATGAGAGCCATACAAAACATCAGTAACGAGGATTCACACTGGGCAGAAAGAATGAAGGTTTCCTGGCAAAAAGTCAGTGAATCACTAACAGAACAATTGACTTTGTATTCCAGAGACAGACAAAATAGGGGATTTACTAAATCTAGTGATTTTCATCTCAAAGGTCTCATCACAAAACTAATGAAACCACAGCTGTTACAAAACTATTCTAAAAATCAACACGCTTCAAGAGGATGAGACAAACCTTCAATTCTACCTCTGAATGCTCTACAATAAATGTTTGAGTTTAGGTTCATAAATTCTTAACCTCAGCATCACAGTGGTCATTCAAGAAGATGAATTATGCACTATTTGTTTCTGAAGTGTTAAAAACACATAACAAATAGCTGTTAAATAGTTGAGCTCTTAGCTCAACTCTCCTTGTAAAATCTCAAACACTTGGTAGAAAGATTAAATTAGAGATATGGTTGGCATGGATATGGTTGACATGTGAAAGTACTGAATTACCTAGACTTTCCCCAGGGTAAGTACTCATCTTTTCTGTGACTTAATTGTTTCCATAGTGCTTTCTTATCTGTAGGTCACATTGTATTAATACACAATTAGAGATACATTATTACATTTGACTGTATGAGTAGTCTAAACTATATACATTAAGGTCTCAAATTTTATTTTTACAAATTTATTTTTGATTTGATGATGTTCACTGGTCTGCTCAATGTTCTATGCCAGATTTGCTTTGGCTTATAGTATTTATTCCCCAACACTGGCAATGTCAGCACAACTGATGTTTTTTGCTTGTCCCTACACTCCACAATCCCTTTAGAATACATACACTAGACATTTCTGTATCAATGATAAATGAAGCACGTGCTCAGAAATGGGAATAACAAAAATTAAAATTAGTGGTGAATGTGTAATTTTTGCTTTTTTGGTGACTGTCTTGGAAGGGAAGGCAAGTATTAAATGATCAAAATGATCTTCTACTTAGCATTGGACTTACTATTACTGAAACCCATCTTAAATTCCATGTGCCTCCTGCACATAAAAAATCAGGGTATTTCTAGGAATACTTCCAATGTCACTTTCCAAGAGTACTATACATGTTTCACATGAGCCCAATGCCATTCATGGGAATCATTCAAATTTTATGGCTTTTATATGAGGCACTGAAGTAAGAGTCAGAGAAACTGACACTATTTTCAAGGAACCAATTTTGATATTTCTCCATGTTCTCCTGTATCTAAGTTTGCTTTGCAGCAAAATTTCAGCTGAGTAGTTTCAGAGTTTACAGGTATTTTACATTAATGAATTCATTTTTTCATTCTATAGGCAGACAAGAGGCAGAGCCATCATAATTATGGACAAGATTGACCATTAAAATGAAGTCCCCTAGAGCAACTGAATGGCACGCTACTCTCTAAATCAAATGAGCAGCTATTAATATCAGTTGTATACAGTTTATAATGTGGTGTTACTGCTGCCTTGCAAAATTCCCTAGGAGTTAGATAAGAATTTCAACTTACCTTGTTAACTGATTTTAAAAAGGCAAATGTTCTTAAAATATGAAGCCTTTAGTCACAATGCAGAGGAAAAAAAAAAAGGAAAGATAAATTTAGGGGAGAACAAGGTATGTGACAGCCTTTTTATCATGCAAAACAAACAATGATCATTCAAAATACTTTATTTTAAAACTATACTTAGGTGGAAGTTTGGCTATGAAAAACTGAAGATAACATGAAAATGCAAAATATGTCTTTAGCTAGATTTAATGTAGTCATTCCTAGATAAGTATATTTTTGTTACATAGAAGTTTTCTAACTTCATTTGGCATTTAAGTGAGGAATGAGTAAACACAAGGAAAGAACATGAGTATCTTGGCACAAATGAGTAAGTATAAACTTAGAAGCATCTATAGCATGTACAATAATCAATGACTACTAATGCTGTTACCTGAATAATTTTTTTTGTTATCATTCAGAAGCAGATGTATTTTAAAAAAACATTTCCCATTTAGATGTTCATTCCAAACAGAATCAGCTCAATACAACACACAGAATTCCAGCTTCACATACTCAGAGGTCTAAACTAAGTGATGTCATTGCATTACAAGGTAGAAAAAAAATCATGTATTTAGAGGGCTGTAATCTCCATTGCCTCTCAGATGACTATACTGAATTTCTAGAACCCTCAAACTGTTAAATCACATCTAGCATACAATACACAACTGGTTTTTGTTTCTTATTTTCTTTGGAAGCAGAGGGATAGTAGTGGCAAATTCTATTCCTTGACACCATTTGGTATCAATTCAGTACTTTCACATAGTACAGACTTCACACTTGAAAGAAGACAAAGCAATAGCCAAACACATGATAAACTGGGTAAAGTTATTAGTTTAGTATTTATAGAGTAGTATCATTCTGCAATAAGCAGAATGTCTTTACATGTCCTCCTTTCTGGCCTCAATATTCCTAATTTTCCTTTTCCATGTTTTCTGTTGCTTTCTTCTTGTGGTTCCACGATCCAGGATACTAGGTCTGTAAACCACTGGATTAATCACCAACAAGTTTAATACTCACCAAGGTTACCACCATTAAGTTGAATTAGGGTCAAGCATACGTATACAACCACATTTCTATTTTATGGGCCAGAGTACACACTATAGAGCTTATATTTACCTTACATTCGCTGTGGAACAAGAGTTAACATGTAATCTGACATAAAGTGGCATAGATAGTACTTCACATAACACGAAGGCCACAAGAACAAAGCAAACATACTAAAATACACAAACCACAAAAAATTTGACCTAGTAGGACAAGTTTTACCAACATCACAAAAAGAATTAATGTGTATGACACTTCTGACATTGTGTAAGATGCTCTCAGATCACTAAACATGGCCCCATTTCCATCACATCTAATGCAATCTTCTTGCTTCCAGTAGTATCTATAGTTTACAGAAGTAGCCTTTTTTTTTAATCTCACAGCTCCTTTGCTCTGCTGATACCAGCCCTGATCACCAGATTCTCCTCTCCTCTGTCAAGTGCTTTCTCATTTAATACCATACTCCTTTTTAAAAGTGTGAAAGCTCCTACTCAAAGCAGAAAGCCACTTGGAAAAAGCAAGATCCCCTTTAACAAATAGCATATCTTGCAACAAATTGCATTTGGTACCTAAAAACCACATTCACACTAATTTCCCCCCCTTACTTTCACATTCTGTTCTGCAGAAGTCTCTGGAATTCTCTCTGAGAGATCATTAGGTATTATGGATAATTAGTAATTTTCTGCATATTTATAAAAGCTTTTTTTTTTAATGCTATATATGATACTCTATTTGGCCTCAACACTAATGCAAGACGAACATTAACAGTTACGAAACAGAGAAACAGGGATATTATCTAGGACTACTTTTATGTTATTTTACTCACAGTGACATTACTCTTCGGTTCCACCATTTCATATAGTCTCAGAGCCCAAACACTCTTATACAGCACTTCTAATAAGTAGTGAGACTGATACTCCCAGTGTTGTTTTCAGAATTATTTCTCCTCCAACATGCCTGAAGACTGGACGAAAAAATCATTTGGAGCTGATCTAAAAAAAAACAAAAAAAAAAAATCCTAAAACATCCTTGAAGACTGCTAAAGTAGTCAAGTACATATCCCATTCTACTTTCAAGCTATGGCATAACCTGTTCAAAAATTATCAACCCTTCAGGTCAGTTCAGAAGAAAACACATCTTGCTATGACAGCTGTTAGCAACAGAGCACGGATTACACTCAGACAGTTATAGAGCTTTGGTAACAAACTTTGTGGCCACTACTGACCCTGGCTAAACCTCTGATGGCAGATGATTATTTTGTCAAATTCTCATAAAAGTGTTTGTTCAGAAGAACAATATCAGATAAAAATACTGAAGACTAGCATGCTCATTCTGTAGTAAGCAATTTATCTGCAACTGAAAAAGCAAACAGAAAGAAAGACCTGGTTTGCGTCAGCTATTAAATCCAAATCTTACACAGCATGATACAACACACACTTGAGAAAAAGTTTGGGTTTTTTCCATATGGTTAGCACTCAAGGTTAAAACAAGCAAAAATACCCTACACCATCATCAGAAAAACAACCCCAATAATTCTTCCAAATAGAAAATTCTCATCAGTATGTGAGAAACTAGAGTAAACATAGCCAATCTTATTCTCGTATGTTCCAAATCATGTTCTTCAAACACTTCCATCGCTTACTACTAAATCACTAGTTAATCTCAAAATTGAACATATATACGTATAAAAGAAATGCTAAGCTAGTGTGGAGAAAAATTGATTTTTATTTCAAATCGTTTTTCAGATGCAACCTTCCCTCCCTCAGCTGTAACCTGTCCTACAGCAACCATGCTCAACACTTACTGTGTGTCACCATTCTACGATCTACAAATAGCGGTTGCGAGAACTACAGGAACCGGAAACTGCAGAGATGCTGAATGGTACCATCTACTTACGGTCTGTGCCATGCTGTCTCTCTCCCCCAAGAGGGATTTAACATCAGCAATGTGTCCCATTGATGCTTCCTGTTGGTTTGTAGGCCAAAAGATTTATGGCAGAATCAGAGGATACTTTGTAAGCTTTTATGGTATATGCAGTCTGCAGGGGCTACCACTAAATTGTCTTATTATGGCCTTGTTCCCATGTCCGATTTTACTCCAGCCAAGGCAGTAACATCAAAAATATCCCCAAAAAGACTGTACACAAATCACTGGTATGATATTGGAAAGGGTAAGTTATTGTATTCACAAGAATCCTTGAAAATGATAGTAAAATGGCAGTCTGATTTTTTGATCTCTGCTGGAGAGAACCTGATGTATGGCTAGGATTTTTTCTTCTCCCCACAAAAAGCAACACCCACAGCACCTAGTAAAAGAAGTTGTATTTCTAGCTGTAATAAATAATCTCTCTCTTCAAAGTGCAGATGTCTTACAGAAAAGACACAAGAGACTTTTTCTCCACAGCCCTGGTAGGTTACTATGACTCTTGTTAATGAGTAGGAAGACATCTGTTTAACTAGCATGCTAGGGAGACTAGAATACCTCCTAATGTATATTTTCTATTTAAATTTTCCATGCCACATATAAACAAACATTATTGAAATAATTTTCTATATATATTTCAAAAATGCAAATACATTGTGAGACCTTTGCCTTCAAAGTTTTTTTTCCAGAAAACTGTACATATACTAAAAAATACTGATAATGAGATATCAGAACATGAAAACCCATAATAGTATTTGGATCTCATTTCTCTTTGAGATTGTTTCTGAAGCCCACTTATTTATGCAGACTTTGTCATGTTGACCTTCCTGTCTTTTGATGGTATTGGCCAAGACAAAGAGAAAAAGCTCACTAACTCTTGTAAAATTAAGCTTTCTTCACAATGCAGGTTTTCAGATTCATTCCTGTCAGCCACTGTATCAATTCCATGATTCACATGACCTGTGTGTCAAGCCTCAAGTGACAGAATGAATTTACTGCTTCTGGATACTTTTTTTTTTTTTTCCTTATCACTATCTGCCCCCCCCCAGTACCGGAGTATTCATTACCTTAGATCAGGTTAATAGCATGCTTGTGAGAACTCATTTTGTATCTTGAAGCCTTTGTATTAAACATCCCATTGCCTAAATTGGCTAAAAAATTATTTATCTGATTACAATTCCAAGTCCTGTATTGGAGCTGACTGTCTTATTTGCTTTAAATGCTTTTATTTCAGAACACTTTACTTGTCACGCAAAAATACATTGTAAATTACTGAATACAAATAGAGGTTAAGAGACAGCTGGAGTAAGCGTTATGTGGTAAATTGACACATCCCCTCTCATACAAAGTGCAGTGTCACTGTCCTAACTACAGTGCAATTTGCATATAGAAATGGATAAACCTTAAAAGACAGCAGCAGTTATTAATTTTAACATAACTTAGCCAAAAATGTGTAAAGCATAGGTAAATATTTATATATGGGATGTCAGCTATTTTAGTCCATCGTGATACATTATTATTTACTTTGTATCTAAATGATCTGTCAGACTGGAATACAGTTCTGAACCAAGCTTCAATAATAGAATTTACAGCTTTAAAAAATATTTTCCAGTTCCTTGCAATGCAAGGATGCAAGATGCTAATATGTTACATAAAAGGTAAGATGGAGGACAAGGACAAATAAAAAATTAGTTACCTAACTTCACTATCATACAGACAACAGTGGTTCCTCCTTTCAAATAATTTTAAGGTTTTTGTTGTTGTCATTGCTTTGAAATAAAATCATAGAATCATAGAATAGTTTGGGTTGGAAGGGACCTCTAAAGATCATCTAGTCCAACCCCCCTGCCGTGGGCAGGGACATCTTCAACTAAATCA